>NC_057767.1:10332979-10693806 GCF_010389155.1 Erigeron canadensis | reverse complement strand
AATTAGAGCTACAGATAGGGGATGTAATGTTTCACATTTTTATCGGACGACTAAAGGAGAGTGATATACTATTGGGTGGGGAAAAGTGGGCGGCCGTCACAGTTATATTGCATGGAAAAAAAGGTGCTGTGTCACATCGTGATTGGTAGTTTGAATCTTACAATATTCTCTATATTGTGTTTTATCAAAACGCAAAAACTGTTAACTTAGGGATTTTTCTTGAGAAATGGTCGAAAAAGATATTCTTGAGTGGACAATCTTTTTATTTTTCTTTTTCTTCCAACTTAAAAGAGTCATTCCAGTTATAATCTTGACACACCCATTTGTGGAGATTGGACATCATAAAAGACATGAAAGAGATTTTTCTAGTATAATGTAAGTATATATGTACTTTAAAAAAAAACAAGATCCAACTAAACACATGCATCAAAAAGTTGGAAAACTGAACAATCATAGAGAAAGACAATACCTGAAATCACAAACTCTTGATCCCTTATTTCTTCTTGTCTTTTGCATATGTATGACAATGCACCAGTTTGTTAAGCTTGAACGAGGGTGATAATTTCATCATCCATATCGATCTTATCTTTCTCCATTACGTTAACAGTTTCACCAATTGGTTTTCCCTTGGCTACATGCATCCTGGTTAACGACCGATGCACACCCAAACTAGCAAGATTAAAATCCCAAGAGCCTTCAAAAACCAATTCCCGCCTATAATGTAAATAATAAGTTGTGTAAAGTTCTCCAAGGCTCTGGTCCAAGGGAAGCTCTTGACTTCTTGCCTTGTCTATTACAAGTTCCCTATTTGACTTTCCAGGTTCATCCGGTTGTGATTACACAAGATTCTTGAACAATTTTTCCATAAGATAACCCATTTGGGGTATGTTTGGCATGAAGCTTTTAGGAGCTTCAGGACGCTTTAGATTGATGTGACGAACCCGGAGCCATAAAATGAGATTTGTTAGCAAATAACTCAAAGAAATAAACTTTTTTTAATGTGGCGAAAGGGACTTGTCATGATTGAATTGATTAAGTAGAAAACCGTTGCAGGATACAAAGATGATGTAGTAAGCTTACAAGTGAACCAAAATCCTACAGGAAACATGGAACAAATGCTTACTTAGCACCCGAATTATATAACGTTCAATACAAGAGTCTATTTTATATATATAAGAAATAAACAAGGATGAGAACCATGTTGAAGAAAAGTGATGAATAAAACAAGGATGAGAACAATTTTTTCCACAAGCTTAATTTAAATGCTCTGTTCTTCAACACCTCGGCTAGAGCAATTACTTCGCTAACACAAGTAATTCCCATTACAGGTACATATCAAGTAATTAACATACCAATCCACGCATATTAATAAGTTACCCAGATCTAAGAAATTCAAACAAAACCACTCTAAGGAATTATAATTAAAGCAATATATATACGCAAAATAAAATTAAAAGGCTGCGTTTTAGCTTCCTTTTTTGGTACCTTGAGACGACATGCGGATGGTGTCTCCCCGTTGAAACAAGAGACGAATGGTGATGGTGGTGGGTGGTGTTCATGTGAGCCGGTGTGTTGTTCTCGATTTTGTGAACTTTTGTAACCGTTTATAACATATTTTTCACGGAAACTTAATGGTAGGACAGTTTGTTCACCATTGCGACTTCCCTAAATCTTTTTATTTTCTTTTTTTCTCTCATTATATATTATTAGTTTAGTTAGCCTTTTTTTTTTTAATGAATTTATTTTGAAAATCAAAAGAACATTTTTTATATTAATCATCTTCAAAAAAAATTATTTTAGAAACCCTTAAAAACCAAGAATATTATTCTTTCTCCATAAATCTTTTATTCCAATTACACATATATACAATTAATTTTTCAATAACATTGTAACTTACCCGGGTTCAACCCCGACAATTCGGTAAACCCAATTTTTTTTCTCATTATATCATTATTAGCTTAGGCATTATTTTTGTGCTTTGAAAATCAAAAGGACATTTTTATATCAATCATTTCTTGAAAAAGTTATTTTAAAAAACTTTTAAAAAACCAAGAATTTTATTCTTTCTTTCTAATTATACATATCCTTTATTAAACTAAAACAAAATTGCTCTAATAACTTATTAACCAATCACATCTCTTGATATTTCTAAAATCTCAATTTTGACTTTTCTTAATTTTTTTTTAATATAATACAAGATATATATTTAAACATATTACATTAACTATGTCAATGCCGACCATTTAATCTAAGTATATCTAAACAAAGATAACTATTACATTACTTATAAATATTATAAATTTAACTAAAGATAACTATCACATTAGTTATAAATTAATATATTTATAAGTATCTAATTTTTATAATTAATATCTTAATCTTAATATTAATTTTAATATATACTGTAAAACAGGAACTAATAACTTATTAACCAATCATATCGCTCAATTCATCAAATGATTAAAAGTTTAAATTGAAATTTAACTACAACGTGTAAATATTAAACTAGAACTAGATAATTTTAATCCAATAATTACAGCTTATTAGGTCCAGATTTACTGGACTCGCTCCAGACGTGGCTACTGGAGCCCTCTGAAGATTTGTCCAGAAATTATGTGAAGACTAGTGAACAACTTACTTGTACAGGAATCTGGATTCCACCAGATTGGTTCACTGGACTTCACTCCAGTCAAGATCTTTTCATTGAAGAACATTTTCACTGAAGTCGAAGACTGAAGTCTGACAAATAGCGGAGCTCACTGGAAGACTTACCAGATCTCCTGACTGGAGTCCTTATCAGTATTCTAGACCTTACAAGTCTGAACACTGATTACGAGGAATTGACTTTATGCCTTTACATGCCTTTACCCGGACAATCCTTTTGTCCTTTGTTAAAAGCCTTACACGCATGTAAAGGTGGATGGTTAATTAGAAGACAAGTCACTATCATGTGACTTTATTCTTGTACTTTAATCAATGCATTTAAGGAATTAAAGTAATTTCCTTAAATGCATGTAACCATATTTGTACGGCAAAAAGAATATTATATTTATTCTTTTTGCCTATAAATACTAAGTCACTTCCTCGTCCAAATTACATACTTTTGCAATTTTGTGCCTTTGCTCAAATACTCTCGATCTAAACAGTTATACTTCACAACTTTAAGTATTTCGATCAAGGAGTTTATTTAGCAAAATTAGATAACTTGTAATTCATAGGTTGTTTAGATACTTACTTTGTAATATCTTGTTCCGCAACAACCTTGTATCTTATTTAACATCAATAAATAAAATACACTTGAAAATTACATTGTGTCTCACCATTTACTTTACTTGCTTATCTTTATATTGCTTAAGTACGTATTACGTTATATATATTCTTGCATTTATAATTATCGTAATACTAGTCAAATCTAGTGCTTACTTGACGTTTCATACTAGTCATATCTAGTGATTACTTGACTTGTTGTATTCTACACTTGTGGGTTAAACCATCGAGTGAGGGACTTCACAATTGGTATCAGAGCAGAAGGCTAACATACTTGCCTAGATCTGCATTTTCTCGATGGCCAACCCAGAGAATACACAAGGAAACCCTTTAAACACTGGACCTCCACCCTTAAATGAATTTGAACAAACTAATGACCATGTAACAATAATCCACCACCACCTCCTATTCCTGCTTCTCCACACGTGCATGTGCACTACTCAAACACTCCTATTCCCAAATTCAGTGGGAATGGTGATGAATTTGGCACGTGGAAAGCTAGGATGTTATTACATGTTACTGGTATTGAGAGGAATATGCTTAAAATTTTAAATGAAGGACCCTATATTCCTAGAAGTCCTCTCAATCCACTTCTTGACTCAACTGGAGCAAGATCTGGGAGGGAAAAGAGGGAGGAACACTGGTCTGAAGAGGAAAGGAGACTGGTCAATATTGACACTACCTTAAAAGTCATGATCCTCGGGTCGTTCCTGAAGCTCTTGTTCCCACACTAGTGCTTTATCCTAGTGCTAAAAGCATGTGGGATGAACTAGTGAATCAGTATGAAGGTGGTGATGATACTATTGTTACCAGGAAAGTAGCTTTAAATAAGAAGTACGAGTCATTTTTTATCCTACCCAATGAATCATTAACTGGTACCTACACCAGATTTATGTCTATCATAAACCAGTTGAGAGGGCTTGAGGTAGAAAAAGACAAGGACATACTTCTTGAAAAATTTTGTGACATTCTTCCATCCAAATGGTCTCATATGATCGTGGTCTTGAGACAAGGTAAAACCTTGCACTCTCATACTTTGTCAACATTGTATGGAGCCTTCAGATTCACTGAAGAGAATCAAGCCCAGAGAATTGAGGCAGAAAAAGATGTTATTAATCATGCTTCCAGTAGTTCCCCAGTAGGTAGTCATACTGAACCACCATGTGCAGCATTAATGTCTTCCGAGAATGTATTTTCGATGAAGAAGATGATGTCTGAATTAATGGATTCTGGAGTCATGAATAATATCTCTCCAGATTATGATGAAACTGATATGATGATCTGATGGCTATGATGGCTAAAACTTTTAACCGTTTCAAAGCCAGAGCTAACAGACCCACTGGACACATTGCACCCAGTTCTTCCACTGACAAGACCAATCTAACATGCTTTAAGTGTGGTAGAAAAGGTCATTTCATGAAAGAGTGTAAGTCCAATCAGTTTGTCTCTCAATTTGGTCCATCAACTTCTTATAACAAGCCTGATGATAGCTACAAATTAAAATACAAAAAGCTTAAGGCTCAAATTGCTCTCATGTCTGCAGAAAAAGATAATAATAAATGCATGGTGGCTAAAGAAGAATGAGTTCCCTCTAATGACTCATCAGTTGATGATGAAGAGGAAAGAGATTGTTGTTATATGGCTCTAGCTGATGAAGAGCATCTGGTGAAAGAAGATGTCACATCTGGAAGATGGGTGGACATTGTCATTAAGAAGGTAATAGATTATGACAAAGAAACTGATCCTGAATTAAAATTGGACATTGCAGAAGCTTTAAACTCTGATTTAATGTTTGTGGAAACTGTTCGTTCAGAAATGTCAAATAATTTTGAAACAGATTTTTCTGAAATGGCAAATTTACAATCAAAGTTAAAAGATTTGCAAGATATTGAACTCGCTTTCAAAGCACAAGTTTTGGTTACTGAACAACTGGTCCAAGAAAAAGAAGAACTGGAAAATATTTTAACAAAAGAAAAACATGTTATCCAGTCATGGCTTGAGACCAAGAAACCATATGATGCTGCACGTAACCAGTACCCCTCCTAAAAACGTACATATCTGGGGGGTGATGTCAATGTTGCTGCATTAATACCTATTGTTGACCGATTGCCTGAAGTGTTAAAACCTAGCACTATTTATGATGAACCAACAACACCCAAAACTTGTATTATTCCTCCTGTTCAATTGTCTGAAGTTAAGACTGGAGCACCCCAGATGAATGCTCCAGTCAAGAAGGTTAAGCAGAATAAACCTTTGCCTCAATCATCTTCTAAAGAACCCAGGTTCAGAAAAAGAAGAATGTTGTTCCTCCACCTAAGCCAAAAGTACAGTCATCTGGAAAGGCTATGGTGTCATCTGAAGAAACTATTTTGTTAAGGCTGGAGAGTCAGTTTCAACTATTGGCTCGTCAAGTTCAAAGTTGTAATGCAAGAATTAACAATTTTGAGGGTACTTCATCTGGCCCTAAAGAAAATACAAAACCTTTTTCCAATAAAGAAAAATCGAGCACACCTGTTGATAAGAAAAAGAAAAAGGTTTCAAAACTGTCAGTTCCAGTGGTGTTTACTGAGAAACCTACTATTTTTGAAAGTGAAATCAACAAGATACCAGCTGGGATCCATCGTTGTGGATCCAGAGAACCCATCAGTCGATGGGTTCGCAAACCTTTAAACTAATAATCTGGTGGATGTGCAGGGCGATCGAAAGAAATATATTTGGTATCTTGACAGCGCTGCTGGCAGGACAATGACCGGATGTAAGACCCTGCTGGAGGAGTTCGAAGTTTCAGACGGACCCTCTATTACTTTTGGAAATGATGGTTCTGGAAAGACTGAGGGATACGGTGTTCTGAATAATGGTCAAGTCAAATTCAGACGGGTGGCTTATGTAAATGGTTTGAAATATAACCTCATTAGTGTGAGCCAGTTGTGTGATGATGGCTACCAGGTGTTATTTAACATCTCTCAGGGCATTGTATTTAATAAGGATTGGAAGGTAGTACTGATTGCTCCCAGAAAAGGGAATGTGTACGTGATGGATATGGAAAGCTCTTCTTTAGAGCAGTGTTTCTATACCATGGCTGATGAAGACACAAACTGGCTATGGCATAAAAGGTTGTCCCATTTAAATTTCAAAAATATCAACAAGTTGTCCAGAAAACAACTTGCAGATGGGATACCTTCTGTCTCCTTCAAAAAGGAAAGGCCATGTCCAAGATGTGAGATGGGTAAGCAGAAACGCACCAGTTTCAAGATGAAATAGAATTTTAGCATATCTGAATCTCTTCATATGCTTCATATGGACCTTTTTGGTCTAGTGAATGTTCAGACTCGTGCTGGTAAGAAATATACCCTGGTAGTTGTTGATGAATACTCCAGATATTGTTGAGTAATATTTCTTAGATCAAAGAATGAAACTGTTGCTGAAGTCATCGCTCTTATCAAGCAAATTGAACTCAAATATAAGCGAAAGGTGTGTCAGTTAAGAAGTGATAATGGAACAGAATTCCAGAATGCAACTCTGGAGAAATTCTGCACTGACACTGGCATCTCCCAGAATTTCTCATCAACACACACTCCAGAGCAGAATGGAGTTGTAGAAAGAAAGAACAGAACGCTGATAGAAGCTGCCAGGAGTATGCTTGCTGAATCTGGTCTTCCTAAAATGTATTGGGCTGAAGCAATTGCAACTGCTTGTCACACCCAAATCGCTCAGTATATGTGAAGAGACACAAGAAGACATCCTATGATATATTAAGAAATAGAAAACCAAATATTGGTTATTTTCATGTTTTTGGATGTCTAGTATACATCCTGAACGACTCCAGTCAGTTAGGCAAATTTGATGCCAAAGCTGATGAAGGGTATTTCTTAGGATATTCAGCCATTCGCAAAGCCTTCAGAGTCTACAACAAAAGACTGGAAAAGGTCCAGGAGTCAATTCATGTCACATTTGATGAGTCAAATGAAGCAAGCAACAAAAAGCCAACCCTTAATTCTCCCCCAGAAAGTCCAATTATCTTTGGTGAATTCGATCCGATCAACTACAATAAAGATTCATCTGAAGATGTTTCCAGTCATCCTGACATGGAACCAGTGCAAATTGAAAAACCTCCCAGTAATACTTCATTTTATCCTTCAATAAGTTTCAAACTACCCTCTGAACTTGTTATTGGATCAGATGTTCGTACTACACCACTAGTATCAAATTCAATTGATTTTGAGCCAGTAATCTAAGAAACGCCTTTAAATGAAGAATTTCATGATGCAAATCGTGATCTTATAGATTCTGATGAAGATGCTGAAGTTGTCTGGCAAGATCCTATTCCCAGAAATTAATTGAATTATTGCACTGATATTGTTGTAAGAAACAATCCTGGTCAATAATCTAAATGGACAAAAGCTCACCCAATCAACCAGATTATCGGTGACTCCAGTAGAGGGGTTCAGACCAGAAGTGCCTCTAGTGAACAATGTTTATATGTCAGCTTCTTATCACTGATTGAACCGAAGAAGATTGACGAGGCAATGAATGACCCAAGCTGGGTGATAGCTATGCAAGACGAGCTTCACCAGTTCGAACGAAATAAAGTTTGGAATCTGGTTCCTCCTCCAGTTGGCAAGAAAGAACCAATTGGAACCAGATGGGTCTTCAGGAATAAGGTTGATGAAGATGGTCATGTGATCAGAAATAAGGCCAGATTGGTGGCACAAGGGTACGTCCAGACGGACCTTGACTTTGAAGAATCATTTGCACCTGTAGCAAGGTTAGAAGCCATCATAATGTTTTTAGCCTTTGTTGGTCATCATAAGTTTAAGGTTACCAGATGGACGTAAAAAGTGCATTTTAAATGGAGAATTAGAAGAAGTTTATGTCAAGCAACCTCCAGACTTCATTGATGAAAAGCATCCACATTGGGTATATCATTTAGGCAAGGCACTGTATGGCCTCAAACAAGCCCGTCGAGCCTGGTATGATACTCTGACCAAACATTTATCAGAAAACGGTTTCAAAAGAGGTGCAATTGACAATACCTTATTTATTCTTCGTGAAAGAGGTAATCTTCTGTTGGTGCAAGTTTATGTTGATGATATTATTTTTGGTTCTACTGATGAATCTTTGTGGAAGAAATTTTCAAAAATCATGTCTTTAAAATTTGAAATGAGTTTGATGGGTGAATTAACATTTTTTCTTGGACTCCAGATTAAACAAACCAGTGATGGTATTTTTATTAATCAATAGAAAAATGTTAGAGATATTTTAAGAAAATTCGATATGAATTCTTCACCTTCAAAATCAACTCCAATTTCTGCACCTTTAACAATAGATTTAGACCCTGATGGGAAGCCAGTGAACACCACTGCCTATAGAGGCATGATTGGTTCACTAATGTATTTAACTGCTGGTGTGCGAAATCTAGCTCTAAATTTATAAACACGATTTACCGAAAGACTGACTGCTACACACTCACAGGCAGTGTACCTGATCGCATGCAGTATAGTAAAAACTGGTAAGCCGAGATCGTTCACGAGGACTTCTATAAGCAATTGTAACTATTAAGTGATTCAAGCAAAATGGGGGTTTTGTGGTCGAATTGCCACTTTGCAAGTAGTTAGTAAAATTTGTTAGTAATCCCTCAAGATTAATCGAAAGAAGAGTTTGCTGTTTAAAACAAGGATTTAAAGGCCACCCATCTTGATTTCGCTCGACAACATGTTAAGATTTCACATTTGATGAAGTTTAAATTCAATTTAGTGATTAAATAACCGAGACTCAAATTAATCGCCAACCCCGTACCCGTCAAGTTAACAACTTATTTGATTCTCTTGTATAAACTAGTTTCATTATTTAGACCGGTACCCCGAGACGCCTTTTTATAACTTCTCTAGTTCAACAATGGCTTTGGTCATTTCAGATAACAATTGTGTCTATTGATTGTACCCAACCATTAACCCGTTAATTCTTATTAATCACTAATTACCTTCTACCGTACCCGTCATAGAACCAATCACTTCTAACCAAGCAATCAAAATAACTTCTACCCAAACCCTAGTCGTCACTAAGTTTTGTATAAAAATTATCCACAATCAATAACTAAATAACAAAGAATTAATAGATCAAGATCACGACACAACGTTAAATCAAATCACTTGAATTATAAAATACTGTGCAATCCTTACATTTTGTCTCACTCCATCAAGATGGATGAGAAGGCGATTAGCCACTCATATTAAAATACGAATAACAAATAAAATAAAGAGAATTCATCGTTACTGAATACAAGGAATTGAAAACGAATAACGGAATTGATCCAATCGAGCTTGAGATCCTTAAGAATGGTTGAATACAAGAAAAAACCTTCAAAAAGAGCTTAAAAATCGACTGGAAGTAAAAGTTAGGGTTTTGGAATAATGAAACATGCTTTATATGTTTCCAAAAATTCGCAGATTCGACACTCATTGCGGCGCAACAGCTAGTTGTGGCGCAATGAGGTTTGACTTTCATGTTGACTTTGTACTTGCCGAAGACTTGAGGCATTGAGGCTCAATAGACTTCATTGCGTGGCAACTAGATTTATAGAGATTTCTGTTGCGGCGCAACAAGTGATTGCGGCGCAATGGCCGTTGACTTTTGTTGACTTTCTTATTTCTTCATCCAAACGTTCCAGAATTCATCTGTTAGCAATCGTTTAAGCTCCATAAAGTCATTTTCTCCAGATTTACGCTTACATACCTGTCAGTCACCTATAACACTAACAAATACCATAAACCCAACAATTGTATACAAAAACGACTCAACAAACATGCTAACTTAACAATATAAATCGTGTGAAATAGGTGTAAAATATGACACATCAACTGCCAGTAGACCAAATATAATGTTTGCAACATGTCTTTGTGCCAGATATCAGTCTAACCCAAAAGAATCTCATCTGGCGGCTGTAGAGCGCATTTTGAAGTACCTTAAGGGTACTCCTAGTTTGGGTCTTTGGTATCCCAAAGGCTCAGGCTTAGATCTAATGGGTTATTCAGATTCAGATCATGCAGGTTGTAAGATAGACAGGAAATCCACTATTGGTGGATGTCATTTCCTTGGTAGCAAACTGGTGAGCTGGACCAGTAAGAAGCAAACTTCAGTCTCTTTATCCACTGCTGAAGCAGAATATGTGTCTGCAGCCAGTTGTTGTGCTCAGATACTTTGGATGAAGCACCAGTTGCTTGATTATGGTATTAAGTATTCAAAGACCCCTATCTTTTGTGACAATACCAGTGCCA
This sequence comes from Erigeron canadensis, assembly GCF_010389155.1. NCBI lineage: Eukaryota > Viridiplantae > Streptophyta > Magnoliopsida > Asterales > Asteraceae > Erigeron > Erigeron canadensis. The sequence goes on along the minus strand of NC_057767.1, from coordinate 10,683,265 downwards.
TTGCTATCTCAAACAATCCAGTCATGCACTCCAAGATGAAACACATTGATATCAGGTATCATTTTATTCGCGATCATGTAATGAAAAATGATGTTGAAATCCACTTTATTCCCACTGATAAACAACTTGCTGACATATTTACAAAACCTTTGGATGAGAAAACTTTTCAAAATCTTGTCAGTGAGTTGGGAATGTTGAACCCTTAATCTGGAACCTTGTTATGAACGTCTTTGTGACACTGGTAGGGTTCTTTGATTCCAGATTTATAAATCTATAGCAGTAAAGTTATCGAACGCCTTTGTGATACTATCTTTGCATTGACAGATTTATGGATCACCATTCCAGGGGGAAAGACTCAGACCACATTTTTTTTTTTATATATATCTAAGTTTCAGGGGGAATGTATTAATTTATTTTCTCATTGGACAAATTTTTATGGAAAATGTTTCTAGTACCTTGTAAATGTGTCCCTCTCATTAATACTGGATAAGTTAATGTGCATGTTTGAAGTGACTTCAGTCTCTTTGTAAATGTGTCCCTCTCATTTGTTTATATTAGTTGATGTGCGTGTTTGAGGATTACCAGAATGGTCCAATCTGGGTACTTACTGGAGTGTCCCTCCCGTGTACCATTAATGCATATTCTACCGGCCTAATCCACCAGTGAAACTGGAGTGTCCTGTCAACCTCCAGATGCATTAAAATGAGTCTTTATGTGTCAAGTCATTTTTTTAATACACTTGATGCTAGTGCATTCCAACCATATAATCCTTCATCTGGACAGTTACTGTTCACCTTACGTGGCATGACTTTTTCAACTTAAAATGATGATTTTGTTACCTTGAGAAGACAAAAAGTGCAAGTTGGTAATTTTTTTGTGGGCTGTCAACCGTCATACATTTATGTGTGATGGGAAACATTAAATGCGGATGTCAAAACCGATCAAAATTATTTTGAATTATTTCAAAAACCGTATTGAATTCCATTTTTCTCTCTCCTATATAACTACCCCTTTTACCTTCACTTTCATTTACTTCGAAAGTCATTTACTCCCAAATCTTCAAAATTCCTTCATTTATTTCTTTCTGCATTTACTCTCCAATCATTATCACTTCCCTTAAATTTCCAACATCCTAATTTCTTTCATTCTTCTTCATCAAATCTTCTAAATGGCACCAAAACCATCACTAAAAAATCTGTTAGCTGCTAATTATGCTTCTGTAGAAGCAGTTAAGAAAGCCAAACACATCACTCTCACTGCTGATGCCATCAAAATCAACATGAATAATTGGATGGCAAAACTCTCAACCAATCACTCTGCAACATCCATTATTGGAAGGTTAAATACCTTCTTTCTGAGCAGTCCACTTTATGGTGCCCTAACCTTGAATCCGGGCAAGATGTTCCATGACTACCTATGTGAGTTTTGGTACACTACCGTGTATGTGGAAAAAGAAAAGTCCATCCACTACACCCTAAATCAAGGCACCAAGAATTTCACCATCACCGTCGACTCCCTCAGAGATGCCCTGAGGATGGATTATTTTGACAAAAATGAGTTGCCGGTGGAGATCCCTTCTGGTATTAACACCAGAGAAGTGTGTAGATTGATGGGGCAAACTGAGATAGTAGATGAGAATGGTCAGCTGCTCAGAAAAGGCACTATTTATATGAGTAGGCTGACAGACTCGTGGAGATACTTTTTCACTCTCCTTGTCGAATGTCTGGGTGGGAGCTCTGGAGGACTCGATCAGATAAACCAGACGCAACTCCAGATTGCCTATTGTTTATGGCACGGTTATAGGGTAGAGTTCGCCCAAATATTTTTTGATGAGTTGGCAGACAGATTAAAGCCAAAGGGCAGGAAGGCTTTTATTCCCTTCATCAGATTTTTATCTATCATTTTTAGAAGGTCTTTAAAGAATGAGTATCTTTCAAACACAAATCATTTTTCAATGTGTGAATATCTGAGGGACCTGAACCAGTTAACCTCATCTCCTACTGAGGTTGAAATCCCTTCTGTAATGATATATCAGTTCAGGGTCCAAGAAGAAGAAGAAGAAACTGACGCAGCAGTCCAAGCTGGCTCAGGAGAGGCTTCAGGTGGGCCTTACAATAATGAGGGACCCACCGAAGGGCTCATTGCTGAAAGGGTGCAACCCATTTCCCAGGTAGCCCTTGACCTTCAGCAAAATATTGTTGATATTGTTGAAATTCCACCTAACATCACCACCAGACCAAGAAATAAGCACAGGCAACCACTTCCAAAGTTCTGGTAGGAGGAAGTGGTGAAGAGAATAGAGAGGCTGCCTAACTCTCAGTAGAGTCTGTGTCTTTGCACCCCTTTGAACAAAGCCATAATTTTGACACAACTCTTGCACAGGCTGGGATGACTGGAGCCTCACCTTTGGTTATTCCAGTCTCAACTTCTGCGGCAGGTGACATCATGGATGAAGACGGTACTTTGATTGTGGAGGAAGGAGGAGATAGAATGAATCTGGAGCATGAGGCTCAGATTGATCTGAATGTTTTGGTGGAAAGTGTACAAGTAGAGGATCAGACAGGTGGAGCCGGCCCAAACTGGGATAGGGTAGAATCTCCAATGTCTGAAGGAAAAGATTCTAATGCAGATTTAAGCTTTCTTGGAGAAGAAGAAGTGAATAGGACTGTTGCTTCGATCTCCCAATCCATTCTTACAGAAATGCCACCTCCATCAAAAAATACACCAACACCACCACCAGAACAAACAACAACAACACCACCACAAATAATATCATCTTTTGCACTAGAATTTCAACCCTTCAACTCTTCTGAACCACTGGTCGTCGCCCAAACAACAAGAAATATCACAAGGGTGTCACCAGTATCAAGGCCTTTTTGATAAGGTGGCGGACCTGGAGAGATCCCTCCAGTCATCTTCTCAGGTTATCTCTGACTTTAAAACTTTAATCTCTAATAATCTTAAGTCAGAGATGAACATATTTGCTGGTAATGAGAAGTTAGTTTTTGAGAAGCTAGATGAACTGGTACTGGCCACAAATCATAATTCAGAAAATATCAAAGTGGCAGTTCAGGAGATGAAGGAGAATTTGTTGGCATCTGTTCAGACTGCCATGAAAGCTTAAGTAGTAAAACATTTGGCAGATCTGAAAGATGAGGTTCAGAAACTTGTTGATAAGATTGATGATCTGGAGAAGAAACCAACTCTGGACCAGAACTCTATAGTCAGCAGTGTCAGTAACTCAGTTGTCCAAAGATTCAGGGGTGACATGCTGAAAGATATTACTACAAAGATTTCTGAGTCCATCCTCAGAACTCTACAAGATGGGTTGGTTCCTGGGGTATTTAAGATAATTGAGAACCAGTTGCCAAAACACTTCCCTGAAGAATTTACAATTATGAAAAAGGAGGTAATGGAGTTGAGGCAGACTGTGAGCAAGATCTCACCTGTATCTGGCAGAACCTTTGACTCTGCAGATAGATAAGCTGGATCAGGTATGGAATCATCTTCAGGCTGGAGGTGCTTCCAAAGGGGAAAAGTCAAAAGAAGTTTTAAAAGAAAAAGTTCAAGAATTTCCCAAGGACGTCTCCAGTGCAATCAATGTTGTGCAAGAAAAATCTGGCGGTGAACTTCAAACAAAAATTGAAGTGTGGAAGAAGATTGTTGGAACGAATGCACCAGGTACTGAAGCACGTGTTTAGGATGAGGAGGAGGTTACTGATACTGATGCCAGTGAACCAGTCTTCGAGGCCTTTCCAGATATTCCAACAGAATTAAAAATGGTGAAAAGAAAGAAACACGTGATATCTAGTGGGGAACTTGAAGAAAATATTAAAGAAGACATTGCTGGTAAGAAGAGTACTGGGGAGTTTCCTTCAGTGGATGAGGAAACATCCAAGAGGTTAGAGTAGTAGTGCATTGCCATCGAAATCTTCAAACAAAATCTGAGGAATGACTTGGCTTCCCACAAAATGGATATGGCAAAGATGGGAACTCTGGATTCATACCATGCTGGAAGGTTGGGTGTGCCTGTTGAAGTTTACAAAAAGATGAAGGATGATCCCAGAGTTCATCAATGTAATGTTTCTCTGGATGATGTTTATATCAGGTCAATATACTCCTAGGATGAACAGATGTATGATGCTGAAACTTATGGGGAGACCATATTGGATCTGATTGCCAAGAGAAAAGAAGCATTGGAGATGCTTCAGACTCAAGTAAGAAGAAATGCTGCAGCCCTTGAAACTGATTACAGGAAGAAATTCAAGGGGCTGTCGAAGCCTCCAGTGCGAAGAAGCAAAGCAGAAAGAGATGTTGATCTCAGTACTTTTATCCCTCTGAACACCTCAGAAAGAATTAACAAATCAAGTGTTTTGAAGGAGGTTATTCAGAAGGAGGTCTCTAAAGAAGTTGATGATATGATAAGAAAGGCTCAGACAAGAGAAAGGTATGATTATCTGACCACCTTTAGAGCCGATGCCAGACCAATCTTAAGTGCTGAGATCCATCTGGCAGAAAACCATGACAATTTCTCAAAGTTCCATGTCAAACTCTTCAGAGAAGGGAACTTTACTGATGAAAGAAAAGACACGTCAATCAGGGCATTTGGATGGTCAGAACTAAAAGAGATTGGCCTTTCATTCTGGGGTAAAGATGTTTCTCGGCATGTTAAGTATTTTATGAAGAGGATTGGCAAGGAATGGATGAGGAAGGAACTTATGGAGATAGAGCTGGGCTTAAGGACTTCTCTTTCTACTTCATCATCTCCAGGTGTAAAGAGGAAGGCCACAGAAGAGCCATCTGGGCATGCTGAAAAGAAAAAGGCCTGAATCTGATATTGTACTTGTATTTTTTTTTTATGTTGATAAAATTGTAACTTTCCTCCAGTTGATGTCTGTAAATATAAGTTGCAATTCCTATTTTTTTTTTACAAGTACTTATCCAGATTAAGTCTAGAAATTAAATTGTATAAACTGGGAACACTAATGATCTATAAAGTGGCTCTCCAGAAATTCAAATTAGACTTAGTCAAATTTTTCAAGGATTTTTCAAGCACAAAGTTGTATAGATAAAAACTTGAAAATCCTTGCATAATTTCTAAACAAATAAGGGGAATTTGTTAGGTCCAGATTTACTGGACTCGCTCCAAACGTGGCTACTGGAAAAAATTTTCATATGTATTATCGGGTTCCTTGGACGATAAAAAAAAGTTGTGATTTAGCTAGTTTTTAATATGCTAATAAAGAACAATATAATGCATTTTATAAACCAAAGATTTGACAAGTCAATAACCCCTCTATCTGGTCATGCAAAATGTAACTAATGCATATTACATATTGTCTAAACTGGTCATCAAAATTATCAAGACAAAATGTAAGTCTAAACTACTACTCCAATATGTAATCAAACATGGTCTTCTTAATCTGTCAACATAACGAAAAGTATCACCTGCACATACACAATAAATTATAATTATCTAAAAAAACTGTAAAAATACAACAAAGAAAAAATTAATTTATCTAATTTTTCATAGGTATTACCAGGTAATGACAATTTCCATAGTCTACTTAACCCTTTCATCAATTTCGGCCGAAGACTTGCTCTCAAGGATTCTTCACATAAACTCTGGAATCTTAAAATAGTCTTCAACCTCAGTTGTCACATTCTTATGCAATTCATTCAAATCTCATGTAAGCATCATTGTCACATACTTTTTCCTCAAATCATACTATTGATTCTGTTGAAGTCTAACATTCCCTTTTATCACGGATTCATTCACAAACCCATCGTTAAAGTTGTACAAACCATTTCCTTTATATACCTCCATGTGTCTCATTGCAAAAATCCCGGTATCATTAAAATTTCTCTTTGTTCTCCAATTCATCCTAACAATGACGGGTTTGATTGTACAAAGTTGGTTACAACAGCTTCTTCGATAGCCATGTATGTATCAAAAAGTTCCCTCTGAAAATGAAAGCATAAAGTTTATTACATCAATACATCAACACCTTATCAATATTTTATAATAATTAGTCATATTTGTCATGCCAATCAATAACCATAAATAACAAGCCAAAACTAGTAAAGTGTCTTGAGAGATTTAAGTAGAAACGGGTATGAGTTTGCTCAACTAAGTGTGCCTTTTGTGTACCAGAAAGACTGAATATGTGGGGCACATAATTTGACATCAAGGAGTTTGAACGAATACAAACAATATCAAGGAATGACATAGAATGGTCTTTAACTACTAATCTCAAAGAGTTAAAAGTTTTCTTTTTTCTCATAGGATTAATAGTCAGAAATTCTAATTTTTAATCTCAAACAGTTAACGGTATTAGACTTACCAGCCTTCTTCGGTAGGTTCCATATATCAGATCATCATCACTTTCATGAATTCGGCTGTCAAGGAAGTGAATCTCTTTCGTTTTTAATTTGAACACAATCACATAGTAAGAGACTTGAGAACCCATAGGAAAGAAAACCTGATCATGAAAATACAATTTTATAAATTGAAATCAAATAATGAATACAAGTATATAAAAAATTTAAATTCAATTAAGGAAGTAATGTTACCAAATCAACATCTTTTAAACTTTTCAACCCATATTGTTTCAAAATATCAGCAATCTTGTTTGAAAATACAATTTCATCTTGCATTTGTTGATCAGCTGAAGAATCAAATTGTATCATATCTGATGACTATTTCAGAAAAATTATATGTAAATGGAAAAGTTAGTATTGTATACAATGATATATTTATCTATATCTAAAAAGATAAATTTTTAAGCAACTTACAATGATATTAGTATGGCAAAATAGTCTAACAGTTCCTTTCATGTCTCTTTTAGTTTCTTCATAATTTAAAATCGAAGTCCATACATCAATGACTTGGGCAATAATCATATGTTCAGGCCTCATTGTCTCAAAAACAACTCTCGGAGTCTTGAATTGCTCCATTTTAAAGATTGGTTCACTGCAATTTCATATTAATTATTTAAAGATATATGTTAAATATAAACAAAACAACAGAAATTAGAGAGAAATTTTTTTAACTTACGATGGATCACACCTAGTTGAGAATATGGCACTTGAAATTCTCTCTTCAACCGAATTCAAAATTTCATTAACTTTAACTTCTCTTATATAGTACGGAGATGTAAGATGATTGCTAGTAAATTTGTTACGTTGTTTATTCTGAATTTGCTATAAGATGGGATTATAAGAAACCATTGGAAAGGGATTGGGAACATTTTCTTTATTTTCATTAATATCAAATCCTTTGTCAGAGAATTCAGAATTTGACACCTCCATCAAAAATGGCATCTGCGATATATTTTGAGAAACTTTTTCAGTGTCAGGTAGTGACTTGAGATCTTTCACCTTCGGAGTTTCATCTAAGTCTCCTTGTCCATGAGTTTCTCCATCTTCAACGCTATCGGGTGAGTCAAATCCAAGGTCAAAAGTTGGTAAAAAAGGATCAACCTTTTTCTTTTTATGCACACCTGACTTCTTTTTGATTTCAGAACCATTAACTTCCAATATGGTACGTTTTGAATTCAACTTATTCAAAATCTGATCAATTTTTCTTCGCTGATCAACTTTCATCTTATCTTGATTTCCTTGATTGGCTTCAGCTGGATTCTGAAATTTGTCCATCAAGTCATGCTGATCAAGTCCAGTTGTAGTACTTTTTCCTCCTATTTTATGATCTGCATCTCCTACCTTGTGAACGCTAGATTCAATACTTTTTCCTCCTATTTTACGATCAGCTTCAATTCTGTCGACTTTGGTCTTTTCTAGATTTCGTTGGTCTGATTCAGCTGCATTCTAAATTTTTTCCATCAAACCATCACGATCAAGTTCATTTCTAGTACTTTTTCCTCATATTCCATGGCCTTCATCTCCTACCTTTTGAAAGCTAGATTCCACTGCTTTTGATTGACTGCCTTGCTTGTCATCTTGATTTCCTTGTTTGTGTTCAATGGCTTCAGGTGGATTATGATATTTTTCCTACAAAGATTCACGATCAACTTCAATTCTGTTAGTTTTTCTTCCCATTCTATGTTGTTCATCTCCCACCTTGTCAACTGTAGATTCAAAGGCTTTTGATTGACAACCTTGCATATCATCTTGTTTTTCTTGTTTGTGTTGAATGTCTTCAAGTGGATTCTGATTTTTTTGCTTCAAACATTCACGAACACCTTCGATTCTTGTAGTTTTTCCTGCTAATGCTTGATCTTCTTTTGAACTTGATTTAACAGTTTTAGTTTGAACTTGATCTTGTTTTTGAATAGCAATATTATCGATTTCCCCTTCAAAATTTTCATCAAGACTAGTAACATCTTTCTGTCTTGGATTTGAACATTCACCTTTTTCAAAGACTGTTTCCCTCAATCCTTTTTTTGTACCAAAACATTCTTCCTCACCAAATTCATCTTCAGGTAAGAAATTATAAAATTCTTCCATTGTAATGTTTTCTTCAAAAATTTGTTTAAGGTGCAGGATTTCATCATCATAAGGCCGAATCCTCAATCCATTATGAAATAACTTCACAAGCTCTTTGTTCAGAGTTTCCCTCATATGCATTCGGTCTCGAATTTTTCTTCTAACAACCTGTTATAGCGTACAAATTATTTGTCAAGAAAATGTAAAAAATATTAATTATACCTAATCCTTACACTAAAATTAGGTTACAGATCTGTAACTTATACAGTCTTACAAATGAACTGATGTACCACGTGTAATTTATGTACCACCCATTTTGACAAGTTACACACCTATTTTGATATAATTAATTAAACAGTGGAAAATTCAATGAGTTCACCCTGTTTCGCTGTAGCCTAACCCGGTTTATACCAGTTACCCAACCCACCCAGGTTACCTATCAAAATTACTATGTGACAAATCTTGAGCTTACTTAAATATGACAAACAACTATACATTGATAATGTTTGCATACTCTGTGGTTTCTATGATCTTGTAGAATGCACATAATGTAATATGTATTCAAAATGTCTGAAACTACAGCATCCTATGTCCCCAAATGGTAAGGCATAAAGCTTTGTTCATATAAAGTAAAGAAGAACATCCGAACTTTCAAGTTGTTAACTATTATTTCTAGCAAAGCAGTTTAATACAAGTCATTATAATACATCTGAAATTATGATTTAGTTATAAGCAAACAAATCTGGAATGGACTTTATAGATCCTAAATTTTCATACCTGATTTTCTATTTCAACTTTAAAAAAGTTCATATCTTCAGGGGATTGATTTCTACAAAAGGATTGCAACCATTAAATTCAAACTCTTCACCTTCCCTATGCTTCTGACTTGCTTCATTTTGAACACCTTCAGATTTCTATCGAGTATCATCTTGTTCATCGACAAAATCCTCAAGACCTTAAATGAAAGGATAAAAATTAAAAAATAAACTGTGAAAAAGTAAAAATGTTCTAAACATATCATACATACCCTTTTTTTGTTCCAGAATCATCTTTTTGCGATCCAATAGCCTCTCGGATGCCCTTTTCCTCTTAACTTCACGTGGTACTGGTACCTTTTTAATTTCTTCAGTAACCTTTTCAAACTCTCCATTTTTGGAAATTTCTTTTTCAATTTCCTTCAAGGATTCCAAATCCCAGTTTTTGAAAAGAGGAAATTGAAAATTTTCAGGCTTTTGAGCTTCATGGGCATAAAGAATCTAGAAAAAAGAAAGAAGACAACGAATGATTAAACTTAAATTATTATTAAATGTAAGAATGATAAATCATAAAATGAAACTTATAATCATAACAAACATACAAGAAGAAACATGATAGGCCCATTGAATTCAGCCTTTTCGTCAACTGATTCTTTTGATTTTAGCCATCCTCTCTTAGTCTCTTTCAAACAAATTAACAAAAAATCACACCAGTCAAAACCACAAGCTTCATTTATTTTTGTAATGTATGGTAGAAACTTCTGGTTCACTGTGTTGTACTTAATTCCTTCAACCATGGTTGTCACAAAAAAAAACCAAAAAGTTTTGCTTGAATAGCATACCACCAGTCTTTTGGTCCTCCATTTCACTCATTAAATCCTTCAATGTTAAACTCCCTGTATGATACTGTTTCCTCTAGTTTTTAACAATTTTTTCTGAAAAATCTACCTGAGGACAGTAAGGTATCTTCTTACCACCAATAGGTATACCAAAGACATCATGCACCCTTTCTTTGTTAACTAAAACTAGATTTCCATTAACTTCCAAAACTGAATCTTTTGCTAAAAACTTCTCTAGCACGTAATATGCAAATCTTGTTGGGACATTCATTATGGAGAACTTAATTAACAAACCAAACCCTAATTGCTTTATGTCGACTTTCTGTTTACTAGATAAATTGTTCATAATTGAGTAAAATTTTTTCTTAGAGGCCCTTATATAAAGCCATTTCTCCTGAAATTTTTTCCTACCCTTCCTTTTCTTTGCATTCAAATCCTTCTCAACATAATGTGATCCCTCGTCCTCATCATCTTGTAAATCGACATTTAACTCTACTTCCTCTTCCTCATTGATACATCCCTCCTCTTCTTCAATTGCATCTGAAGTTTCTAATTCAGTGCTTTCTTCTGCTTCGTCAAGAATTTGTGCTTCCCCTTCTTCTTCCCAATTAATATCCTCTTCCAAATCATCTTCTCCAAGATCCTCTACTTCATTGTCTGTTTGTTCATTATCAACATTCACCTCTACCTCATCTTCTTCAACTATTTCTTCTACCTCATCTTCTTGGACATTATCTTCTGCCTCATCTTGTTCACCATCATCTTGTTCCTCTTCTACCTCATTTTCGCCACTATCATTGTCTGTTTCTTCATTATAATCCATATGCACACATTTCCTTTTACGAAGTCTAGGTCGTCCAAGTTTCTTTTTATGATTTACTGTCATAATCAAAGTGATATATATTATATTAATTTAAACCAAATATTTAATTTAAACATTTGATTGAAGTATTATATACAAACCTTTAGTAATTTTGCGACGAACAAATTCATATCTAGGTTTGGCATAAGATACCTTTTTGTATTTGCCTACACGTTGTAATGACATGATTTAAAAACACTATAACAAAAATAAACATAAAAACATTCCGTAAAATAACAAGTCTATCTGTTTTACAACTAGAAAAGTGTCAAGTTTTACAACTAATAGTGTATCAGATTTAAAAAAAATGTATCGTCTTGCTTATGAACATTTATGTATGGCATGGCTATGGCAACCTTAAGCTGAGTGTTGCAAGAGCTTTTTGGAGCTTCTTGTATCTTAAAGCCATTTTGGATGTGACGTTTAGAAGAAAAACAGCAGCTAATAACAGCCCTTTTACATATTGTGTTTAGAAGCTATGCTACTAGATAAAAAGATGGATACGAATCATCATTTCTCTCTCGGTTGAGTCTCAAAACCGAAAACAGATGTGGTCTGTTAAAAGATGAAACAACCAACTCCTTAAAAGAAAAAATGATGGGGTCAGAGTGGCTCGACCAAAAGACCCCAGGATCACTCTTTAGCAATCAGACCTACGCGCTACCCAACTGTGTTTTGTTGGAAAGCCCATGAGGTCCTCGGAATTTTGTTGGACTGACGGCTCTCTCTGACCCACCGAGTCATGATATTGTAGAGAGGATTAAAAGGGTCGTAATTCTTGGAGTAAGCATTAAAATAATCACAGGTGTAGATTCTTGAATATCAAAGAAATAAAAAGTATCATGAAAATGCCAACTACTAGAACTAGAAAAGTGCCAAATTTTACAAGTTATCAACTGATTTAAAGAAAAAGGAATTAGCTACAAATAACCTAATTATGAAACTGACTCTTCTGCACCCAATACTAACTAGAAACAATTAAATCGTTATATATTCATTTAATTCAATAAAAAACAATAGTAATTGGATACTAGTAACAACAAAATTACGCATTACAATAGTAATCGGATACTAATTTAAAAAAAAAAACTATTTTGTACCTTTTTTTGTTCTTTCCTTATCATTCGAATCATGTGATTGGGTTGAGCCATCTCCAAAATCAATAGTAATCGGCATTTTCCCTTTTTTAGAGTTAACTTTAATTTTTGATTTTCCTTTAACTTCGATTTGTATCATTCTATTCTCTGCAATATATTCGAAAAAAACTTGTAAAATAATAAACAAAAATAATACAATAGTAAATTAAAAATTAGAAGAATGAGCAGTAATCATACTTCCTGATGAAGAACTCTTCGATCTTGTCATTTTTTTAATTAGAAGAATGAGCAGTAAACAAGATAGATCAGAAGTTATTGTTTGATAATTTTTATTTAAAGATAAAAGACGAGGGCGAGAAAAAAACGAGGAAAAAGGGAAAGTATTTTGTAAGAAAATGACGAAAGAGATTTTTGATGCGTTATTAAATGGAAAAGTTTTTTTACAAAAACAATATCTATAAGTTGTTTGATGAATAATAATATAATGTATATAACTTTTTTTTATAATTAAGAAATAAGTATATCAAATTTCAAGTATGATTTGGAGTGTATTCAAGAATCTACACCCTAAAATGCTAAACCCTAAAACCCGAAAAATATCTAAACCCTAAATTGCTAAACCCTAACATGCTAAAGGCTACACGAGGGGGACGGAAGTCACGGTACGCTTAAGGGTTTATGGTTTGAAGTCGTAGGGTTAGCCCACGGCTAACCCTACAACTTCAAACCCTAAACCCTAAGCTACCATATAAAAACCCGGGAAAGATCTAAACCCTAAAATGCTACAGCCTACCGGATGGGGACGGACGTTGGTCCCACTTTTCAAAGCCCTCTGTAGCTTCAAGTCATTTTAGTTGGTCCCACTTTTCGAAGCTAGCTTGCAAAAAAATATAATTATACCAGACTACTTTTTTCCTTGTTAGAAGAAAGCCCTCTGTAGTTTCAAGTCATCTTAGTTGGTCCCACTTTTCAAAGCTAGCATGTATCAAAAGTCTAAAAAAAATTGGGTCATGGATCAAAGTCATATTAATATAAAGTACGTTTTTAAGGCAAAGACAACTTATTGAAATATCCTTATTAGACTACATTCATGGATCAATGTTTACAAAAATTTGGGTTATGGATCAAATTGTAATGCAAACTATTGGGTCTATTGGGCGATGAATAGAAATATTGGGCCATATTCAAAAATTATTACTAGGCTATTATCCAGATAAATCCATACACACTAATACACCTTTACCCCATCATCAACAAAATTCTTTTTTTTAGAGAAACAAGAGGGAGAAAAATAGATAGAGAAAAAAATGGATTAAAAATGAATCGAAAATGTATTCAGATGGATCCATTTTAACATATCGAATTTCAAGGTACAAAACCCCTTATTCAATTCACAATCATCATATATCCAATTTTCCCGAATTTCAAGGTACAAAAACGCTAATTCAATTCAATCTTTTTTTCGTTAACATTTTTTGTAATTATATATACATGAATTTCGTTATGAGTTTTTTATGAATATGAACATAATAATGTATTTTAGTGCTTAATTAATTGTCGATACTTTTTTAATTTGTTGTAGTTGATAATGTGTTTGATAAATATATTATGATAACGTATTTCGTAATACTGTATCAGATCTATATCTAATTCACTAATAACATTTTTTTTTGATATATTAGTCTCTATTATATGTATCAGATTTAAATGTTTTTTATGTGTGAAATGCAATGCATATATAACCAATTTTTATAAATATGTGTAGAAATACTATATAAGATTTGATAATGTGTGTTTGTGATTTGATTTACAATTAATTTTTCTTAGAGTTGCTTAATTGTGAAATTACTGAAAACTTGTCACATTGATATTATTTTGCTTAGAGTTTAACATTTGAAAATGTGCCTTAATTGTGATTAGGGTAATATGGTTTGGCTTAGTGGCTTAAATTGATGTATCTGTTTTTAATATATGTGTACTTTTTATGATATCAGATTCAATGGAAGTAAAAGGAAGTTGTGTAAAGGAAAAAAACCAATTCATCCATCTCTTAGAGTTAGAACATCACCGAAACGGCTATATCTTCTAATAAAGAAACTGAATGAAGAACAGAAACAAACTGTAAGAGAAATGGGATTTGGTTGCCTACTTGGAATGCCTATTGAAGAGGTTAGTGGCAGTTTAGGTTATTTTATTGCTGAAAACCTTGATACAAAAGATCTAGAGATGAAGTTAACAAATGGTGGTATCAAAATCGATAGGAAAACTGTACATGAAATACTTGGTATACCAATTGGGAACATCGATATAATGTCATTACCAGTGAAAGAAGATAAAGAAGATTTTTCAGCAATATGGCAGCAGTTTAGGTTATTTTAAACTTGGAAGTATAAACGCTTCATCATCATCATCTTCATAAAAGGCAGGCTGTTGAATTGAGATTTCCATTTTGCTGAAAAATCTTCTTTATCTTCTTTCACTGGTAATGACATTATATCGATGTTCCCAATTGGTATACCAAGTATTTCATGAACAATTTTCCTATCGATTTTGATACTACCATTTGTTAACTTCGTCCCTAGATCTTTTGTATCAAGGTTTCAGCAATAAAATAACCTAAACTGCCACTAACCTCTTCAATAGGCATTCCAAGTAGGCAACCAAATCCCATTTCTCTTACAGTTTGTTTCTGTTCTTCATTCAGTTTCTTTATTAGAAGATATAGCCATTTCGGTGATGTTCTCCTCTAAGAGATGGATGAATTGGTTTATTTTCCTTTACACAACTTCCTTTTACTTCCCACTCCTTTCTTAACTTGTTTTTTTCCTTTAACCTTTCTCAAAGACTCTTTTGCATTTACAGTACGACATTTTTTTGACTGTCTACTGTTTTCATTAACCTCTTCTGTATCATTATGATTTGATCTTTTTTTAGAACCTTCTGCAAGTTTTGTATTATCCATTGAATCTGATATCATAAAAAGTACACATATATTATAAACAGATACATCAATTTAAGCCACTAAGCCAAACCATACTAACCTAATCACAATTAAGGCACATTTTCAAATGTTAAACCCTAAGCAAAATAATATCAATGTGACAAGTTTTCAGTAATTTCACAATTAAGCAACCCTAAGAAAAATTAATTGTAAATCAAATCACAAACACACATTATCAAATCTTATACAGAATTTCTACACATATTTATAAAAATTGGTTATATATGCATTGCATTTCACACATAAAAAACATTTAAATCTGATACATATGATAGAGACTGATATATTAAAAAAAATGTTATTAGTGAATTAGATATAGATCTGATACAATATTACGAAATACGTTATCATAATATATTCATCAAACACATTATCAACTACAACAAATTAAAAAAGTATCGACAATTAATTAAGCACTAAAATACATTATTATGTTCATATTCATAAAAAACTCATAACGAAATTCATGTATATATAATTAGAAAAAATGTTAACGAAAAAAAGATTGAATTGTATTAACGTTTTTGTACCTTGAAATTCGGGAAAATTGGATATCTGATGATTGTGAATTGAATTAGGGGTTTTGTACCTTGAAATTCGATATGTTAAAATGGATCCATTTGAATACGTTTTTGATTCATTTTTAGTCCGTTTTTTTTTCTCTATCTGTTTTTCTCCCTCTTGTTTCTCTAAAAAAAAGAATTTTGTTGATGATGGGGTAAAGGTGTATTGGTGTGTATGGATTTATCTGGATAATAGCCTAGTAATGATTTTTGAATATGGCCCAATATTTCTATTCATCGCCCAATAGACCCAATAGTTTGCATTACAATTTGATCCATAACCCAAATTTTTGTAAACATTGATCCATGAATGTAGTCTAATAAGGATATTTCAATAAGTTGTCTTTGCCTTAAAAACGTACTTTATATTAATATGACTTTGATCCATGACCCAATTTTTTTTAGACTTTTGATACATGCTAGCTTTGAAAAGTGGGACCAACTAAGATGACTTGAAACTACAGAGGGCTTTGTTTTAACAAGGAAAAAAGTAGTATGGTATAATTATATTTTTTTGCAAGCTAGCTTCGAAAAGTGGGACCAGCTAAAATGACTTGAAGCTACAGAGGACTTTGAAAAGTGGGACCAACGTCCGTCCCCATCTTGTAGGCTGTAGCATTTTAGGGTTTAGATTTTTCCCTGGTTTTTATATGGTAGCTTAGGGTTTAGGGTTTGAAGTTGTATAGGCTAACCCTATGACTTCAAACCATAAACCCTTAAGCGTACCAGACTTTCGTCCCCCTCGTGTAGCCTTTAGCATGTTAGGGTTTAGCAATTTAGGGTTTAGATATTTTCCGGGTTTTAGGGTTTAGCATTTTAGGGTGTAGATTCTTGAATACACTCCAAATCATACTTGCAATTTGATTTACTTATTTCTTAATTATTAAAAAAAAGTTATATACATTATATTATTATTCATCAAACAACTTATAGATATTGTTTTTGTAAAAAAAATTTTCCATTTAATCACGCATCAAAAATCTCTTTCGTCATTTTCTTACAAAATACTTTCCCATTTTCCTCGTTATTTTCTTGCCCCCGTCTTTTATCTTTAAATAAAAATTATCAAACAATAACTTCTGATCTATCCTGTTTACTGCTCATTCTTCTAATTAAAAAAATGACAAGATCGAAGAGTTAATCATCAGGAAGTATGATTACTGCTCATTCTTCTAATTTTTAATTTACTATTGTATTATTTTTGTTTATTATTTTAAAAGTTTTTTTCGAATTTATTGCAGAGAACAGAATGATACAAATCGAAGTTAAAGGAAAATCAAAAAATAAAGTTAACTATAAAAAACGGAAAATGCCGATTACTATTGATTTTGGAGATGGCTCAACCCAATCACCTGATTCGAATGATGAGGAAAGAACGAAAAAAGGTACAAAATAGTTTTTTTTAATTAGTATCCGATTACTATTGTAATGCGTAATTTTGTTGTTACTAGTATCCAATTACTATTGTTTTTTATTTTAAATTTTGTTGTTAATAGAATCAAATGAATATATAACGATTTAACTGTTTCTAGTTAGTATTTGGGTGCAAAAGAGTCAGTTTCATAATTAGGTTATTTGTAGCTAATTCCTTTTTCTTTAAATCAGTTGATAACTTGTAAAATTTGACACTTTTCTAGTTCTAGTAGTTGGCATTTTCATGATACTTTTTATTTCTTTGATATTCAAGAATCTACACTTGTGATTATTTTAATGCTTACTCCAAGAATTACGACCCTTTTAATCCTCTCTACAATATCATGACTCGGTAAGGGGGAGCCGTCAGTCCAACAAAATTCCGAGGACCTCATGGGCTTTCCAACAAAACACAGTTGGGGTAGTGCGTAGGTCTGATAGCTAAAGAGTGATCTTGGGGTCTTTTGGTCGAGCCACTCTGACCCCATCATTTTTTCTTTTAAGGAGTTGGCTCTTTCATCTTTTAACTGACCACATTTGTTTTCGGTTTTGAGACCCAACCGAGAGACTAATGATGATTCGTATCCATCTTTTTATGTAGTAGCATAGCTTCTAAACGCAATATGTAAAAGGGCTCTTATTAGCTGCAGTTTTTCTTCTAAACGTCACATCCAAAATGGCTTTAAGATACAAGAAGCTCCAAAAAGATCTTGCAAGACTCAGCTTAAGTTTGCCATAGCCATGCCATACATAAATGTTCATAAGCAAGACGATACATTTTTTTTAAAATCTGATACACTATTAGTTGTAAAACTTGACATTTTCCTAGTTGTAAAGCAGATAGACTTGTTATTTTACAAAATGTTTTTTTTTTATTTTTGTTATAGTGTTTTTAAATCATGTCATTACATCGTGCAGGCAAATACAAAAAGGTATCTTATGCCAAACCTAGATATGAATTTGTTCGTCGCAAAATTACTAAAGGTTTGTATATAATACTTCAATCAAATGTTTAAATTAAAAATTTGGTTTAAATTAATATAATATATATCACTTTGATTATGGCAGTAAATCATAAAAAGAAACTTGGACGACCTAGACTTCGTAAAAGGAAATGTGTGCATATGGATTATAATGAAGAAACAGACAATGACAATGGCGAAGATGGGGTAGAAGAGGAACAAGATGATGGTGAACAAGATGAGGCAGAAGATAATGTCCAAGAAGATGAGGTAGAAGAAAATGTTGAAGAAGATGAGGTAGAGGTGAATATTGATAATGAACAAACAGACAATGAAGTAGAGGATCTTGGAAAAGATGATTTGGAAGAGGATAGTAATTGGGAAGAAGAAGAGGAAGCACAAATTCTTGACAAAGTAGAAGAAAGCACTGAATTAGAAAGTTCAGATGCAATTGAAGAAGAGGAGAGATGTATCAATGAAGAAGAGGAAGTAGAGTTAAATGTCGATTTACAAGATGATGAGGACGAGGGATCACATTATGTTGAGAAGGATTTGAATGCAAAGAAAAGGAAGGGTAGGAAAAAACTTCAGGAGAAACGGCTTTATATAAGGGCCTCCAAGAAAATTTTTTACTCAATTATGAACGATTTATCTAATAAACAGAAAGCCGGCATAAAGCAATTAGGGTTTGGTTTGTTGATTAAGTTCTCCATAATGAATGTCCCAACAAGATTAGCATATTACGTGCTAGAGAAGTTTTCAACAAAAGATTCAGTTTTCGAAGTTAATGGAAATCTAGTTTTAGTTAACAAAGAAAGGGTGCATAATGTCTTTGGTATACCTATTGGTGGTAAGAAGATACCTTACAGTCCTCAGGTAGATTTTAAAAATTGTCAAAAACTGGAGGAAATAGTATCATACAGGGAGATTAACATTGAAGGATTTAATGAGTGAAATGGAGGACTAAAAGACTGGTGGTATGCTATTCAAGCAAATATTTTTGGTTTTTTTTGTCACAACCATGGTTGAAGGAATTAAGTGCAACACAGTGAACCAGAAGTTTCTATCATACATTACAAAAATAAATGAAGCTCGTGGTTTTGACTAGTGTGATTTTTTGTTAATTTGTTTGAAAGAGACTAAGAGAGGATGGCTAAAATCAAAAGAATCGGTTGTCGAAAAGGCTAAATTCAATGGGCCTATCATGTTTCTTCTTGTATGTTTGTTATGATTATAAGTTTCATTTTATGATTTATCATTCTTACATTTAATAATAATTTAAGTTTAATCATTCGTTGTCTTCTTTCTTTTTTCTAGATTCTTTATGCCCATGAAGCTCGAAAGCCTGAAAATTTTCAATTTCCTCTTTTCAAAAACTGGGATTTGGAATCCTTGAAGGAAATTGAAAAAGAAATTTCCAGAAATGGAGAGTTTGAAAAGGTTACTGAAGAAATTAAAAAGGCACCAGTACCACGTGAAGTTAAGAGGAAAAGGGCATCCGAGAGGCTATTGGAATGCAAAAAGATGATTCTGGAACAAAAAAAGGGTATGTATGATATATTTAGAACATTTTTACTTTTTCACAGTTTATTTTTTTAATTTTTATCCTTTCATTTAAGGCCTTGAGGATTTTGTCGATGAACAAGATGATACTCGAAAGAAATCTGAAGGTGTTCAAAATGAAGCAAGTCAGAAGCATAGTCAAGGTGAAGAGTTTGAGTTTAATGGTTGCAATCCTTTTGTAGAAACTCAATCCCCTGATGATATGAAATTTTTTAAAGTTGAAACAGAAATTCAGGTATGAAAATTTAGGATCTATAAAGTCCATTCCAAATTTGTTTGCTTATAACTAAATCATAATTTCAGATGTATTATAATGACTTGTATTAAACTGCTTTGCTGGAAATAATAGTTAACAACTTGGAAGTTTGAATGTTCTTCTTTAAATTAGATGAACAAAGCTTTATGCCTTACCATTTGGGGACATAGGATGCTGTAGTTTCAGACATTTTGAATACATATTACATTATGTGCATTCTACAAGATCATAGAAACCACAGAGTATGCAAACATTATCAATGTATAGTTGTTTATCATATTTATGTAAGCTCAAGATTTGTCACATAGTAATTTTGATAAGTAAACTGGGTGGGTTGGGTAACTGGTATAAACCGGGTTAGGCTACAGCGAAAACAGGGTGAACTCATTGAATTGTCCACTGTTTAATTAATTATTTCAAAATGGGTATGTAACTTGTCAAAATATTTAATTATGGCCTAAAATGGGTCTTACATAAATTACACGTGGTACATCAATTCATTTGTAAGGAAGTATAACATACACATCTGTAACCTAATTTTAGTGTAAGGATTAGGCATAATTAATATTTTTTACATTTTCTTGACAAATAATTTGTACGCTATAACAAGTTATTAGAAGAAAAATTCGAGACCGAATGCATATGAGGGAAACTCTAAACAAAGAGCTTGTGAAGTTATTTCATAATGGATTGAGGATTCGGCCTTATGATGATGAAATCCTGCACCTTAAACAAATTTTTGAAGAAAACATTACATTGAAGAATTTTATAATTTCTTATCTGAAGATGAATTTGGTGAGGAAGAATGTTTTCGTACAAAAAAAGGATTGAGGGAAACAGTCTTTGAAAAAGGTGAATGTTCAATTCCAAGACAGAAAGATGTTACTAGTCTTGATGAAAATTTTGAAGGGGAAATCGATAATATTGCTATTCAAAAACAAGATCAAGTTCAAAAGAAAACTGTTAAATCAAGTTCAAAAGAAGATCAAGCATTAGCAGGAAAAACTACAAGAATCGAAGGTGTTCGTGAATGTTTGAAGCAAAAAAATCAGAATCCACTTGAATACATTCAACACAAACAAGAAAAATAAGATGATAAGCAAGGTTGTCAATCAAAAGTTGTTGAATCTACAGTTGAAAAGGTGGGAGATGAACAACATAGAATGGGAAGAAAAACTAACAGAATTAAAGTTGATCGTGAATCTTTGAAGGAAAAATATCATAATCCACCTAAAGCCATTGAACACAAACAAGGAAATCAAGATGACAAGCAAGGCAGTCAATCAAAAGCAGTGGAATCTAGCTTTCAAAATGTAGGAGATGAAGGCCATGGAATAGGAGAAAAAAGTACTAGAAATGAAGTTGATCGTGATAGTTTGATAAAAAAAAATTCAGAATGCAGCTGAATCAGACCAATGAAATCTAGATAAGAACAAAGTCGACATAATTGAAGCTGATCGTAAAATAGGAGGAAAAAGTATTGAATCTAGCGTTCACAAGGTAGGAGATGCAAATCATAAAATAGGAGGAAAAAGTACTACAGCTGGACTTGATCAGCATGACTTGATGGACAAAATTCAGAATCCAGCTGAAGCCAATCAAGGAAATCAAGACAAGATGAAAGTTGATCAGCGGAGAAAAATTGATCAGATTTTGAATAAGTTGAATTCAAAACGTACCATATTGGAAGTTAATGGTTCTGAAATAAAAAAGAAGTCAGGTGTGCATAAAAAGAAAAAGGTTGATCCTTTTTTACCAACTTTTGACCTTGGATTTGACTCACCCGATAGCGTTGAAGATGGAGAAAGTCATGGACAAGGAGACTTAGATGAAACTCCGAAGGTGAAAGATCTCAAGTCACTGCCTGACACTGAAAAAGTTTCTTAAAGTATATCGACAGATGCCATTTTTGATGGAGGTGTCAAATTCTGAATTCTTTGACAAAGGGTTTGATATTAATGAAAATAAAGAAAATGTTCCCAATCCCTTTCCAATGGTTTCTTATAATCCCATCTTATAGCAAATTCAGAATAAACAACGTAACAAATTTACTAGCAATTATCTTACATCTCCGTACTATATGAGAGAAGTTAAAGTTAATGAAATTTTGAATTCGGTTGAAGAGAGAGTTTCAAGTGCCATATTCTCAGCTAGGTGTGATCCATCGTAAGTTAAAAAAATTTTTCTCTAATTTCTGTTGTTTTATTTATGTTTAACATATATTTTTAAATAATTAATATGAAATTGCAGTGATCCAATCTTTAAAATGGAGCAATTCAAGACTCCAAGAGTTGTTTTTGAGACAATGAGGCCTGGACATATGATTATTGCCCAAGTCATTGATGTATGGACTTCGATTTTGAATTATGAAGAAACTAAAAGAGACATGAAAGGAACTGTTAGACTATTTTGCCATACTAATATCATTGTAAGTTGCTTAAAAATTTATCTTTTTAGATATAGATAAATGTATCATTGCATACAATACTAAATTTTCCATTTATATATAATTTTTCTGAAATAGTCATCAGATATGATACAATTTGATTCTTCAGCTGATCAACAAATGCAAGATGAAATTGTATTTTCAAACAAGATTGCTGATATTTTGAAACAATATGGGTTGAAAAGTTTAAAAGATGTTGATTTGGTAACACTACTTCCTTAATTGAATTTAAATTTTTTATATACTCGTATTCATTATTTGATTTCAATTTATAAAATTGTATTTTCATGATCAGGTTTTCTTTCCCATGGTTTCTCAAGTCTCTTACTATGTGATTGTGTTAAAATTAATAACGAAAGAGATTCACTTCCTTGACAGCCGAATTCATGAAAGTGATGATGTTGATCTGATATATGGAACCTACCAAAGAAGGCTGGTAAGTCTAATACCGTTAACTGTTTGAGATTAAAAATTAGAATTTCTGACTATTAACCCTATGAGAAAAAAGAAAACTTTTAACTCTTTGAGATAAGTAGTTAAAGACCATTCTATGTCATTCCTTGATATTGTTTGTATTCGTTTAAACTCCTTGATGTCAAATTATGTTCCCCACATATTCAGTCTTTCTGGTACACAAAAGGCACACTTAGTTGAGCAAACTCATACCTGTTTCTACTTAAATCCCTCAAGACACTTTATTAGTTTTGGCTTGTTATTTATGGTTATTGATTGGCATGACAAATATGACTAATTATTATAAAATATTGATAAGGTGTTGATGTATTGATGTAATAAACTTTATGCTTTCATTTTCAGAGGGAACTTTTTGATACATACATGTTTATCGAAGAAGCTGTTGTAACCAACTTTGTACAATCAAAACCCGTAATTGTTAGGATGAATTGGAGAACAAAGAGAAATTTTAATGATTCTGGGATTTCTGCAATGAGACACATGGAGGTATATAAAGGAAATGGTTTGTACAACTTTAACGGTGGGTCTGTGAATGAATCCGTGATAAAAGGGAATGTTAGACTTCAACAGAATCAATAGTATGATTTAAGGAAAAAGTATGTGACAAAGATGCTTACATCAGATTTGAATGAATTGCATAAGAATGTGACAACTGAGGTTGAAGACTATTTTAAGATTCCAGAGTTTATGAGAAGAATCCTTGAGAGCAAGTCTTCGGCCGAAATTGATGAAAGGGTTAAGCAGACTATGGAAATTGTCATTACCCGGTAATACCTATGAAAAAGTAGATAAATTAATTTTTTCTTTGTTGTATTTTTATAGTTTTGTTAGATGATTATAATTTATTGTGTATGTGCAGGTGATACTTTTCGTTATGTTGACGGATTAAGAAGACCATGTTGGATTACATATTGGAGTAACATTTTAGACTTACATTTTGTCTTGATAATTTTGATGACTAGTTTAGACAATATGTAATATGCATTAGTTACATTTTGCATGACCAGATAGAGGGGTTATTGACTTGTCAAATCTTTGGTTTATAAAATGCATTATATTGTTCTCTATTAGCATATTAAAAACTAGCTAAATCACAACTTTTTTTTATCGTCCAAGGAATTTGATACACTTATATGCTGATACTTTTTTATTTAATTTTTTGATACATTTTTTTAATTCAAACAATTATATGTCAAATAACTTGAAAAAAAAATTGACAAAACGGATTTTAAATTTAATTTTTTTATGGAGTACACTTTCACAACCCAGTCCATAAGTTAAAGTTCTGAAGCCCAACTAAACCAATACATTTTTGAGGAGACTCCCTTTTGATTGGCAGTCACTAGAGTAGAAGGCGAATCTCTAAGATTCCAAAACACAATTTCAGGCACTTTCTCATACTCATGACTCTTAAACTTATTGCGTTGGTAATATTTTCTGCAGTCACCAAGGTCTGATCCAGTTCCATCCACAATACAAATGACTACTACTGCATGCAAAAGCTCCATTTTGGACGAACTACTTATAAATGTATCCTTCAAACAATCAATACACTTTACTTAATCCGGCCACTCATATAATATAATGGAAACCATCACATAAACATATATGGTTCTTCAAATACTAAAACAACCTTCATAAGCAAAATGACCTTCAAAAGTTAATATATTGGGAAAAAAATAGCTTAAAATGATTTTTAACTGTCAACAATAGAACATAAAATAAAGATTGAAATGAATTACAAAATAATAATGGAAAAATGGCTTCATTCAATAAAAATCTATTGTCCTCAATTTACTTCTTTTTGGAGGCTTTAAGAGCTTCAGCCTTGGTTCTTTTCTCTTCTTCCTCTTTTGTTTTCTTTGCACAATTTCTTTTGTCATGAAAAGTCATCCTTCCACAACTTGCACATTTTCGTTTATGCTTCATTGATTGTTCCATTGCAATTTCCTTTGAACTCTTTAATCTGCTTCCACAACCGTTGAATCCTTCTACTTCTGGGTTTTCGATTTTTCTTTCTGCAGGTTTTGTCACACCTAGGAAACTTTCAATGATCTTATCCTTGTTCTTTATTCCAGCATTTGTAAACCCATCTTCAATCTCACCTTTTAATGATCTAACTTTATCAACAAATGCTGAAAGCATAGCTTCATCATTTCCTAACAAGGTCATGCAATTCTCAACAATGTAATGAGCTTCATTTGTTAGCCTTTCAAACTCTTCACTTGATTCTCCATACCTTGTTCTTCTTGTTCTCATTCCTGGAGGAATTAGATCCTTTCTCCAACGCCTAATAATGTACTTTTCTGGTATTTGTTCAATAGCGTTGCCTTGAACATGCAAAAGACATGTCTACACAAGAAGCCATAACGTTCAAATGTCTTGCAGCTACATACAACTGTTTGATATGCTCT
Source organism: Erigeron canadensis (assembly GCF_010389155.1). NCBI lineage: Eukaryota > Viridiplantae > Streptophyta > Magnoliopsida > Asterales > Asteraceae > Erigeron > Erigeron canadensis. The sequence continues at coordinate 10,658,175 of NC_057767.1, read as the reverse complement.
GTTATGTATCAACTTAACAAGCAACACAACAAACAAATTAATACACTTAACTGAAACAAATTAATACCATTCAGAGATATAATTAATTATTCAGTGTCATATGATGGATCCAGATCCAGATTTCGGATGTGGTCTTCTCATGGACTTTAAACATATGACTGAAACTAGCAGAATGATGTTCAATTGTTCAAACTTCAAAAAACTTTTTCTTTAAATAATGATACACTTTTATAATATAATATGAAAATTTCAGAAGGTGGAAATTGTAACACTCATTCAAGTACTCATATTTATTATTCATATATCCAAGATAAATGCCTGATACTTCAAATAAACCTTCATTCATAAACCTTCCTATTCCTACGTTACTAAACTAATATCTCTCCGCCTTGGGCAAGATCACATATTCACATGTTCGGGTGTCACCTATTTGTAGACAACTAAGGAATGTAATTTATTCCAAAGTCACTAGCTGCAGATTTATTCAATTAGTGCCAATACACAACTTACTCTAAGTGAGTTCTATAATTAACATTATTTGCCATAAAACGACGACCTTCTTAAAAGAAAATAGATGTTAAACACATCAGCGCATATAATCCCAACAAAGTCTGTTATGTACAAAAAAAAAAATCAACATAATATGAATAAAGAACAATTTTTCTAGTTTAAAAACTATAAACAGTAGATGTACCTTGAAAATAAACGTCTTTTTAACTCTTTCATTGTTGGATGTACTTGCAGAATTTTCTTGCTCTTTTGAAAATAAGGCTCTATTTGTATCCTCACTTTCTTCTCCCTCTACAGTTCTTAGATCTTCAACTTCTTCTTCGTCCTCTTCAACACCTTTTTTTTTCCTTTTCTTCTTCCTCTTTTCCTCTTCAACAGACTTTCCAGCTCTTTTATGGATTTCTTTTGTTTCTCTAATCAAAATCACATCAACACCTTCCTCTGAATTAACAAAAATCTGAGCACAATCATAAATGGATATCTGAATCTCATTTTGAACCAGTAGGAAGATTGCACGCGTGTAGACATCACATGCTTGTTTTTCGATCTTAAGTCGCGTTGAAAACCGTGCTGTTTTGATAAGAGATTGATGATCCAAAAACTCTAATCTGCTTCCTTGCTTCTCCATAGCCGATTCATATGACATCATAAAATGAACCAAAGTCGATTTCTCATTTGTAAAGTTGCTGAAAAATGAATTCTCGCTCTCTGACCTGGATGTGGTCCTCATTAAACCCGACTTATATAAGTCTCTAAAATACGTAGGTATCCATATTGATCTGATGTTATACATGTGAGTAAACCATTCATGATCCTCTAAACCAAACTCCTTCATTATTTCAAACCATTTGTTCTCAAACGTATTTGTATCTATCAACAAATTCCACACTATATCATTGAATTTCTTTTTGAAATCTGAATGCTCAAACATATCGTTCCCCACCTAGATATTCAAAATTCATTAGTGAAATTTACTAAAATCATAAAACATGGAATAAACATCCTAGACTACCAGTAGTATGCTACTTTTTTTAAACCAAATCTATATTGCAGGAAAATAAAAACACACTAAAAGTAATAAACAGTCTGATAACTATCATGATGTAATTAACAAAACAATATCAAAAGCTACACAAACAAGCAGATTCACTTACCTTTGATGGAAGCTTTTGCGTAATGTGCCACATGCAAAGCCTATGTCTCGACTCTGGTAAAACAGCCTCAATTGCTTTCTTCATTGCAGGATCTTGATCCGTAACCACCATCTTCGGTTGGCTGCCAAATGCTTGCAGAAATTTTTCAAGTAGCCACTTGTAAAAATCTGACTTTTCGTTGTGCAGCATGCCGGCTCCAATTGATACTGTTTTCTTATGGTTATCAATTGCGTGAAAGGTGCAGCATGCCGGCTCCAATTGGGTTTTTTTGTATGAACCTTGAATGTTGCTATATATATGGTGAGCTCTTGTTGCCCATATGTTTGAAGTGGATACCTTATGTATGAAATTCATTTTGGCAAAACCTAATTGTCTCGATTTCTTCAATAAATGCCTATGTTCTTCTGGAACCATTTGGTAATTGTATCTTGGCTCAAATGTATCTAAAACATATGAGTCACCTCCTTCAACAATCTTGTAAATAGCTTTTGCTTTGCAACCAGTAACATGTATTGATGAAGTCCGCTGCCTTTTCTCAACACTTGTTGTATCCCTTGTAACATCTCGAGTGTTTCCTGCTTTGTTACACAAAAGATACCTTTCCTTCACCATTCCACTCAGTAATCTCTTTTGTGTTGACTTTCTAATGTCAAAACCTAAATGGTAAGCATATCTTTCATACATCTCAATACATTTTTCTAGACTATCAAAAATATCTCCCTTAACTGGTATGAACTCCTGTGGTGCATTTGGATAAATAACTGGATCTTCTTCATCGTATGAAGAAAACCCTGAATTGTTGTAAGAAGTTCTTGTAGATACACTAAAGGAACCTGTAACAAAATAGAGTGTTGTAATTTAAATATTGTTGTATTTATATCCTCAAGTTACAGGACACTTTTTTTTACAGTTATACTAACTTACCTATGCATAACCTACATAGTTTACACATGTGTAAGTTTTACTTATTTTAGCTTACACATGTCTAAGTTACATAGTTTTACATGTGTAACTTACAAGTTACATAACACTTTCTTGTAGTTATATTAACTTACGCATGTGTAAGTTTCAGTTATTTTAGCTTACACATATGTAAGTCACATATTTTAGATGTGTAAGTTACAAGTTACATAACACTTTCTTGTAGTTATATTAACTTATGCATGTGTAAGTTTTAGTCATATGTGTAAGTTACATAGTTTACATGTGTAAGTTACAAATTACATAACACTTTCTTGTAGTTATATTTGTAATTTACAAGTTAACCACGTGTAAGTTGTAGTTATATTAACTTACGCATGCATAAGCTACGGAATACTATTTTTTTTTCAAACAATGTATATAAAAAAAAGGATCACATCTAATTGCAAATTTAAAATCGTAATCAAACACATGTTTAATAAAATAGGTCAGTTAAACACAGAGTTATCATATAAATTGAATTATCTATTTATGCAGGTTAATGCGATATTTGAAGCTCATACAAATATTTAATAAAATGTATCAGTTAACCAACATATATTATTAAAATAAAATACAGTTGATTCAAAATTAAATTGATAGTAAACTATAGAATAATTAGAAAAGAAATTACTTACTTGATTCAGATTGAGCGTTGTTTACGGTTGAATTAACTTCTTCATCGAAATTTTCCATTTGTATTGGAAACTTCGCCAGAAATTTGAAGAAGAAGAACAAAACACCGCTGAAGAAGAAGAAGACGGTGCGGAAATTCTCCGAAACGTGGTACCAAACGCCGTTGGCCGGAATAATTATAAAATATTCCGAACCCTAGCTTCCTGATTCGCAAAATTTATCCGATAGGATTAATAGCTGGGATCTAATGTTAACGAGGAAGAAGAAGAAGGTGTTTATTGAGATGACGACGGTTGCAGATGATGGATGTTACAATTTTCTGAGGGACGGTGGTGAGGTCGACGGTCGACGGTGGTGAAGCCGACAGTCGACGGTGCTGAGGGACGTTGATCAGTTATTCGGGTTTTTAGGTTGGAATGTTACAATTTTCTGTTATTTATATTAGTGGAAGTAAAAGGACCATAATACCCTTTCGCGTTTTTGATCAGATCTGGAAAATGAACGGCTCAGATCTGGTCCCATGGACTTTTTTTATTGGTTGGACTAACTTTATCCCCCCCCCCCCGGTAAACAATATATATATATATATAGGGGTGAGATATTTTGAGACCACCTCTTATTTTAGGACCAACTAGGACCATTGATTTTTGTACACCATCATCATCTACTACGATATACAAAACTTTTTTGTAAAAACACTAAGACTTTCCGGCGACGGGCCCACCAGAATGATTTTCTGGTGGGCCCGTCGCCGGAAAGTCTTAGTGTTTTTACAAAAAAGTCTTGTATATCCTAGTAGATGATGATGGTGGTGTGTAAGTTACGAAAATCAATGGTCCTTTTTTGGACTTTTTTTAGTTGGTCTCAAATTATATTTCTTCTTGTTTACGGGTGATGCTTTGGCCGAGTTCTTGGGCTAATATGATTTCTGTTTTTTTTAGTATCAAACTATCAATTATATGAAGAACTGGTTGTTACAAACTTACAATGGATTCTATGCACATGCACTCAAGCTAAAAACTTTCTGCTAATACATAAATGTGTTGAACAAGTTAAAAGTTGTTCAACGCGTATTCAAATGTTATGAAATCTAGAAACCCAATATTGCGCTTGCATAATCTAGTTTGTAGTGTGTTGACATATTTAATCTTTACCTATTTTGTTATATAAACTAGATTATATTCCGCGTGAAATGCATGAGAAACTTATAAAAATTTGTATTTATACGTATAAAAATTTAGCACAACGATATAAAGAAAAAGATACTTGAAGGTTATAAAAACTGACACAATAATAAATAAATTTAAAACAATCACAATTAATCGATTGTTTTCATAAATCAACTATACTATAAATATAATATTTAACACTATGGTTTGACACTGTTTCCCATTCATCCGGCAAGTATATTTTACTTTTTATGTAGTGTCACAATTGATTATATTTTTTACATATTACAACATGCGTTTTTTTCCATTGATTTGAAAGCTAAAAAGGTTGGCCCAATGTGGAAAGTACTTAGTTGACTTATAAGGATCCAAGTTAACCTCAAAATAATTAGATGCACGAATAGTATTGGTTATGTAGAGGCTGATTTTGTGTCTATGATCCACAAACATCTAAGCGCCTTCATTGAAGCCATAACGAAGTTATTGATTTCCCTAACGTCTCGTTCATCAAAGAGAGACTCAAATGGAACAATTTTTGGGTTGTATTTATACGTCTGCTTAGTATAGTTAGCTATCATCCGCTCGTGATCCGCAAACGGGCGAATAACAGATTTTTTTCTCGTCCGTTGCCATCCTTAGATTAATGGTGCTATAAGCATTTGGTTGATTTAAGGAAGCATTGGTAAGTAAAACGTCACTATTTGTGAGGTTATTGAGCATTTCTTATTCTCGAAGTAATTAACCCTCACTAATATATTTTCACAAATATATCCCTTTCTATAAGCTTAGTTTATATATTTCTTATGTATCCAATATATATATATATATATATATATATAGGTTTTAGGTAAAATAAAACAACTATTAAAGTAAAACAAATATAATAATAGGTTTTTATTCATCGATAATCATCGTGCATCATGAAAATCATCGTACATCAATTGCTTCGTGAATCTTCGTGTATCAATTTAACCATAATCTAAGGATCAAGATTTTGTCTTATTTGTTTTACTATAATACTTGTTTTACAATACCCAAACCCTATATATATATATATATATATATATAAATCTCACATCTAATTATACTAATAACTTTTATTGCTAATGGTTTGTATAAGAAAGTTACGAATTAATCAAGTTTGACATTACGGAGGCCATAAACTTTGGAAGTGAGATTGAATGATTTGAATTAACCTGAATATCATTTTAATAGTACCATATCGAAAGTCTCATACTTATTAAAGTTGGGGAACTGGAAAGGTATAAGACTAACTGTTTAGTCAAAGATGATGTCATCAAAATTGATCCAATGGTGGATATTATATATTAAAAATTAATGCAGGGTCTTGATTTCTTCAATTTAGAATTAAAGGTTCTCTTTCAATATATATATAAACTAGATTAAACCCGTCCGTTGGACGGTAACATCTTTATCTCTATATATAATAAAACAAGATTGTTTCCTATTAGTATTTTTAGAAAGTTTTTTATTTGTCAAATTCATATTTCACCTTAAAAAATATTTTATTTAATTATGATGTCATATATAAATAAGATAGAAATACCCCTTTACATGTTTAATAAAAAAGTATTAATCATTTATTTAAAGAAAATTTTTTTTTCTCTTATGTAATATTACAAATAAAATGTCTTTTTTATTTACTTAATGCGGTAGTCATTTTTGTTTTAGCATGTAACACCCTGCTTTATAAAAATGTGAATTTCAAAAAATTTTCAACTTTAAACATAATACTGTTGTCAAATTGTGGAAGCGACGTTTCAAAATCCCATTTGATTCCTAACGGAATCAATAAAACCAAATAAATGTTTCAAAAGGTGTTATCGACATGTAACTTTATAATAATCCAAATGAAACCCGCAATCTAAATTAACAAAGTACAGCCAAACGGCTAAATAATAAGTCTACTTAAATAAGTGAAACTATGGGTAACTAAAGCCACAATCCTCAAGCTCCATAAGTAGCTACCCAACTCACCATCTATCGATCAACTTCAAGTCCTAACATGAGGGCACAACATTTTTCCACAAAACACAAATGTCAGCTTAAAAGCCGAGTAAGATAACAAGTTAGTACAAAACAAGGATTGCCAATTAAAACATTTTAATAAAGAATATATCTCACACATATGTATAGGCACAATCACACAATTTCACGTAAACAACATTATGAGGATATTTAATCCTACAAAGTGCCTAGCAAATCCTTATTATTCCATGTTATAATACAATTTCCACGTTCCACGATATCCACGTATAGTTATGCCATTATAGTCAACAATAAAAGATTTGTGCGTAGGCGGTTATAAGACCTTACAGGAACCTCACACCCGACATGATGGGTAACCTTTCGGGGTCCATCGGCGTCGTTATGGATAGGCATAACCAAATCCATGAGCAAATCGTTTCCGCACGTATGGTGGTCAATCACTCCACCCGGTATACTCTTTCCACGATGATTGAGTCACACGGGAAGCATGTACATTGCTCCCGAGTGATCCACGTACACAAGAGTCCTTGGACTAATGTGAGTTAAGCTTAACACTTTTCCACGTTGTGCTCGAGATGTAAACACACTTTATATTCCACGTTAACATACGATAAATCCTCGTTCAGGGCCTTTAATGTGCTTCGTGACATGACAACTTAAATAAGTCTAGTGTACTATGTGTACAGGCCAACAACAAACAAATATAACACAACAAACCATTCATCACAAGCATATTTACGTAATCATGCATAAAATGCCCACAAGGAAACCCCCATATACATCCCACACCCAACATACCTATGAGACAAATTGGTTACACTAGTTGTTCTAATATTTAGTTACTACTTAATTATCTATATCTATACTCTTTTATAAAACATACTTCCATTCACCCTCCTTAATTTTAAGAAACCTGAAATGACACATTTACCCTACATCTTAATACATCTTATTTCTATTTTGTATACTGTTACTAAAATGCCATTGAAAAAAATTCAACATCTACCTTTCCAAACGCATAACAAAAACTCTAACTCAAAATTCGTCCCTCTCCTCCCCCCTTTCATATCCCACGCAACAATTCATCACATCTTCGACCGCAATGAAATTACTTTTACGTTGTCGTTACCGCTGTATTGCACGGATATGGTAATTTAGTGTTGTAGTATGTGGAAAGACATTTTTGGAACCATAAATATAGTGAAAGGGACATTTTTGGAACTATAAATATGCTTAATTTTTTAAGACATATCATAAATAAAACTTAAAATGCTTTATAAATTAAGGAGTAAAATAAAATAAAATAAAATAAAAAGTTCCTATTAATGAAAAGATCATTTTATCTATACTATAAACAAACTACCTTCCAAAAAAATTAACACTCTACCTTTAAAATCTCTAATTTACCCTTTTAATCTATACTACCATCAAACACTTTATCCCTCAAAATTTCAAAAATACTCTTAAAAGAAAACTTTACACGTGTCCCTTCCCTTCCCTAAAGTTGCTCACATAGTATACCAAAAAAACACACATGCGTTATTGAATTTAATAATTAATCAACATAAAAAATGCTCACTCTAAAACAACAACGGCGGTTTGCACTTTGAGCCGGACTAAGAAACACTTGAGTTAAATCATACATTCATTTAATAACATGGTACCGCTACTTAACCAACGTTTTTTTCTATGTCCCGCCTCATCGCGCGGGTTAAGGAAGGGGCGGTCGTTTAGGCCGCTCCCTATAGCCTCATCGATGGCTCGTCGATAAGCTCTTCGACCAGGAAGCTATAGGGAGCTTCTCGTCGATAGCCTCATCGTTCAAGGGAGTTCGATGGATCGAAGAGAGTAGACGAAGGGGAGCGGAGGAAAAGGCCAAAAACAGAAGAAAAAAAAAAACTTTTTTTTTTGAAATTTAGAAGCAAGCAACTGTCATGTTTGTTTGTTTTTTTTTTTTTTAATCTTCCTTCTATATATGCTATCTTTCAACCCATTCAATAAATCATTCATCACACCATTTCAAAATATCATTCAAAAAACCATTCCACAAAACCATTCCATAACCACTCCATTTCAAAATGCCGAGGCATATGTGGACTGAAGGCGAACTTCGTTTGGTGGTCATGTGTTGAATATGGGTGACTGAAATGCCTAACCTAAACGATTCGGGTGTGTCAATGTGGACCTTAATATGTGAAAGGTTCAATGTGAACACGCCTAAACCTCCAAGGTCCAAAAGTCAACTAGCAAGTATATTCAACAAAATTCGCACTGAATGTAAGCAGTTTGAGCCAATCTATTCGAGGTTGAAGGCACAGGGGACTTTATTGGCTGAGATGTAACGGCCCATCAAGAGTACCGGGCGACTTATGGGAGGGACTTCAAACCAGTTCAGTTGCGGTGCAGAACTTTCTCATCATCATTTCTCTGAAGTTATACCAAGACATCGCCTCTGCCGCTAATCTGCCTTTGATTCGGCACTGAGTGTTCCACCAAGACAAAGCATCTTTAGTGAAAGAGTTTGCCACATACCTGACCCTTTGTTCAGGAGTACATTCACTAATACCAATCACAGCTTCCATCTTTTCTAACCATTGAATAAACTTGATTGCTCCACCTCTACCATCATACTCTTGCACACCACAATCCTTAAAGTTTTTGTAAGTACAAGTCCTGACACCACTTCTAGGTCCCCTTGGCACAGTTCCAATACGAATTCCTTGATCAACGTCTTCATAATATTCACCATCCTGATCATCCCATGCGTCCTCATACTGAGCATCATCATACTGAGCATCCTCATACTGACAATCTTCATTCTCTGCGTTTTGCGCATTTTGAGCATTTTGTGCATTTTGAGCATTTTGTGTAATTATAGTATTAACCACTTGGGTAATCATGGCTGGGTCTGGTTGCATGCCAGCTTGCTCATTAGTAATTTCATTTTCAGCTCCACCACGCCCGCGTCCACGACCACTACCTCGGCCGCCACCACGGCCTGCACCATGACCAACGCCACGACCAGTACTTCGACCTCCAACCTGTTCATTTCCACGGCCAACACCTTGAACTACCTCAGGCCCAGTGCCACAACCAATACCACGGCCAACACCTTGAACTACCTCAGGCCCAGAGCCACGACCAATACCACGGCCTCCACTCCGTCCAGTTCCTCGGCCAATACCACGACCTTGACCAGAGTCTTCGTTTTCACCACGACCTCTTCCACGACCGCCGCTAGTTCCAGCACTAGATCCTGTTCTTGCCATTGTCCTATAACCACGCATCGTTAGTCGGGAAAGAATACACTCGACGATGTTAATATCACAAGATACTCCCAGTAAACTAGTCATGCAATTCATGTCAATGCAATACATATATATATACTAATAATATATAACTCTAAATCGCAGTTAAAATGTGGTCTGAATCTAACACCTACATCCATTGCACTAGTGGTGTATGTATACAGGGTGTACTAGCGGCTAACCCTCCACACTCCTCGTACATCTAATGCAAGGTCGGATCACGGTACTGGTATGCTCTCTAGGTATTGGTTGGGTATGTATACAGGGTGTACCAGCGGCTAACCCTCCACCTAACCAACACCCATTAAGCAGCCCAGGGTAGCTACCACACTCTCACTACAAGTGCAATCACTGATGTTAATAACTGTCGCAAGGCATGGCGGTAATCATAGAATAGTTGATCAGGCTTTTCTATGATTATCGTTATGCGATACTAGTTAGCGCTATCACTTCATCTTGCTCTAATACACATAAATAATCACAATAACACCAAAAGCACACATTCACCAAATAATAGCCATAGTCAAAATAAACACAGGGACAATAAGTCTAAACAGGTGTAACAATCGTGGTTCCTGACCTTTTGACCATATGTACAATTTAACTAACTATCGAGTTGGCCAATATAGTTCAAGTGCAATTTGGAGTTCATGTAAGTGTAATGTGTCCAAATAGATCAATTTATTGTTTAAGATATATGTGCTAGTCGATATCATCGTTGGTGCAAATCGAACCTAAACCTTGAGATGACATTTATATCTAATTGGCTTTACGGTACTAGATGACATTAAATCTAGTTACCAACATGAAATGGATCCTCCATGGGTCAAACCCATGACCCATCACCCAACCCTATCTTCCTTATTTTCCACCCATCCATTCATTCTTCACCCTATCTTTTTCTTTCTTTCTTCTTGCAAGAACAAAACACACATACACACTAATGTCTCTCTCTCTCTCTAAGATTCTTACACCAAATTATGGTTTCAAGTTAGAATTGTGTTAGAATCATCATCCTTATCATCATCTTCATTACATATCAAAGATTTGGGTTGTCAAAAGTGCAAGAACATCTTCTTTTGAGTAATTTTCGGGTTTGGCAATTTGTGGAAGTTTTGGTAAGTGAATTATAACTCAAATTCATCATTTTATTCTTTTAATCATGTTTCCTTGTCCAATCTAAGCATTGTTGGTCAAATTTAGGTTCAAAATGGATTTGGGTCAAAATTAGGGTTTTGAAATGGGTCAAAATGGATTTGAGCAACGATTTGATTCTATGGATTGAGATTATGATATGGGTTATGTTCAATGATGTTAAAATATGGTGATTTATGCATAAAAATGTGTTTTGGAGCTTCCTTAGTCGATTTTGGAGTCAAAAATCTGCCAGTAGGAGCACGGCCGCACAGACAGACGCTCAGTGCTTGTGGCTGCAGTTTTCCCATAATACAGATGCTCACATGGCCGACCGTGCGAGCGGCCGCAGTATTTCTGTTCCTTCCCCAACTTTTTCGTTCGGTTATCGGTCGACTTTTAATGATCCAAAACTTGTTTGTTGGTCTTATATTAACATACTAAGGTTAACAAAATTGGTTAAACACATTTCTAAACACTTTGATTTTTAAGTGGAATTTTGGTGCTAAGTCATTGAACCGTGTCTAACCAAAACTCTTCATTTGTCATTTAAACGTTCTCGAATGACTTATAAAACATCTTTAGGGGAAATTGTGGTATAGTATATCTAGTATTGACCATGTCTTGTATTGTGACATATATTGTTAGGTTGTGGACTTTGGACGACCATTGGGCATTCGTAGCTTGATATTAACTTGCTATTGCCGATCAAGGTGAGTTCGTAGCTCCCTACTCGTTTGAGATTCGGGCTGAAAAGTGTACAACCTTTGTGTGTTAACTTGTTGTTTGTGCAATTATGTGTTGCCTTGATTGATGACATAGTTCAATTGAGCATACGTTGATTTCCTTGATGATGACATGACTTGATTGTGCATATGTTGAGTGTCTTAAGTGATGACATTGTTTGATTGATGGAATTGTTAACGTGTAAATATGTGGTTGTTATATGATTATTGTATGTGCGTGTTTGGTTGACTTTTAGGTTAGTTGTGTATATATGGAAGACGATAATACCTTCGAAAGGTTGGAGATGTGGTGGGAAGGCTGCGGGTGACCCTGTATACAAACATCTAAGATTCCTTAAATGTAAAGTCGTATGAAATGTATGTGCATTGTGCATGGTTGAGTTGATGGACATGATGGACATGATGACAATAAACGGGTACTTATGTACTTGATGACATTAAACGGGTACTTACGTACTTGATGACATTAAACGGGTACTTACGTACTTGATGACATTAAACGGGTACTTATGTACTTGATGACATTAAACGGGTACTTATGTACTTGATGACAATATCGATGACAATAGAGGGACAATGTGTGCATGTGCAATAAACGGGTGCTATACGTACTTGATGACAATTGGATGACATGAGAACAATTGAGGGACATTGATGGACATATCTGGCCTTTTAGAACTTGATGGATATTTGTTGATGTCGACATTCTGTGTTCTTGTGCATTATGTGTGTTCTAGTTATGGTATGATTGTGCAATGAATACATGTGGGTCCAGGTTGCGCTACGAGCCAACCTATATTGAGTACTTGCGCCTTTTAAGGACTTACTGTAAGTGTGTTCCTTGTTCATTAGCTTAGTTCATATTGTGAATGGCTTTGGCATTAGATCCTCGTCATTTGCCCCTACGAACTCACCAACCTAGTGTTGACCTTGTTTAGTACACTTTTCAGGTAACCTTGCGAATCCAAGACGTGATGGTTGATGGATGCTTGCGCTAGAGTTTGGGCTTAGTCTTACATGGATCAAGGATTCATTCGCCCCTATTTGCATTATGCTTTATGTACTTGTTGTTGATGATGGATTCACTGAATCCCTTTATTTTCATATAGTTCATGTTCTACGATAATCCTATGTATACGCTATATCTTTTCGGTAGTATTTCGAGCCTAGCTCGGGGTGTTACAACAGGATATGAACTCAAAATATAAGCGACGTTAGCACGTCTAGAATGCATCTATGATTCCTATCGTAAATGCTATACGGGGTTCTTAGGTTATAGTCTAGGCTTTTCCACCTAATTCTCTACAACCACGTCTTTGATACCATTCTGTAACACCCCACCGTTGGCGGAAACATGAGGTGTCATGAAAAATACAGCACGATATGGAATTACATAGATACTGCTAAACTAAATAGAATATAATAAATATATTCCCAAAAACATGAGTTCAAAGTCATAACAGTGCTAAAATAGCTTATTACAACCAAGTCCATAAAGAAATAATCCAAGGCATGTAGCCTTAAAGTCTGACAATAAATAGGGAGCACTAATCTCTAAAGTCCAGTCTAGCATAGCAATCTTTATCCCTGATTAACCTGAGCACTTGAAAAGTATACTAAAACGTGTCAACACAAAGGTTGGTGAGTTCGTAGGTTTTATGTCAAAAGTCTAGTAAAAGAAATAAGTCTTTTGTCGATTCTTTTAAGTCTAAACAAGTAATAGTTCAATATATAACGAGCAGAGTTACGTCATAATAAGTCCAAATGTCTCAATGTCTTGAAGTCCGGCCTTACAGTACCTGCCTTGGTCCAAAATCTCAAGTCTCAACTCATACAATAAGTACGTCCAAAGCACAACAAACAAACACATAATCACACACATACAAACAAGATCAAAGCACGTCAAATGGCACAAGTAACTCTATACGCACAGACTCAAAATTGAACATAAAACAAAAATCGACAAAACTGTTTGAAAATAGGTATACTTTCCACCCCAAAACTTGTAAAAAGAGGGGCTACGAAATCATCTGAAAGCAGCACAAGCACAAATACCCTAGATGAACGAACAAGAATACGAACAGTCAAGTACACCCGAAATAAGCTCACTATCTGTCCAAAAGTCCTACATTGTCCACAAGTCACCCAGTAAGTACTTAATTGATTGCATAAGTCCATGACTTATACTAGTGTCTTAACAAATGTCATTATGTGTTGTTAAATGTCATACTATTATTAATAATCTTATTGTCCTTATAAATTATCCATGTGAAATACTTCTTTTTAATAATGTCACATTCGTAATGTTTATATCTTGTCATATATTTATATAGATTATCATTATAATATATGTTAAGTCCGATAAGTCGTTAATAATTGTTATACAAATGTATAATTTATATAATCATTTCCAAGTCTTTTTGGATATATATATTTAGTCATATGTCCATGCTAGATTTGATCCTTATATATAAATATATATGTCCATATCAATTTTAATTCTTGTATATATATATCTAATAAGTCTTTATGTATATATTTATATATATCCCTATTAATTTTATTATTATGAAAATTAGGATTAAATTTTAAAACATGAGTCAAATTAATTTAAATATATAATTTAACTTTATTTAAAAATTTAATTTTGTCTAAAATACCAAAATAATACCCAATTTAAACAAAAACACAAATCTGCCTTTGACCAAGGTTTGACCGGCGTTGACCGAACCAATAATCAATAACAAAGTCTAGATTCAAACACAATATACAATCCAACCACTTTCATAACCCGGATCTTTGATAGATCTAACCAAGAACAACCCGAAAATCATATTTTTGTCACGATTTTTAATTAAATCAGTATATATATTCATGTACCAAAGAACCCAAGTTACAAGTAACACATCAAATCTAGATAAGAACATGGATTTCATTTCGGATATAGACTTTTCGGATTCAAAGGATTCCGGTTATAAACATTTCGGGTATTGATATTTTCGAATATATACATCTCGGATGCAACAAGATTTCGGGCATACTTTCCGGATCTCACATATTATATATATATATAAAAATCTCGGATTTGTAATGGTTTTTCGGGTTATACAAATATAAATACATGATATAACTGAAAATATATGTATTTTGCCAAAACTCGAATATATATATATATATAATAAAAAGATTTTGGATTTTTGAGGGAAAAAGAAGAAGAAATCGATTTATACATGTATTTATAAAGCTTTTCGGATCTACATATATATATATGGCCGAAATATGTATAATATGTAAGAATAACATGATTTTTGTGATATACAATCGACTTAATACAAGTATCTATGTAAATCTTACCACAAACTATAAAGAAAAGAAGAAGAGATGAAGAAATATGAAGATAGGTGGTGGTTTGTGGCGGCGACCGGTTGGTGGTTTGTGGTGGTGGATGGTGGCCGATCTAGAGAGAAAAGTGAGGAGGGGGGCGGCTGTGAGAGGAAGAGAGAAGAGAGGAAGTGTGTGTCAAAAATGGTGTGGGAGGAAAAATGGGAGGCTAGGGTTGCGATTTTAGGGTTTGTTTATTCCTTTCCTTCCTTTGACCGAGTTTGACCAGCTTGACCTTTTAAAATCTCATTTGACTCGACAATTCAAGAAGACTCGTGACCCGTAAATTTATTTTGTCGTCATATTTAAACGTAACTTTTTAATAGCTTTCTAACGGATATAAACATGTCTATTTTTACTTATTAAATCTTTAATTGATTTCATTTTAAGTATTTTACTAAATTTGGCATTTTCACAAGACAACTAGTATTCCTCCTGTTCTCGAGTCCACGTACAATTTTTCTAAACTCTAAATGCTTATAGAGCCTAAATAGAACATAAATCCATTTATTCCATTAATAAAGTCTTAAAGTCTAACGACGTACATAAACAAAACGAACTAAAAATGACCGGAAATTGTTTCGGAAAGGACGCTCAGATGACGGTTGTCACACGGTCACACGTTGACCGACCAATGCACTTGGGCAGAATCGTTCCACGACAACTGCGGAGAAGGCAAATCAACGTGGGAAGTGAAATGCCCAGAACACGACAAGTGGTGGGGCAATGAAACGGCTCACCGTGGATTAGGAAAAATGTCAATCAAAGATGATGAAGAGTAATCGTAGCTTTATTTTATCTATTTCGTGTTTTAATCATGTATGTATTTTTCAATTATGTATTGTAATGTTTAATTTTAAATAAATGTTGAATTATTAACATTTTGTTTAAATATAAAATAAAATAGAATAAAAGTGTGGAAGAGGGGTTATAGGGAGTGACTAGATTTTTATCCCACGAAAAACGCGGGTAAGTTTTAAAAAATCGTTTTTAGTAAATTAATATAAAATTCAATTATTCATAAAAAAGTAATTAGTTTGAAAGTTTAGTATCTTAGATAAAAAGCGATTGACCTAATAATTACATAATTAGTAATTAGGTTAAAAATGTATATTCAAATTTGCCCAACCCGACCCAACTGTTCTCTACCCATACTTAAAGAGCCGTTATCCAAACTTCTAACTCCACTCATTTTTAACCATATTTTGCCACTATCCTCACTTTTCAAATTTGCCAAATACCAACACTATATAACCAATTCTCTTTCCCATTACCACTTTCACCACTATTATCATACAAATTGAGTGACCGGGTCGGAAAAAACTTTCCTGAACACATACTTCATGAACCAAATCAAATACAATGGTAATTACCTAATCAAATACAATGGTAATAAAATAGTAAGACACACTTCAAAATCTTATTGCTAATGCTCAATAAAATGCTTGCAATGGCAAGTTTATAGGTCGTTGATGTCAGATTACTTTTTTCCTTCACTTCAAAGGTACAAAATTATACTCTGTGTCTAAAATGACCAAGCAAGACTACATATAAAGTCCCAGGTGATGGTTTCTTGCTGCAAGTCAACAATAGTTCTCTTTTATTGCTGCAACTTCAACATAACTTCACTTTTTTCTCAAATGTCAATCCATTTTTCAACAGCTCAAAACTAAGAACACATGTACCACTAACAATATTAAGAAAAAATAGTCTAACCTGTAACTAAGTATCTTCTACTCCTAGAGGAGGTGGAAAAAATGGCAAGTGTATATTGTCAAGTGTCAAGCCTTCCTTGACTCTGGCAGGGTAGAGTTCTCTTGCATCAGACCATTTGTCAAAGAATATTTGAAGGATTTACCTACATTCTATTTAATAAAATGAGTATATTATCATATGACTCACTATTTTAAAGTTTATATGATCTATATCCTTGAGTTTATGTCCCTTAATCCCATGGTCAAAAACACTTCCGATAACGTTATACACTTGAAAACAATGGAAAACGATCATCCTTTTTGCCTGCCACATTAGCAAACAATAAAAAAAGAAAACTTCAATCTTGTCCAATACAACTTTGCAATACATAAATCCATTACCTAATGCAAATCTCAAGGAGTTTCCTGTCGTCCACCGGGTCTTCAGCTTGTTCACTGGATGTTGGTTCGTGTCTGTAAAAAAAACTGAGTTTTCAGCAGATGGCAAGTTTTCAGATCTTCATCTATTTAATTTGTTGAAGATAACTTATTGTACAACAAAAAGCAAAGCCGCTTTAAATATTCAGTCGGATATAGTTGGTGCTAATCAAAAGGACAATAAGGATACAAGTACTTGACTTATATTTTTGGATAAACCATTCAAAGAAGCTATCCTGTTGGAAAAGATCAAGAGATTCAAAGGCGGATAGAACACAAATTTTAACTTATCAACCTCATAAGACTAAAACTGTAAAAATTGTTCTAATATTATCTAGATTCCGTATCTCTTATAGCATAAACTTTAGTAATCCCACAAGTTCCTTTAGTTGTTATTCGTGTCTTACTTCCTGCACTTTGACCATCACTTCAAGCTTATGATCCAACTTTAACCCAACAAATTGCAATGCCTTCTCATTGTAGCAGGCAATTTTGATGAGAGAAAGTACAAGGAATTCAATTAATCATTCTCGACAAACACACAAAGATAAAGTATATTTACCTTGCTTAACTCTAAAAAATAAAGCTACTGACCAAACATAGTTGGATTATTATCACACACCAATGCATATCTTGTTGGCCAAATTCAACTTCACTAACTAATAAGCAATCTTAGTGGATGCCAAATAATAAGAAGATGACAAAGAATGATCAGGAAATCCACATTTACATTGTGAACAAATGTGGATGAATTTGCCTATGTAAGTCATGGTCACTAAGCCTTTCTTCTGCAATATGCAAAAAGACCACATGATATTAGGACTCCGGATTCTTTAATCATCTTCAATACATGAACCATCTTGAATAGCTTATTTACCCTTCCAAATCATGTTTTGCACTAAATGATACCCATAAACATATCCACAATCAACCCCTCCTTGAAAAACACCAACCGCCACTTTCAAATTCTAAATCACTAATTGTCTAATATCTTAACAAATACACCAAAAATGTGATAAATTCTCAGATATAAACAAATCATGATGATAAAGAGTAGTAAAGAATATAACCAACATATGATATATTCTCAGATATAAACAAATCATTATGAAATTGGAAACATGAATAAAAACTTTGATTATTAAGAAAAAGATCTCATAAGGAAGTAATTACCAGATCTTGACATTATATCATCAGGTGACTTGGCATTACCGCAGAGCTAACAGCCGATGCCAGATGGTCACGCTCCGCACCCATTGCCTCTGCAGCTTCCACACATTGTGCTGCAACTAAAGTAGCGGCAGATGCTACTGCCAAGTCGGTTTTCATCATCTCTTCATCCTTTCTATTTTCTACTGAGGCAGCATTGCCGGCTGCAATTGCAGCAACTACAACAGCAACACCAGCAACCTATACAGTTGCATGTAATTGTGCATTATGAACTCTCGTTTCCTCTTTCTTCTTCTCTTTTCTGTCCTTCAACCACCTTCCCACAGTTTTACCTCCACCACCAGTAGCTGATGCGGCACTGGTGGCTCCACCTATAACAATGTTGACCTAACAAATCACAAACAATATTAACCCCAACTATTACAATGATGACTACTTATATTAGTACTATGGAATTCAAAATACAGTTGACTTTATCTACTAATTCTAAAAACCTTGAACACGCTATCCACAAAAATTCAAACCTAAATTCAGAACCTTGAACACACAATCCACTAAAATTCAAACAAAGATTTCACACTGATTGAATGTTATTTTACATACCAATTAACACTATTTTTATAAATCAAACCAATAATAATACCAAGTTTAATTAGTCATACCTGAAAACCATCTGTTGAGTTTCTTAACAGCAACCACAGTGGGACCACCTTTGCCATCAAAAGCTCATAAATATCAAACTGAAATTAACATAAAGCAAAAAAAAAAAACAAAAACAAAAACAAAAAAAAACAAAATTAGGTTAAAGATCAAAAACAAATCTGTCAATCAAAACACACAATATCAAATTTCATAACCCAAAATTTCAAAAACAAACCAAAGTGTACAAACTAAGAAAGATCAAAAATAGCACATACCATCCATACCAGCCTCTATTCTCCACATCCGGGTCCCTGCTCGTGTGATAAAATTTCAAGAAGGTCCATCACTTACTATTCATAATCTTAACTTAGTTACTGTTACTGATCATTGCTAATCAATTAAATTGGTTTTTTGTTTTACAAAAAAAATCGATTTTGCATATATATGATCATGACCCATTCAATCAAAGTATACATATACCTTGATAATAGGCTTTTCAATGGATGAAGAACATCAAGATGATGATATATCTTTCCTTGTCCGGCCTAAATTTTTTTGTTTATCTCCAGAAGCCATCAGCAATAAACACCGTAATCATCATCATCATCATCATCATCATATCCATTAATCTATGATAGTTTAATCTCATGTAAATGAAAATTTGTAGATTTGATTTTAGAGTGAGAAATATGAAAATCTCTAGATCTAATGATTATAAAACTTTTTTAGTCTTTCTCCCTCTTTTTTCCCTTTACTCTCTTTCCTCCCACTTTCAAATTTTCCCTCTACTAATCTTTCATCCCACCTTCAGAATTCAAAATTTAAAAGGCCATGCCACCTTGACACCTAGCCACCATACTCCCGCCAAAGGCATTATTTGAAAACCTGCCTTTTTTTCCCCTTCTCAAACATGCCCCACACACACCAAATACACCATAAAATACATAGCACTTGACATTATACTTTCAATGTGGAAGACTTGTTTGCTTGACAACACACAATTGTGATGTCACTCGATAAGTCTCCTTTAGTATGAAAGGGGTGATTGTGGAAGAGGTGGATGAAAAGAAAAAAAAGCTGATATAGCAGTGTGAAAGAGGTGTAGAAGAGGTAAAGATGAGGTACCTATAGGGAGAGTCCTACTCCTACTCCTACTGGTTTAAAAAAAACATGAAAAACGACACTTTCTAATTTCTATACAAATATCTATCTCTATAGTCCTCGCTACTCCAAAAACAAACAAAAAAAAGACATTTTCACATTCTCATTTCCATTTCTCCAATGGAATCCCTAACTCCTTTCCATCTCGGCGTTTACATCACCCCATTTCCACCGTCATCAAACCCTAAAAAACACCACCACTTACTTAAACCAACCTCCGCCGTGAACAACGGCACCACCACCACTTTCTCCGCCAGCAAATGGGCCAACCGTCTTTTCTCCGACTTCCAATTCCCTCCAACCACAACCAACCCCACCGACTCACCACCCACTTCACCTCTCCAATACCCTCCTCCCAACTCCATATCCGACCGCCACGTGGCAATGCCCATTGATTTCTATAAAGTTTTGTCAGCTGAACCCCATTTTTTAAGTGATGGAATTAGAAGATGTTATGAAACTAAAACCCTTAAACAATTGCCTCAATACGGGTATAGCGACGAGGCGTTGATTAGTCGACGACAGATATTGATGGCGGCGTGTGAGACGTTGAGTAATCCTCGGACAAAACGAGAGTATAATCAAGGACTTGTTGATGATGAGTTTGATACCATACTTACTGATGTTCCTTGGGACAATGTATGTACATATATATTTGTATTAGCATATCTTATGGATTTTGCTTAACATGTTTATACTTTAGATACACATAGATACATATATATTATTGTACATTAGGAATAACATGCTATACTGTTTTGTGTTTTCGTACTCTTGTATGGAAATTCTTGGAAAGGAAAAAGTAACGCAATTGTAAGGGTTACCTAATCTAGTTTTTGAATTTGGGATACGTTGATTATGTTGAGTGATAAGTTTCGTGTAAATATCTTTAGGGAAGCCTAAACTGCCTTTTAATCGCGTGAAGGTTGAAGTTTTATATGTTTTGTGTTTTTGTATTTTCAAAGGGAAATTTTAGAAACGGTAACATAATCACACAAATTTTTTAGTTAGGGGAACCATATATGATTTTGAAGAAAATTGGATTGATTATAAGGTCACTTTTAGTTTAAAAAAGGGATATAATGTGAAAGACTCTAGAAAAAGATTACATAATAACTAAGATTTTATAAATAAGCAAAACAAATATGCTGTCCAAGAAAAGGTATAATTTATCGATATATATATATAATATATGTAGTGAAGTTGGAAGTATGCTTTCTATTTGGCTCAAAAAATCATTTATGGTTACCGTGATTACAAAATTTGTGTAATTATGTTACCTTTTTTAATGAAATTCTCGTTTTTGAAACAGTGAAAATTCTTCTTGGCACTTTAGTAGCAGTTAAGTGTTTTAGCTAAGAGAATCTGATTAAGTTGAGTGGCTATTTTCAAGTAAACATCGTTAAACCTAGCTAACGATAAATCATAGCGATAATGCACCTTTTCTAATGTTAGTTTCTATAAACAAATGGGTGATCAACTATTCTAAGATGTTGAAGTTGGGTGTTAATAATAAATTAAATTTGATTTCTTTTTAAAATCTAGGAATATTATTAATGATTACGTTAAGAAAGAATGACAAACAATAGTGTCGGACTTTCCGAGCAATTTTCTAGTTTTCCTTTTATACTGAAATTGGTTGCATATATTGAGCGTTCATGAGCTTCGTGGCATGCAAGCGTTCATGAGCTTAGTGGCATGCATAGTGTCCAATCTCACAAACCTTCAAAAATGATCTTTTAAGTTTTACATTCATTGTGCTCTTCAATGGTAGCTTTAAAATTGACATCTAGCGCTGCAAATGGGTTTTTGTCACTGTGTAATAATGTACAAGAGTTTACATTTATTATAGAATCTTCTACCGAAATAAAATATATTTCTGGAAAGTGTTCTGATCATTAAAGTTGCGACTATGCAGAATTGTATATGAAATATACCCAAACTAAATATATTCAATTTTCGGTTTTTTAAAAACGAGATTTTAATTACTAGCTAGTCCTGATTGTGGTTTTTAAATAACGAGATTGATTAAGAATAAATTGCGGCTAAAACTTGTTTAGGTTCCTGGAGCCTTGTGCGTGTTGCAAGAAAGTGGAGAGGATGAAGTTGTCCTTCAAATTGGTGAGAGTTTACTGAAAGAGAGGCTACCTAAGTCGTTCAAGCAGGATGTTGTGTTAGCAATGGCACTCTCATATGTTGAAATCTCAAGGGACACTATGGCCATGTCTCCTCCTGATTATATTAAGGGTTGTGAGTTGCTAGAGAGGGCGCTAAAGTTGTTACAGGTAAGACTTTTAATTAACAGTTCTCGTGTGGATCTAATCTGAATAAACATTTTTTGTAATAAATTTTTTTAAATTTGTTTGTCCTCTTAGAAATTTGGAATGTTGTATTTTTATAAAAGTCAGTTTACTTTCTTCTGTGTTTACAAAATGAAAAACCAGATGTTTTATTTTTTGACACATCAGCTTGAGATAGAAGGTATTTTAAGTTCTTAAAACTCTGTGATCAGTATTGTGTGCTCGAAAATTATTTGGTTCTTATATATATTTCTGCCACTCAGGAAGAAGGTGCAAGCAGTCTTGCACCAGATTTACAAGCACAAATTGATGAAACATTGGAAGAGATAAACCCACGTTATGTGCTGGAGCTTTTGGCTTTGCCTCTCGATGATGAGCACCGAGCAAAAAGAACAGAAGGTCTTCAAGGTGTGCGTAACATTTTATGGGCTGTTGGAGGTGGTGGTGCCGCAGCTGTTCCCGGAGGATTCACGCGTGAAGATTTCATGAATGAAGCTTTTTTACGAATGACTGCATCAGAGCAGGTTAGCCCTTTGATGTACTTTGTTTTATCCCCTTCAATTTCTGACGTCTTATTCAAATAGTGGGGGCAATGTCGACCCCTTAAAATCTATAATGAGATCAATCAAGTATTTCTGAAATCTTTCTTTTAAAAAGTTAGTAATAAAACAATCTAACTTTATGTTTGACACACTACGTATTCTTGAAAAGGTAAAATTACCCAGACATACCTAAACCAAAAACTGTGTGCTTTGACCTTTACCCCATCCACTCTACCCACCCATCTCCAGACCTTTTACAAATGATTGACTCCCAGTTTTGATGGTCTTTGTTCTGTATTCATGTTTCTGATTCTTGTTTTTACCTTTTCATTTAAGGTTGAACTTTTTGCTGCCACACCAGATAACATACCAGCAGAAAGTTTTGAAGTTTATGGAGTTGCTTTAGCACTTGTTACCCGAGCTTTTATGGGTAAACAGCCTCATCATATTAAAGATGCTAACAACTTATTCCTACAACTTCAACAAATCAAAGTAACATCCTTGGGTAATCCATCTCTCATGTACAACGTAAGAGAAAACCGTGATGTAGACTTTGCATTAGAGCGGGGTCTCTGCTCACTTCTTGTTGGGGAAGTTGATGAATGTCGTTCATGGTTAGGTTTAAACGATGAGAACTCACCATACAGAGATCCATCTATTGCTACATTTGTCATGGAAAATTCTAGAGATGATCCCGAGAACGATCTCCTTCCTGGTCTCTGTAAGTTATTGGAAACATGGTTGATGGAGGTGGTTTTTCCTAGATTTAGAGAGACAACTGATGTCCAGTTTAAGCTTGGTGATTACTATGATGATCCTGTTGTACTGAGATATTTAGAACGGTTAGAGGGAGTTGGTGGTTCACCGCTGGCAGCAGCAGCTGCTATTGCTAGGATTGGTGCTGAAGCTACTGCAGTTCTTGACAGTGTAAAAGTCAGTGCAATTCAGGCTTTACAGAAGGTCTTTCCTGTTGGACAGGAGTCACAGAGTGTCAGACGTAATGATAAAAGCGAGTTTGGTGATTCTTTTGTGGTTAAAACTGAGTTTGACAATGGAGGTGTGGTTGCTGATATAGTTGATGTTCCTGCGGAAAGTCCTTTAAATGAGAATGAAGAACAAGAACTGATTACTAACCGGATAAAAGATTTGGCTGTCAAGATCATGGCTGGCGGTGTGCTTGTCGGATTTATGACTTTCGCGGTGTTGAAACTTATGCCGGCCAAGAGAGTATCTACCCCCCTTAAAGAAATTGGTTCTGCTATTGCTTCAGATGTCATCAATGTGGGTATGATATATAAAAAACATGTTAAACTGTGTTTTGTATAATGAAACACTTACAATTAGCATTTTATTTAATCAGTAGTTGTTATTATTCTTTCTGATGTTGTATTTGGTAGGAACCACCACACACCTAATTATTTAGAAGTCATCCATTAAATACAGAGTTAGCAAGTTGGATGGGTCAGGCTGAGTAACAGGATTGGGTTGAAACGGGTCAGTTTAACTGGGTGGAATGGGCGGGTCATGTTTAATTGTTAACAGTTTTCTCAAAAACAGTATTATTGCTTTATCAAAATCTTTGGGTAACATAATTTAGGAGGTTATATGTGTTTTGACGTGTTCCCTTTTTATGTAATGTTTAGATTTGATTCATTCGAGACAAGTAAATTGCTCTAATTGTCACCTCTAATAAAAGTAGTGGATTATCAGTGTTCATATTAAACCACTTTTTGTTTTGAAATCTTTCAACCATCTATGACTTGTTCAGTTGTTTTGCTAAGCTCACCTATCTTTCATTCTTTACTTACAGGGGACTCTATAGCTGAAGACACTGAAGAAATACCTAGAATGGATGCAAGATTTGCCGAAAGTCTAGTTCGCAAGTGGCAAAGCATAAAATCTCAGGCTCTTGGACCTGATCATTGCTACACAAAATTGTCAGAGGTCAGAATGTTTTACCGCTTATTTTTATTTAACTACCAAGTCTCTTTGATCTTTTAGAAACAATTAGACTCATCTTTAACAAGTGGGTCCAAATTGCCACATCTAGTTGTCTAGGAACTGTTTATTCATTGCTTATATAATTTCATGAAAAGTTTGAACATATTTGTATTTATATACACTTTTAAACATAAACTGCTGTTAGCACCAGAGCATCCAACTCTCATAATGCCATAATGGTTTCTTGAATATACAATCTAGTGTCCCAGATAGTTGAATCTTAAAAAATGCTTAAATAGGATTAAGTTCCATGGTAAATTTCATAAACCTGCTGGTTTTCTACGATTATAGTTCTTCTTCACTTGCTATAGTGAATGCGTTCATGCATTAGAAAACTTGTACTAATCAGGCCATAAATTTCAAGGAAATCGATTGTCTGTTTGTCGATCATCTATAACTGTCGAATCATTACTATCAATTCATTAGTAAAGTGATAATAATGGTCCTAATTTTAGTACCTCATATGCCTAACATTAATCTAATGCACACTCGGCAATATATCATCTATTAAGATAAGGGCCCATTCTCTTCCACTCTCATAGTCTCATGGATGATTGTAGGTATATAAGGTAGTACTATAGTAGGCTTTAACATATATGCAAGAGTTAATTATTTAAATGGTACCTAACGTTTGCGCGATATTGCTGGTTTGATACCTTTCCTTTCAAAATTACGCAGATCATACCTAACGTTTTTTAATTAGTTAAATGGTACCTAACGTTTGCACGATATTGTTGGTTTCATACCTAATGTTTAGTTATTATTTTTTTTGTTATTTTTTTTCGAAAAGTGAATTTCGCTTGAAACTTCGTGTCACGATAGGTCTAACATATGTTGTCTTTTTTTACCCTAACGACAATGTATGCTAGACATCCTGCTGTCGAATCGCGACACGAAGCTTAAAACAATGTTTTAAATACCGGCTGGTATTTATAGTATTCCCGGTATTACCGTTGCGGTATTTCCGATATTTTTAAAAAAGAAAGTTTGAAATTTTTTTAAAATTATTTTTATGATACTTTATTGCTTTTTTTTGGTTATTTGTGAACTTTAAAACTTATATGTTTTTATGAATTACCTATTTGGTATTATTTTTGAGTGGATTATAAGTGCATTTTTTACTATTTTCGTTAAATTGTAACACGTTTTGGAGAATTTTTATAAAAAAAAAAAAATTAAAAATAGTTGTAACGGCCAGTATTTCGAGTAATATTGATAATACCATAAGTTTTTCCACACCGGTATGATTAAAATATCGGTTTTTAATACATTGGCTTAAAGCGAAATTCACCTTTCAAAATAAAAATAATACAAAAAAATAATTAAAAAATTAATAAGTAAACATTAGGTATGAAACCGGCAATATCGTGTAAACGTTAGGTACCATTTAAGTAATTAAGAAACGCGATGTTACATTTTTACCCCTCACGTGCAAGTCACGTGGGTTGGGGAAGGGGGGGGGGGGGGTTAACGGCCATCAACGACGTTTGGTTCCAGTATGGTCCGAGTGGAGTTTTAGTCTTTTAGAAACGTTAGTCGTTAGGTATGATCCGCGTAATTTCGAAAGGAAAGGTATCAAAACCAGCAATATCGCACAAACGTTAGGTACCGTTTAAGTAACTAACTCTTTATCCAATGATAACGGACCACTCAGTAATTTACTTTAGTTCCATTCCAAACAAGGTACTCTATAGGTATAGGAGAGGTTAAGGACTTAGGGGTAATTGCTTTGCTTACTTCTAGAAACAGCAATACGGGCGGATCGGTAACAGGTTAAAATAAAGTCTGGTTGATACGGGGCATTTTTTAGTATAGGATCAAATGCAACGGGACTGGTTGGGTGCAAACACTTCTTTGTTCATTTACTAATGAGTAAGTTAGTTGCTTAGTGCACTAGTTATGGCTATAAATACAACATTATTACAAATATAATGGTAAATCAGTTAACCAGTTTGACCTTTTCTTCATCTTTTTCATGACCATTTGGCATTTGACCTGATTGAACTAAACTCTGATCAGAGTTGGCAATTTTCAAACTTTGCAGGTGTTGGAAGGTCAAATGCTCAAGATATGGCTCGAAAGAGCAACAGAAATTGCTCAGCATGGATGGTTCTGGGACTACACTTTGCTAAACATTACCATTGATAGTGTTACCATTTCACTTGATGGGCATTTAGCCGTTGTGGAAGCAACCCTTGAAGAGTCTGCTAAGTTGACCGATTTGGCCCACCCAGAACATAATGACTCATACAATTCAACCTACACAACACGTTATGAGATGTCATATGCCAAATCAGGATGGAAAATCACAAAGGGAGCTGTCCTTAAATCATAGTCTGCAACTACATACCGTGTAACTTTTTCTCTCCCTCTCTCTTTCTGTATTTTCATTTTTAGATCAATCAGCAATAGAAAGATATGTTGCTCTATCATATCCATCACAAGTGTGCTAGGCGCTGCTCAACAAATTAGAAGTTTGTATAGTTAGAGGTGGTTTGTATGTGTCTTAAAAATGGTTCTTATATTATTGTGATTTCAAGTTATAATAACCAAATTTAAATTTTTTGATCAACATATCTATTGTTTCTCATTTTCAGATCATTTAGGGAACACATGTGCATATATCATTATTAATTAATTACATATTCCTAACAATAGAAACATATTAAAGGTATTTTCTAGAGTTAGCAGTGTTGTGGTAATTATATATCATAATCACTTTTATAAAGCGTATCATTCTACCTGATAAAGTGTTACTAGTACAATTTTTATTCAATGAAGTATAGACAAATAAGTACAAACATGTTGTGGTTTCGACCAATCTGGCAATTGAAAAAGATTTACCAAAAAGATCTCAAAAGTGTGCATCAAATAGCTGAACTTGAATGTATATTTAACAGGGCAGGATATGATTATGTGACAATATTATTAGTAAATTAGCAAGTTTTATCTGTTAGTTATAGAAGATATCTTTAAAACCATGACAACTTAATATCTTAGCAATGAGAGGCTGTTTCTCCAAGTGGAGAGAAAGCTGCGAGGTGCTTCTTGTTTGGGAGCGACACTCAGTGCAAATAGTTCCTTTGGTGTATTGTCTGGCTCTATAAGCCCTACCAGTTTTGCGACTATGTTAGCACTGTCGCTGATATGCTCATTGTCATCTGTTTTTGTCCATAAAAGTTGAGCCAATTGGAACCTCCTATTTCTCGATTCTAAATCAATGCCCCATTTCTCGAACAAGGCCTCTCTTTCCTTTGCTGTGAATTTCTTCAAAAGTTTCCTGCATAGCATCGCTCTCTCGAGATTCAAAGCCCTTGCACTGTTCGTTATGAAGAAAAGTGATCAGGATTTTATTGTCAAATTAGTAATACCTTATAAAATATGAGGTCTTTAGGAATATAGGTGAAACCATATAATTATTATAAATAATTGGTTGACCCACTAAACACATTTGTAAATGGGTTGAAATTGACATTATATTCAAGAGATATTCATTTGAGTAGAACTGGATGCAATAGTTTTTTCAATGGTGGTTCCTGGTCAATTTAACAGAAATAACTTGCAACATTTTCACACCGTTGGATCATTAAAGGAATGTGATAAGTGAATTACCTTGCAACCTCATCCAGTGTTTTCTTGAGGAAAGCTAGTCGTCTCAGCTCCACCTCAATATATACAGAGTCTGATGGTTCTCCTTTGATGAGCAAGAAAAAGTAGGTCCTGTGAAGCAATGGTATGTTGCATTCATTCCATAGCTCAATTATCTGCTTTCTTTGCTCCTCAAACATCAAAGACCAGTCAAAACAGTCTTTGAAAGTATCTTCTGATTCTGCAGCTTTAGGTGTAGCCTTGGTCTGATATGAAAACAGTAAGAACCACATGTATTAAGAATGGTAGGCGATGGTGACCCATTTATCTCTAACGTGTCAAACAAAACAAAAGGCTAAAAAGGGTACAGGTCAAATGGGTCATATGTTGCCTAAAATTTCTCTTTTAGTACATAAAACTATCTCAATATAATAATAATGATATTTATGTATGAGAAATTATTGCAGTAATATAGTTTTTGTACTCGGATTTGCCATGCTTTTATTTACAGTAACAATGTTTTAGATTTTGGGGAGAAAGAGTTTCTGGTCAACCCGACCTGTGCCTTTTTTCTTGTTACCCAACCTGCCTATTTTTCCATGTCGATGTAAACTGATAATAGTGTGAGAGAGCATCATCCTTACCGCGCAGTAATCATACGCTCTTCTTAGGTCTTCTTTCATGACTTTTTCTAGTGTTTTAATCATACCTCCATCTGATTGCTGCTTTTCATCCTCATCAACGCTCTTGGTTGAACCCTGAGAATCTTGTTGACATAGTTTTCTTAGATCCGAATCTGATTTTGATTCAGCTATCACATTCTCTTCAGCTACTTCAGATAGATTTCCTTCAACAATCGCAGAGCAACTTGTGCTTCTTTTCGAACTTGTGCTTCTTGAAGGAGATGCTGATAAATGAGGAGATTGTTCTTCATGTTTATTTTCAACATCATTCACATTGTCTACATTTTGGTTATGATCGCCGGTATCTGTATCATTATCATCATCGGCCTCATCTTTCTCGATAAGTTCTACTTCTTTGCTGCTATCTACTGAATTTGACCTGGTCCTCGTTCTTTTAGAAGACTTTTCCCATTCCTGGGTTGGGTCAGGTCCGAAATATTGATTCATAAAATCACGCGGGGTGATAGGATCAAAAGAGTAGTGGTCCTCATTTGGATTGTGTAGTTTATGGTTCTTTGGGAAACTGTATGTATTGACTGAAGCAGTGGAGGGAAGAGGAGCTTCAGCCGCTACCTCATAAGGTTCTGATGCGGAATGTCCATCCCATGAACTGCTATGATGGTGGCTAGACGGAGAATGCCCATCCCATGAATTGCTATGCTGATGGGTAGATACAGAATTTCCGTCCCATGAACTAAGATCGATCTACATGATTATATGAAGGTTCTAAGATAAAATTCATATGCTTTTGTTCATAAATAGTGTTACTGATTAACAGGAATGGTAACATACCCATGGCGGTAAATTTTGATCGCCTCCAGCTGCTTGTAATATTTCTTCTAGGCGAATTCGAGCAAGATCACGTTCCTGGGTCAAATCTTTTATCTCTTGCTCCATCTGGGAGGCACAGTTAAAGAAAGTTACTGAGTTAATCGATTATTAGCTCTATTACTTACCACTAATTATGGGTGGATAGTTCATTGACTCCTTCCATTTTGGCATTTACTTATAATAGGATAACTTATCTATGACTTTTTTGGAAAAACACTAGCTTTAACGGAACTGGGTTCAAAGTGCCCAGAAAGTCGAGTTTTTTTTTTTTTTTTCTTCTTATATGGATAGCAAGACAACCCAAGGAATTGAACTCGGTTGGAATCAAACTCGATACTTCCTTTGGAGAATCCCAGTGTTTGCTACCTGATCACCTCTATGGGATTGTGCAAAGTTTCTTTTTGATGAACAAAACCTTGCAAGTCATTTTGGTATTCAAAGTAGTTTTTTTACCTAAAGTTATCAAGTTAACACATACTGATCCCGACGCATTTCAACCCATACGAATATTTTCCATTTTGACCTGACCCTGTTTTGATCCGTTGCAAAACAAACGGAAATGTTTCAAATGTGCAGGTGTACAACATAGAAAAAGATCACCCAAATATCCAACCTGCCTATTGACTATTTTGACACCTCTACCACCGACATTTTAGTCTAGATTTAAGAAAACAATCGGCACAAACTTGTGCTTAACTAGTATTGTAATTGCTTGCTGACCTTTTGTATATGAAGCTCCTTTTCTTTAAGTATTGCCTCAGAATCATTAGTTGACCCCGACATATTCTTCAACTCATTTTCCAATCTAGCCATTTCTCGTTGCAACTGTTTTACCAATGTTTTTTCTGACATGATCACGTTAACCTGCGCACTGGTCCTGACCTCCTTGGCGCAAACAGCAAATAGAAGGGTGTTTCTTGACTGCTCAAGATGAGCATGTGAAGGGCTCAAAGTACATATTATCGCTGTTCGTGCGTTGCCTCCAAGAGAGTTTTGTAGTATTCTTGTTAGCTTCGAGTCTCTGTATGGAACATGACCATTTCTCCCTTTGCTGCATCCAGTCAATAGAAAATGATGTCAATTAAGAAGGCGTTTAGAAAAACATAGTATCAACTTATTCAAATCATGTGTAGGTTTTTCCTCTTATGCCTGTATATTAGCTTTTGTGCTTAATATTTCAAGTGTTTGACCCATTAGAGATGAACATGACTTGAATTGACTTGTTAATAAGTAAAGTTTGCAACTTTTTTTTGTGTTAGTTTTCAAGCTGTTTTTCAGTTTGAATCTATTTTCTTGTACTTCATTTTCATTCTTGCAATCCATTTGGTCAGTATATTCCATAACTTCTGGACTACATTATTTCACAGAATTATACAGCACTCATTTTGTTATATATATAAAAAATTCACCATCATACTGAAGTTAAACAGTAAACATGATCAGAGTACATTAATGGGAAAGTTTCCATTTTTATAATAGTTAGAACATTTTATATAAGAAAAAGGATAGCCGACCCCATTATGGGTCCCTCACCAGTCTCACCGCCAACATGAGAAGTTGTAAATTGCATAATATTGTGGTTATGTGGGGCCTGATATGAATCCCTAACCTCTGCTTTTATGTTGCATGCCTACACCACTAGGCTACCATTGCTGGGATAGTGGGATGTGTATACAACATTTAGTTCTACTATAATTTGGAAACATGAAAATCAACCAATGAAAGTTCAAACCTCAGTTTTCGGATAACAGTTCCTAGTGTTAGTAAACTGCGATTAATGTGACCACCTTCTTTCAGCCGTTTACCAGCTGATAATGTTTGAGAAGCACGTTCACTTCCTGCTAGATCAATAAAGTTCTACCAAAAAAAAGAGGAAAGAGACATTACATTTATTTAGATTTTATTTCAAAAATATATAACAAGAAGTATTATAGATAATTTATTTAAGGTAGTGGTTATGTATAACAGTACATTCATACCACAGTAGCTGTAAGAGTGCTTGCACTGTCCACTGAGAATTCATTGGCAGTACTTTCAATTGTCTGAAAAATTTTAAGAATTACAATCAAGGGTCATGATCTAAGAAACTAAAAGTTTGTTCATGCTGCTAAGTACTCATATTATGAATAGGATACCAGTCGGATAATCTGATGAGATCTTGAACTCATTTCATTCATAGATGTCTCCCCTATCTTTCTTTGAGCTGCAAAGATGCATTACCAAATACACTATCAGTGTTTGATTATGAGATATATTGATATCGACACATCTGCTTATATATGAAATGGTCAAGCGGGTTAAAATTTATCCGAAGTGTGCTTTTAATGCATCCATCTTCTAGACCATTTTATTGGAATAGATGGATTATGACTTGATATTTATAGCTAAAGAGATAAGAAAGAATTTCAGGGAAAAGTGTTTTTGGAAAACCCGGTCAATATAAAAAGTTAACTGTTTTGACCCGAAACCTTAGCATGTAACCAACTGTCCTACTAGCCTATATTGCCACTTTTAAGCAGTGTACATTCTTCTGCAAAGTATGGTTACAGTGGATGCTATTATACCTTCACACACCGCAAGGAGTTCCATTAGATGGGTCCAATCCTCCAGTTGGATTTCAGTGAGTTTATCTACAACTGTCCCTTTCTGTTGATGAGGAAAACCATTAGAGAACTTAGCCTTTTGCATAATTAATCAACCCTTTTAAACCAATAGGACAATACCTAAAGGACGATACTTACCTCCGGGTCATCCAGGAGTCTAAGTGGAGTACCATCTGCACTAAGAAGGTCTCTAACACATTCATTGTAGATTTCTATGGCAGAAAACTTCAACACGTATTCTCTATCAATTTGCTGAAAATAAAATCATATCCATAAGAAGAAGTCAACGAAATGATTTATTAACACATTCGTTGTTTTACCATGAAGAATACCTTGCTTATGTAGTCAAATATGTCAGATATTGCATATTGAGTGACGCCAGTCATGGTGTACGTCTTCCCACTGCTTGTCTGCCCATATGCGAATATACTTGCTGTAGAAAATAGTCTAATTCTCAACTCAATAGGCATATGTTTTAATATCAGAAGTCGAAATTCTAGTTACAAAACTCACAATTAATGCCGTCAAGAGCTGAAAGAGCAACTCTTTTGGCTGACTCCTCGTAGACTTGTCGTGTTGTACTCTCACTTCCATAAACTCGGTCTATTCCCAAAGCAACCATCACAATGTAACACATTTATAAAGAGTGAGAATAACCATACCAATAGACGTAAATATACACGTCACTAGCTGAATGATAAAACACTTCGAAATGCTCAATGCACACCGATAGAGGTGGCAAAATGGGTGGGTCAGATAGGTTGGGTAACAAGAGAAAATTGATTCTGATCAAAACATGCAATATTATGGTGCTTGTGATTGAGGTAGGGTCGACCTAAAACACTATATATATGAAAACTATACTTTACAAAGCTGGACACTCTGCTGCAAAAACATGAGAATGGACAAAGTCTGCGTATTTTACGCGCATATGATTTGCATATTCCTTAGAGTATATTACTTACCAAATGTATAGGCATTTGGGTACGTTGATCGTTCTGCCACGGCATTCTTGTATACCAGGGTGTTACTGTTCACACATTCCCAATCACAAAAATCATTCTTTGCGGTTTCCTTTGCATTCATTGGCCTCACCCTCACAGACACAAATATCTTCTCATCTTGTGCACCTGGCTCGTCGCCAAGATTTATCTCGTCTGCACTATTTGACCTCATTGTGTTTTGTTACCTCTCTTCTCAAACAATGAGAGGGAAAAACACTCAAAAACACTGATTTTTTCTATCTACCAATAATGTATGTAATTCCCCTTTGAAATAATACTATCTGTTAAAGATACATATATTTGCGTTATGATCGGCAAAAGTAGAAAAGAACAAAGTTTCTTATGATTGAGGACTTATTACCTACAAAATTTCCAGCAAGAACAATGAGCAATCTTTGCGATTTAGTATCTGATGTTTCACTTTGTGCAAGTTCAGCTCCAAATCATACCTCCCACAAAGATTCACCTACAGTTTTGATATATCAAAAACTTTACCCATTCCTATCCTTCAACATAAAATCTTGACAATCTATAACAACTACTATAGGAATCCATCCGAAAGTTCTAAAACATGAACCCATTTAGCCACATTCAATCTCATATAGACCATACATACATAAATATCAACACCCAGATCAATTCGCTACATATAATCACGCATACTAGTCGTGAATTTGAGAACAAGTTGAAATTCGACAACAGTGGATTTTAAAGATATACATCATATATTTATACAAAATCAGCAATGCCATGACATAATCGGCCAGGAGCATATATTCGAAATTAAGGATCATTCGTGCAGAAAGAAATAGAACCACCTCCTGCAGGATATTGAACCACAATCATGAAGATCAAGGATACAAAATGGCTAAAAAAGATGGAAGAAATGAACTCAAATGGCATGATTCTAGACAGAAAAATACATATTTTTGGTGGTGAAGATTAATGAACGAAATAAAAGGTGAACCAAAGATGCAAAAATTGTGTATCTGTTTCTGATGATATTACAAAACAAACCGCCATTTTCAACTATATTAACTGATTTTTAATTCTTTTTAATCCTACTTGTCAGGAAATTGAAAAAAATTATTCTATGCTTTAGAAATGTCATCTGCATGGTGACAAGACAATAAAATGTCCATCACACTCCTCCCAATGGTGCGCTCTTAGGTTTTACAATATTAGCGTCACGTCCGTACTTCTACGAGCAAATGTATACACCCCCGTCGATAAGACTCCATCACTTTCTCATCTTTTTCTTTTTATTTATTGTTATCCTACTATTTATTAAATTAAAAGAAGAAAACTAGCAACTCGGATTGAGGGGAACCACCAAGCTAGTAAACCGACACGACGTTGCCAATAGCGTCGGTAAACCAACGAGAACCAACTCAGCAAGCGTTGGGAGACGGTTAGGAGCACTCTCATGTAATTCAACAGCCCAATGTGTACAACACTTTTGGGATATAATTGTAAATGAAATCGGACCGTAACATAAAAGATGCCAATGCAAATAAAAGATGCCAATGCAAACTCAGTCATATCATATCGTCGACTCTCTTTTAAGTATCTTATCTTATCTTATTTTAATCTTAATCTTAATCTTAATATTAATATATATTAAAAGACAACTGACCTAATTTCAATTGACCATCACAGCTCTCAATTTCTCAGACAACTGACCTAACTTCAATTAACCAATCACAGCTCTCAATTTCTCAAAATTAATTAAATCGGCACATGTCTAAATTAATTTACACTTTTTGATTTTTCATCACAAATTTACACTTTTAAACATTTCCTTAAAAGAATAACTTTATTAAAAGGATATATTACCTGCTAAGCTATACAAGTAATTCCCTGTTTTTAATGCTTAAAAATTGGCAAAATAGTCCTTCAAAATATGAGATATCCTAATTAACTCAATTTTTTCTTCATATGTTTCTCTCGCATCTCTTCCAAAAATACTTATATATTCACAAAACTGATGTTTATCCCAGATATCCAACTAATTAAATTAATTATAAAAAAAAATACCTGACTAAATTTGATTACAATTAGTCTTCATCCAGTTATAATTATAACTTATCAAATTATCAATGATTATATATAATGAAAATAATATATTTAATACTTAACAACTATATAATCCAAAACTTTAATGAAAAAAGAAATATACAACAAAATATAACAAAATATAATTCAAAACTTTTATGAAAAAAAATATACACCACAAAATCTACAAGAAGTTTTTTTAATAATATTATTAAGAAAACTGTTACAATAACAAGTCATGACTGGATATTGAAAAAAGAACAATTTAAACGTTTTTATCAATGTTCCGGTATTACGTTATTTATGTTTGAATTTATAGGTTTGATATTTCATATTTTAATTGCATTGTTTATATTTGAATTCATTGGTTGGTTGTTTCATAACTTTTATCGGATTACATATATTTAATTTATTTTTAATATATCATAAACAATCTGTATATTTGACACGGGTCTAAATCTAGTAGTAGTCTATAAATAAAATAAATATTATTTTTTTGATCACGTTAATACCATTAAACAAACGACAAAAAATACATTTTTTGATTTTGGAAGTCAATATAAAATTAATTTTTATTTTTCTAATAAATTTGAAATTATAATAAATAACGGTTTTGCTAAATCAAGCCCTTAGGGCTTTCGTTAAGGTGCATTAATTAGTTGTACACTTACCATAAAATTTAGGGGGCCGACATTTAATATGGAAATGTACAACCTTTTTATGCACGTTAAGTGAAGCCCTACCTTTAGCATTTTCCATAACTAAATAGTAAAAAATGACAAATTAATAATTAATAATCAATAACTAAATAATTATTAGTGGTAATTAATATTAATATTTAATGTAGTAATAAATTCAAAATAAGTAATGTAATATAAATAATATATATTTTTTTACATTAAAAACGAAATCTTATTGATATGAACTCTAGCGAGAAGCTAGGAGAAGCATACAATGGTCAGAGAAACGTATAAAAGTAAGAATTACAAATTGAAACAACTTTATTGGGGCCGGTTGATTCCTAGGGAGGTAGATCTATTTGATAACCATTGAAAGTTCGTGCCTTTTAGGTCTCTTATTGCGAACCGAGTAGAAGGTTGTTTTCTAGAGAATATACAATCATTCCTGCATTTCCAAATCGTCCAGTAGTATGCGCGATGGATAAGGTAGTATGCACGATGGATAAGGTGTATAAGTCTCTGCTTTCGTAGGGTTGTGCCCGGGGGAAAGTGGGGTTTCAGAAGTTGCTTTAGATTCATAGGTTTTAAGCTGTTTGTTTTGCACCAA
The DNA here is from genome assembly GCF_010389155.1 of Erigeron canadensis. Classification (NCBI taxonomy): domain Eukaryota; kingdom Viridiplantae; phylum Streptophyta; class Magnoliopsida; order Asterales; family Asteraceae; genus Erigeron; species Erigeron canadensis. Next base: position 10,621,168 of record NC_057767.1, on the reverse strand, counting down.
GATTGAATGTAACCCCAGAGAATGTTCGTGAATTGGAAGTGAATGAACAGGTGTTCAGTTGACTCATTTTGGAGATTGCATAAGTAGTAGATTGAAGATGTTATGGGGATGTTCTTGTTGATGAGTTGATCATGTGTTGGTATGCGCTACATTTCAATTCTCCAACCTAGCACATTGACTTTAATAGGAGTGAGCTTGTTCCAAGGGAGCACCCAATGCTTGGGTCCAAATGTTGTTGTTTGAATACAGGATTTCATGGATTTGACTGTGAAACCACATGAGGAATCTAAGGACCAGAGCCATGAGTCGTTTGCAGTGGAAAGCTTCACACCTTGTAACCTTGAAAGCATATTTTGGAGCTGATATAACTCTTACAATACATAATATTGATATAGATGTGGTAGGTGGCACTCTGAGGGTAAATGTTTTTTGCGACGAAAATTCGTCGTAAAAAGGAAAACAGTAAAAACAGGAAAGACTAGATCTAGATTTTCATTTCAACACCAACCCAATAAAACACACACACTCACCGCTGTAAAATCCTCTACCATTTGAAATTTGATTTTATCGTTTCTTTTAATTTTTATCATTTTAGTATTAATCTTTCTCTCTTTTTAAATCATTTTGTAGGTACCACCCACCATAAACCAATAGCACCGCACCACCGCTAGACAACCACCACCAGAAAACAACGGCCACAACACCTGCCGTTGGGTATGATGTCTTGTATTTTTATTTTTATTTTTGTCTTTTCTTTACAAAAACTATAAATAGTTTTGTTTTGTTTCTTTATATTTGTACCACCACCACCATCCACCACGTCCAGTCGACCGCTCTAGCCAGACGACCGACCTCAAGCTTTAAAGATTGATATATTTTCTTTTCTTTATATTGTTTAGTTTTTTTTGGCAATTCATGGTTATAAAAAAATATTTATAAATAATTTTAATAATGGTATGTATATACATTTTCAAATTTAATTATAATTGTAAAATGTATATAATGTATGTATCCATGTGATGTATGTATGTCATGTATGTTATTCTCCCCCATTTTATAAGTTTCGGGTTAAATCTAGTTTGTCTAAATATTGTATCTCTAGATTTTGTAACACTAACTTTTTAGTATTTTTTAGTTGGGTTTTACATATTAATAAAAAGTTCTGTCGTTCTAAAAAATAGAACTTAGTTTCAATAGTCCCAAGTTTAGGGACTGCTTTTTGAATGTTTTGTAAGTGTACAAATGGTGTAGTGTTTAAGAAATATTCAAAAAATATTTTTCCTTTGCTCCCACAAATATGGGTTTAAAACATATTTAGAGATCTAAGAGGAAATACTGTCAAATTTTTCTTAAATAGTAAATCAGTTATACTCATTTATATATGAGATAATGAGACAATACATTCAAAAGTGGGTTATGACGGTCACCCAAGCTACAAAGCGATCTCCTATCAATTTACTCGTAATTCCTTAGTTTTGTTTTTCAAATGTGTTAAGATATTATTGTTTGTTAACGCAGTTATGACGATTGATAAGAGTTGGACTACTTTAAAAAATAAATTTTCTAAAGAGTATCTGATTGGTCTTTATGCATTCATGGAGAGGTGTAAGAGTTATACGGATAGCCAAAATAAAGCTCGATGTCCGTGTAATCGTTGCAATAATGTTTATTGGTTGCCTCTTCCAACAATAGAGTGCCACATACATGAGAATGGTTTTTGCACAACTTACAAAACGTGGATACATCACGGTGAACCAATTGTTCCATCACTAGTGATTCCAGTCATTCCTCACACGACAAACACTCTCAAGAAACAAGTTGTACCCCTAACTTCACCTCAACGGAGTGATCAACGAATGTTCTCACAAGCTGAGATGGAAGGAATTATTGAAGTGAAACAGTCAAGTGAGCTACAACAATGGCAATCTCAGATGATAATTGAATGATGTCAGAGATGCAAAGTTAAATCCAAACCCAAGTCTCGAATGTCTTACAAAGAGGTGGTACTTTCCGACAAAAGGATGAAGATGAAGGTGGGTCATCTAAATCATAGACTTTAGCTTAATGTTGGTATGTTAAGGTTGGAATATATATGGTTCTGACGATTGTAAACTGGTAACTTTGGATTCTTATGGTTGTTTAATATAATTATGATGTTGTTTGTTGGTCATCAGGGATGTGATATTTGAGACGTGATTATTGATATAGATGTGCAACTAACGTGTTTGCTTTCTGCTATTTGACAATTGCTTAAAAATACTTAGTTGGTTTTCTGCAAATAGAAAAGAGCTTTTTAAAGAAAAAGCCAAAAAATTGGGGTGAAATTCGTCACAAAAAAGTAATAAAAAAAGAAAAAAAACCAACAAATTTGTGATGTACTTTGTAAAAGAAAATTAAAAAACGTCGCAAGAAAATAATTATATAAAATTTTATTGTAAAAAAATAAAAACTATAATAACAAATAATTTCGACGGATTTTCGTTGCAAATTTCGTCGAAAAAAACATTTTTGTATTTTCTTTTCTAGCTTCGCAAAGTTCATCACGAGTTCTTTTTTCGACAAAGACAACTTTTTTCGAAATCGCCGGGATTTTCTTGTAGTGTGAGTGACCGAAGATTTTGGTGGCATTATGTTTGTTGTGTTTTTAAAATATGCTTCTAAATACGAAGATGAAAGTCACAAAACAATGACTAATCGTGTCAATTTTTCCAAACACGAAAACGATATGAAAATTAACAAGTTACAAGAAAATTCATAAATGATTTTGTGTGCACATTGAGTCGAACCAAATGACTTCCTTAAAATGAAAATTCATTCAAAATCATTTTCGATATTACTCATAAAGTCTGAAAACCTATTCAAAATCAACTATTCAAAATCAAAAATGATTTTACGCATACATTGGGGAAAAGCTATACAAAATCATATATGATTTTATGCATACATTTTAGAAAAGTTGCATTCTAACCCTAAAAGCTAAACCCTTGGGGCTAAAAGCTAATCCGATGTGATTACGGGGGCCTACGGCCCGCGTTTTAGTTTAGGGTTTGAAGTCGGCTAACCCTACGACTTCAAACCCTAAACTAAAACTTTATCACGGGGGCCTTCGGCCCCGCGCTTTAGTTTATGGTTTGAAGTCATAACGGCTAACCCTAAAACTTCAAACCCTAGACTAAAGCTTAATTTCTAATCAAAAATGATTTCACATGCATAATGTTCAAAATCAATGCAAAATCATTTTTGATTTTATGCATACATTTTAGAAAATTTGCATTCTAAAACCCTAAAAGCTAAACCCTTGGGGGCTAAAAGCTAATCCGAGGGGGAAGTGTGATTACGGGGGCCTGCGGCCCGCGCTTTAGTTTATGGTTTGAAGTCGTAGGGTTAAAACTAAAGCTTAATTGCTAATCAAAAATGATTTTACATGTATAATGTTAAAAATCAATGCAAAATCATTTATGATTTTATGCATACATTTTAGAAAAGTTGCATTCTAAAACCCTAAGAGCTAAACCCTTGAGGGCTAAAAGCTAATCCGATGGGGAAGTGTGATCACGGGGCCTTCACACTATATGCTTAAAATCATTTTTGATTTTAAATGGGTTTCTTGGTATGTAACTCATTTTGTTTTGTCTCAATGTGCTATACAAAATCATATATGATATCTTTTCCCCAATGTATGCGTAAAATCATTTTTGATTTTGAATAGGTTTTCAGACTTTATGAGTAAAATCAAAAATGATTTTGAATAAATTTCTTTTTAAGGAAGTCATTTGGTTTGACTCAATGTGCTACACAAAATTATATATGATTTTGTATATTTTCTTGACAATGTATGTGTAAAATCATATATGATTTTGTATAAGTTTTTCAAACTGTATGCATAAAATCAAAATTGATTTTAAATGGTTTTATTTGTATAGAAATCATTTGCCTTGTCTCAACTTTATACGTAAAATTATATATGATTTTGAATAAATTTTTCATAGTGTATGCTTAAAATCATATATGATTTTGAATATGTTTAATGATATCGAACTCACTTTTTTTGGCTAGATGTATGAATAAAATCATATATGATTTTGTATAGGGTTTTGACACTCTATGGGTAAAATCATTTTGATTTTAAATGATTTTCTTTGTATAGAACTCATTTGGTTTTGTCTCAATATGTTATAAAAAATCATATATGATTTTGTATAGGTTTTCCCCAATGTATGCGTAAAATCATTTTTGATTTTAAATAGTAGATATTGAATAGGTTTTTCACAATGTGTGCGTAAAATCATTTTTAATTTTGAATAGTTTATTATATATAGGATTTTCACACTGTAAGAGTAAAATCAAATATGATTCTAGACATAATAACACAAGTAACTAAAACCTCAATACAAAATCAAATTTGATTGCACAAACAAAGTTACAAAACACAAATTGAACAAATTCAAATTTTAGAATAGATCTATGTACAATCAAGTATGATTGGTTGTACAATCAGTAAATACGTATATAATCAAATTTGATTTAGTACATACATTTTAGTTTAGACATTTCATCAAACATTTTGTGGGCAAAACTCATCATAAAAATTTTAAACAACAACAACCAAAGATACAACTTCTTATCATATAAAAAACAAAAATAAGAGAAAAAAACTATAAATCATGGATAAAAATGGTTTGTTTATCCATTTTTTATATAAAAAACATAAACTACATAAAATATCATTCTAATAAAATCTAAAACTTCATCTTCCACTTGTTGTTGTTTCTAAGATCCAGATTGTAGTGGTGGTGGTGGTGGCGGTCGGATATGGTGGTGGTGGTGGTGGTCACCGTCCAAGGAGGAGAAGAGAGGGAGAGAGTGTGTTTGTGTGTGTTTCCATCAGGAGGAGGAAAGGGGAAAAGAAAGTTTTTTTTTATTAAGCAAATTTACATATATGCCCCTCCATGTTTTTATTTTTAATTAAGGCATAAATTTCAATTCTAGCCATTGATTGAGATGATCAAATGGCTAGGATTTGGTCCTTAGGTTTCATGAAAAATTAAGAATTCAAATGAACATTTATATATATATATATAGGGGGACAATCAAATAAAAACAGTTTTAAAATAAGAACGGTGAGAACACCTTAAAATCACCATTTTGATGCATTAAAAGTCCATAAAACTGACATAGTCCATAACTAATTATCATTATTTAAGTTTAACAACACATTGATTTATCAAAATCAAAAAAATCACGTTTTTTGTTGGATGCATCATTTTGATGAATATGCATCCAAGATGGATGCACAAAACAAAAAACATGATTATTTTGATTTTGACGGATGAATGTGTTGTTAAACACTTAAATAATGATAGTTAGTTATGCACTATGTTAGTTTTATGGACTTTTAATGCATCAAAATGATGTTTTTAAGGTGTTCTCACCGGAGTGTTATAGTAACTACATGTGTAACTTAACTTACACACTTATTCTTTCTTCTTCCTTCCATCTTCGACCACCACCACCACCACTACCATGATCATCTCCAACCACCACCATGATCCTCCAGCGACGACGACCATCTCCGGCGAGACTTACACATGTGTAACTAACTTACACGTGTAAGTACAACTCTTTTTTTTTTTTAGCATTTTAGCGTTTAAAATTTCTAGGTTTTTTCCTTCGCGAGACAACCACCACCAACCACCATCATCTTCGACCACCCAGCGTCGGCAGCAAGGGCGGAGCCCATACCGTAGCACACCGCCACCATCTCTTGGATCGCCGCCCATCAAATCCATACGATTCCCATATGCGTATCTTGACGGTTAAGTTTAGAACGGATAAGGGACTCTGGCCCGTACCGTAAACACCCGAAAATGAACCTGATTCTCGCCGGAAAGTTAACTTACACATGTGTAAGTTGTACTTACACATGTGTAAGTTTCTCCGGAGATGGTCGTCGTCGTCGGAGTATCATGGTGGTGGTCGGAGTTGGAAGAAAGAAGGAAGAAGAAATGTGTAAGTTAAGTTACACATGTTACATATGTACTATAAAAAGTACATGTACTACAAATAACCCACCCCTATATATATATATATATATATATATATATATATATAAGGGGATGAGAATATAAGGCTGTCGGATATCTAAGCTTAGGTGGGGAACACTCACATATTATTTTTTTAATCCGTAAAAATCATGGGGGCCCATGCATTTATTCATTAAACAAGAAATAATAAAATATTAGTATTTGAGGGGTTCCACACCTAAGCTTAGGTGTCGGACAGCCTTATATTCCCTTTTCCCATATATATATATATAGGGTAAAGTTATTTTGAGAACCATTATTTTTTGCGATAACCTTTGAGAACTTTTCAAATCAAACCCAACCAATAATTATTCTTTAAATGAAAATTGTTTTTTGATTGTTTTCTGAATAACTTATGTATAATTTTGAAGCTTATAATTGTTTGGAGGCATGAATTATCATCCGTTATACAATTATGTGGAGATTTGGATTCTTGATCACACGTGCACGAATATTGATATGATCACATGTAATCATAGCAATATTCGTGCACATGTGATCAAGAATCCAAATCTCCACATAATTGTATAACGGATGATAATACATGCCTCCAAACAATTATAAACTTCAAAATTACACATAAGTTATTCAGGAAACAATAAAAAAAAACAATTTTCATGTAAAGAATCGGTTAGGCTTGATTTGAAAAGTTCTTAAAGGTTCTCGAAAAAAAAAGTTCTCAAAATAACTTTTCACTATATATATATATATATATATATTATAGGTTTTTTCGTATCTTAACAGATCAGGTCTGGATCTTTTAAAACACGAAACTTGTTAAGGTTAAACACAAAATCTGTTAATATCATGTCGTGTCATGATGTGTCGTATTAATGTCATAAATTGGTAGTTATTTGTGAACCCGCAACGCTGGGTTTGAACTACGAGTAATTACTAATTAGGAAGGAAAGAAATAAAAAATTTAAAAAAAATCAGGAAGGAAATAAAAAAAGAAACACATTGTGGTAAAAATATATATCTGTCGGAATCCTTGGAATACATAACATTTGAAATTTGAAAACTGAAACAAGAAACAAAAAGTATTTCCTTAAAAAAGGAAAACAAAAAAGAAAAGTAAAAAAGACTCCCCAAATTTCTGTGTTTATTCTATTGCATATTTCTGTAAAAATGGATGCAATACGAAAACAAGCTTCCAAGCTTAGAGAACAAGTTGCTAGACAGCAACAGGTCTACTTACTTTTCTTTTTTTTTGAATGGCAAAATGGTCTACTTACTTACATATTTGTTTCCATATTGTTGTTTATTATATATATACTTACATATTATGTTATAGGGCTATTTTGTTTATGAAACATGTTGTGTTTTCAATAAAATGAAATAATATATAGGTAGGTTAAAAACACCATTGATTGCGAAGAAATATGTCGAAGGAGGTCTTGAATGATTATGATAGTTGACTTAGGGTTTTACATTTAGAAAGTTTTTGGAGATAATGCTGTGGCAATGATGAGTAACTAGTACTTGAAATTTTAGTGACTTGAATTGAACGAATTGCCTTCGAGTTGGAAAATTATGTTAGAGAGGAAGTTAATTAGCGGGTTTCGAGGACTAGTGGTGGATTTTTGCGAGGACGGGTGATTTAGTGATTTGAGCAAGAGAAAAATCGTCTAAAATTTGTTATTAGGAACATTAGCTACATAAAGTTTACATTTTTGTTATTAGAAACTGAAACCAGCAGACGATCAAATGCAGTCTTATTTAGCTTCTACTGCATTCATGAATCATGATTATATCGTATTAAACCCCAAGACTTTAAGTTATGAAGGTTACGGAGTTAACATTCGTATAGTATCGTGTCTTATGTGGAAAAGAATGTAACATCTCATCCAGATCAAGTACGATTCATGATTTTTGAACTACCAAATCATGGGTAGAGGGTTATTAAGTGTGATTTGACCATGATTTTCTCGATATAATTTGTGTTTTCATATACATACTAGGCTGTTCTCAAACAATTTGGTGGACTCGGCGGTTCTGAAGATATTGTAGCAAATGAAGTAGAAATACGGCAGCAACAAAAGCTTGAAAAGCTTTACATATCTACACGTTCTGCTAAGGTCTCTAACATTTGATTTTATTACTTTACACTGTAAGTTGTCGCATTATCCTTAACATATATACCATTATATTTTTACCAGCACTTTCAACGGGACATTGTGCGTGGTGTGGAGGGTTTTATTGTAACTGGGTCCAAGCAAGTAGAAATTGGTGAGTTACCTATTTCTTAAACATTCATTTTCCATATAGTTGCTTTTTTAACGAATAGGTAGTATGTCAATTATGATCACAAAAAATTCAATATAAAATAAATTCTAAATGATTTAGGAGGTCCTATACTCTTATACATTGAAAATTGAAAAGAATACACTTCAGTGGCTTTTGACCTGTTGGACCCCTTTCCGTTGAAGTTAACTTGCATTTTTTTTACACTTTGACCCTCTTAAGGTGTGTCTTACTCAAAATCAATCCATATATAAGTAAATGGGTCGATTTGGCACCTCTAGCTTATATAGCAGTGTCAATAGTTGTCTTCGGCTTTTACTCGCAGGTACCAAACTTTCTGAAGACAGCAGGAAATATGGTGCTGAGAACACGTGCACCAATGGTAATGCATTATCCAGAGCAGCTATGAGTTATAGTAGTGCTCGAATGGATATTGAAAGGGAACGAGAAAATCTGTTGAAAACTTTTGGCACACAGGTACAAATGCCTGCACCGCCTTAAAATAGGATTTCCTTAAAACTGGGTGGGTTTTGGCTCCACGATAAAAGGTAATTGACTAGAGTTGGTAAGATTAAGGGGTCAGGACAGTTGGGTGATGGGGTCACACCGGGTTTGTGCTGAAACAGGTCACATGTTGATCTGGGTTGGCCTGACAGTTGACCAACGAAACTCTTTTATCCAGCTCTTATAAAAATAAGCAATGCAATAGGCTTTAGCATCAAGTTTTTTATTCTAAATCTCCCCTGTATACTTGTACATCTGATTTTTTGATATTATGTTTAGTTGTAGTAAGTTGAAAGCACTCTGATTTTGTATTTGTTGTGACTATCATGTCTATAGTTCTTCGAATCAAAATTTAAAACCTCATTTTGTCCTTTTTGGTAAAAAGAATATTTGGAGGTGTAATAGTGAGCCTCATGGATGGAGAATTACATCTCGTGCCTGTCCATATAGTAACTCATTTTCTTAAGTTTCCACATTCTTGCCACATAGATGGGACCAAAAAACTGTATTCTCCTTAGCTGGTCTAATCTCAGACTCTCAGTAAGTAAATGAGACTAAGTGTTTTATGATGATCCTACAATTATAGGTTGCAGAGCCTTTGAGAGCTATGGTAGTGGGAGCTCCTTTGGAGGATGCTCGACGTCATGCTCAAAGATATGACAGAGTCAGACAAGAAGCTGAAACTCAGGTTAACAGAATCTTCATTAAAATGCTGTTCAAAAAATAAAAAATCTTCATTAAATAAAAGCAACCGCTTTTAAGCTTTAAGGGGGTGTTCAGAATTCTGTGTTGAAACTTGAAAGTTATTTCTAATTATAATCTTTAATACTTCTGATAATAGATTTATTTAGGGGTGAAATAATCAGTTTCATACTAGCTAAAAGTAGCTGATTATCTAGGGTAAGATAAAAAAATTTTGCTCAAATCTCTATGTAACCATATTAGTCTGTTTTACTTCCATTTTGCAAGATCTAACCTTTTCACACAACAATAAAATAAATGATGAATCTTTTTTGGCCATTTTATCACTTCATACCACCGAAGCACATTCAAAGCTATGTCCCAGAAGTCCGGAACTTTGTTATATTACAGCTGATTATCTGCTTCTGAAATTCCAATATTATATAATCACCTTTTGATCGAAAAGATCAGATCATCATCCTCGAGTGCTTTATGATATTGTGATTACCGCTGCTAGCATTTTTACAACCAGTTCAATTGAGTTTTATAGGTGATTGAAGTTGCAAGACGACAAGCAAAAGTTAAAGAATCTAATGGGAATCCCGAAAATTTGTCAAAATTTGAAGCTGCCCAAGCCAGACTCCAAGAGCTAAAGTCAAGTATGACTATATTGGGTAAAGAAGCTGTTGCTACCATGTCAGCCGTGGAAGCTCAACAACAGCGGTTAACACTTCAGCGACTTATAACCATGGTAATATGCAGTATGTATATTGGTCGTTTCCTGTCTTTTTAAGAATTGCTTTTCAGTAAACTTCTTTAGGATATTCATTTGAAAAGTTGAATTGACTATTTTGTCCGTAATTGAAGGTTGAAGCAGAGAAAAATCATTATAAAAAAGTTCTGCATATACTTGATCGACTTGAGGGCGAGGTATCCATATGGCACTCTTTTTCACATAAAATATATAGGAAATCCTGGGTTCTCTGTTAAATTAATAATTAACCTAGGAATTGCTTCTGTTCAAAAAGGTGACAAAATAGGTTAGTCAGTTATAAATCAATATAATAGTTATAAATTACTTCTTCCTGACATGATATCTAGTTTTTATACTCATATAGGGTATTATAGAATTATAGATATTTAACAAATAATTAAACTGTTTCATCAAGCTATATATGGTCAGAAGTTTCAATCTTCCTAAATTGGAAATAATACATTTTATGAAGCATTAGACGATAGTAGAGTTTGCAAAATAGGTTGGTCCGTCAAGGCGTCAACAGACTAGTTCATGGGTCAAAACAGGAAAGAAAAAAAAAAGTTTGTACTATTTTGGTTGGATTGACCCGGGAAACATGTCCAAATAGTTGTATGCCAAATGTTATTAACGTCATATTATATCAAAAAAGAGTATAAATTTTAAATAAAATGATTTAGGAGGTCTTATGGTTTTACTTGGACCTAATTTTTACCTGTTTTACTTTGATCTAATCTTTTTAGTTTTAACCATTTGACCCTATAGCCATAAAGCATAACTGCAATCGGGCCAATTATAAGTTAATGGGTTGAAGTTTTCTCCTCTATATTTGACATGCATTCAAACAATTTCCTTAAGCTATATGCCTATATATGTGTCTAGAGGAATAAAATTTATAAATCTTTAGATGATGTTGACGTCTTTTTTATAACTCATAGATGCTGCAAGAGCGTCAACGGATTGAAGCTACACCTGCTGCAGTTTCAGCCATGAGTTCTCCACCTCATGATGAATCCAATGGTGTATTTGCTTCTCAAAGAACTGATGACGCTGCAGAGAATATGGACTACTATCTAGGAGAGGTTGGTGTTATCTTGTTCAATTTACATTATCGTTTTTTTTTCTTTTCAACAAACAGTTTCATGATTATTTAGTTTGACTATTATGGCTAAACCTTATTTTCATTGTTTATTGAACAATAGGTTATACATCCATATCAGGCTGAATCTGATGCTGAGTTGAGCTTAACAATTGGTGACTATGTCGTTGTTCGAAAGGTATGGTTTTATTTTTTGTTTACAGTTGTTGAGGAAGAATTGATAAAATAGTCAACAGTGATATTTCCATACTAAATTGAGTAGTAGACAAAGGTGTTATTTTCATAACAATCATATAGGCAATGATAGTATTTTCACAAAACGTCCAAGTAGCATTTGTATGGCTGCATCTGGAAAACAGGCAATTGTGTTTTAGTTTTTGTAATTATAGTGCATCAAGAAGCACTCCCTTGCATTTCAAACTACCAATTTTAGTTACTAGATGTATGTGTTTTTTTCTGGCCAGGTTTCAAGCAATGGTTGGGCAGAAGGTGAATGCGAAGGTAAAGCTGGCTGGTTCCCTTTGGAGTATGTAGAACGGCGAGACCGTATTCTTTGTAACAAGACGGAAGAAGTTCAATATTAGCTAACCTACTGTTTTAGTTTAGCATGAATATGAAATATGAATATTTCTGGTTCTTTGTCACTTTCAGGTTATTAGGTTCCCCTGCTCAGTATTCAGTCTCTTCTATGCTATTTTGAAAAGGAATAATTGGTATTGCTAATAGTATTAGGGCTAACGACTATTTATAATAGGGCTGGGGGTACTTGCAAATCACTACTTGACTATTGATTGTGAAGGTTAGGAATGGAAGATTTTGTATAGAATGTTTGTATTTGAGTGCACTAAGTTGCTTCTTCGACGATGAGATTAAATACACCAAAATCATCCTATCCCAATGCAGTTGAAGAAAGATGACCTCTGCCCTTAGTGGTAAATCCAAACACCATAAAGATGAGAATGATAGCCATACATAACTCGAATTTGTCCCAAGTTTGTGCTTAGAAACATGACCTTGCCAAGAAGTTCAAAGCATGGACGAATTCCTATCTGTTACATGTGACTCCATATGTGCAACTAACTTATTAGGATTGTTACTAAACCTTCCATATGTGTTGCGGCTGCTCATGACAAACATCTTCCCTAAAAGGGTTTGGGTACAACGTGATGAGTGATGACCATGATTGTGTAGTTGAGTTAGACGAGGGCACGAGGCACATAAAGTATTATCAAAATTAGGTAGGTGTGGAAAGTTACCCGCAATCTGTTAGTTGATAGGCGATTATGCATACCATTAGGATCTAGGCTCCCGAGCCAAAATGCCTCTTATGTACACAAACAAGTAAACAATCCTTTAGTAAACTGTGATCTTGGTCACTTGCGTGGTAGTCGTGCGTCCTTGTTCTATTTTGTTACATTAAATGTCTGTATGTACTAACATTTGTGATGAGATATGCCAAACTTGTCATTGACACACTTTATAAGCTTTTCCTGCTCAAAAAGTAGCCGTACATATCGGTGTCCATGTTACTATGATGTTAAATTTCACCGTTGTCTTTGTGTGTTTTTTTTTTCTTCTAAAAAAGGGAAACTTGATTGAATCAAGTAGTTTGCCAAGTCATTTGGCTGATTTTCATGTTCTTTATATTGGTCAGTTTGCATGGAGGGTGCAACCTTTTCAACTTTCTAAGGTTTTAAGTTAAAGTACTGTGTCACGTATCACTAAAGAAGCATGCCTATGCGATACTTATTTGAGGATGTGTTTCAAAAGTTTTAAATATTAATATAAATTAAATTCAAAAATAAATTCGTAAGTATTCAATTGAGTACACGCAGAAGGGAACGAGCAGCCGTCTTCGCCAACCATCAGTTTTGGAGAGACAGAGATAAAACTATTAAATACATGCTAATACCTAAGATCAGAAGTGGGTCTTTTGTTTTTTGTTGTGTTCCTAGGTAGAGTGAGTCTACCTAGTGAACTCGCATAACACTTAAAATTAATTGATCAATAGGAATCTTGAGAGTGGATGGTTGATTGCCGCCTCTTTGTCCTAAAGGCTCTCCGATGAGGAGGGGAGGGTATATAATACCTATGTTCATTATTTGTTAGTGTCATATTTATTTATAGAAATAGAAATTATAGATAGAAACAATAAATATGATATAAATATAGAAACGAAAAGGTAAAATAGTAATATAATAATTATTACAATCTTCATATTTTAAGACACATCTCAAATGCTTTAAATGTTTTATATGTTACTATAGAATGTAAGGGTTATCGGTCCTTCCCCAAAATAACGGTCATGTTATTAACGGTGGCATTTACCGTTATTTTGCCGATATTTAGCCTTTTTTTGGCCCAAAACTAATAAATATCTTTTTATTAATAGTCCATACTAACTAAATAAAAGCCCAGCGATCCATCTAATATTTTAACAGAAGGTAAAAAAGAAAAACAAGTCTCAACCCTAATTTTCAATCAATCGATCTATACACAGCAGCTCCCATCAAATGATTTGGATTTCATCTATCCTGTTTCAAATAATTTTAAGCTTGACTTTTAAGTTTAATATTAGTATAAAGTATTAATTATTTTGTAACTTTTACATATATAATATTATGATAACACCGCTATAACCGATACATCAAACACACGTGGTCCATTGTTATAATCTTTATTCGACCATTAACAACCTAGAATATACATATATCCAACATATAATTTTCTCGTTATTTAAAATTAATATTAGTTATATTTTATATTTATGGATTTTTAAAAATAGATACTTGCCTAATCAAAACTCACAATCAAATACCAACAAGTTAGATCAAAAACTCAAAGATAAAGACAATTGATATTTTCTCACTCCTTACTCATATAGATCCCTGCATTTAAAAGCGGTCATAGATTCAGCCAATGCAATCGTAATAATACTAGAAGCTACCTAGTTTATTAAGGGACAATAGTGTAGTGTCAAAATTTGCTAATATACCAATTTTTAGCAAGATAATGGGTCACTCACAACTTGTCATGTGGCCTTCCAATCAAATTGTCAATTTATCAAACTTTGTTAATATAGAGTGTGAGAAACCTACGAATCCAAATTGTGCCAAAACCTACACAAAAGACAAAACAAAGGTATGCTATAAAAAATCACTATGTACGCTCCCAACGTTCACTCTATCGGCCAGGTGATACCGATTGGTTTGAAATGTATCGATACCAAACAAAGCCAAAATATGTAGTGTAAAGTAACCGATGTGTCAAAATAAACCGATACATTCTAAGGTGTTATTAGGCCTATCCCAATTAGGAGCTATTCTTCACTTTTTTCTCATTATCATATCAGCTTTTTCCCCTCTTGGAAAACACCTAAAAACCTTACCTTATCTGACCCTACATCTCTCTTTTCTTTCTTCGTCCACTCTCTTCGTCCGATCGATGGCTCACGACAATGACAACCTCGACAAATTCACTGCCATTGAGTCCTCATCGACGAGAGTCCACAAAGGGCTCACGAAGAGACTATTGGCATGGGCCTTAGTAGTTAGTCATCATCAACCTTTACCATCATCCTTGATTCCTTGTCATAAAGCCATAAACCATTGGGCGTTAAAATAAAAACGGGTTAGTTTTTACCTTTTTAATTAACATCATATACTATGGTAAAATCCCCTAACAACAAAAAATACGTCTTTTCCCTTAGATCTATCTAACACACAATAACATACACACAGAGGGTCCATCCCAAATTCCCAACTCAAAACTCTCTAATTCTTTTTTCTCTAATCGAAATTCCAAAATCATTCCTATCTCAGATCTAAGGTACACAATTCTATAATTATTATACTATATATATATATATTATGAATTACTATAATTGAGTTGTTGTTTATTTAATTGAATGAATGAATGAATGAATCTGTATGAATTATATTATTAGGATTGTTAAAGAAAAAAAAAAAAGATGCTGACAAAATTTGAGACGAAAAGTAATAGAGTAAAAGGACTAAGTTTTCATAGCAAAAGGCCATGGATCCTTGCTAGTCTTCATAGTGGTGTTATCCAACTATGGGATTATCGAATGGGAACTCTCATTGATCGTTTTGACGAACACGATGGCCCCGTTCGTGGCGTTCACTTTCATCAATCGCAACCGCTTTTCGTCTCTGGAGGTTTGGATTTTCTTTTTCTTTTTTTCTTTTTGTTTATATAATTATATTTTGTTTTGTAGCTTTTGTGATGTATGATTTAGTATTAGGTGGTTTGATCTCGTTTTAGCCGTTACAGTTTTTATAATTAATTAGTTACATGTTATGATTGGGTTATGTGGTTTCCGAATGTAGCATTTATTTGACTTTAATGAATTACAATATCCGTTTAGGTTTAATACTAGGCGAACTTGATTCACGGTTCTCTTAATGGAACTAGGGCGGATTAGTGCGGGATAGTTGAGGTTGTAAATATCGCTTATCGGGGATATATCGGGAATATATCGGATTTATTGGGAATATTTCATCTCGGTCGACCACCAATAATCGATTTATTGGGGATATATCGGCCGAGATAACCGAGATTTACAACCAAGTTGGGTTGCCGGAATTTTATGATTTAGTTTTGGAACTTCACATTCATATCTTTTGGACAGATCCAATTTTTTAAAATTGTTGGAATGATATGGAAGTTAAGCTATGTTGAACTTGAATTGCATTGACACAAATACTAATTTTAAGACTGTATCATATAATCATAATAATGTGTCATATTTGTTGCAATGTTTAGCTCTGAAAACTTGGTAATAATCTGAGTCTTGGTAAGCTGGTATATTGGTAAGTAGAAACCACATATTCTGTACATGTATATGGTTTAAGTCTTTTTTAATACTTGTTAAGCCTAAATCTCTTTCGTATGTGTCTCTTAAGATTATTTAGGAATATCTTTTGTCCTGAATGTGTTATGGTACATGCAGGGGATGATTACAAGATCAAAGTATGGAACTACAAACTGCATCGGTGTTTGTTTACTCTACTTGGTCATCTTGATTATATTCGCACGGTTCAATTTCACCATGAGAACCCATGGATTGTTAGTGCTAGTGATGATCAAACTATCCGGATATGGAATTGGCAATCTCGTAATTGTATATCTGTTTTGACTGGGCACAATCATTACGTAATGTGTGCTTTGTTCCATCCAAAGGAGGATCTTGTGGTATCTGCTTCATTAGATCAGACTGTTCGAGTTTGGGATATTGGTGCATTGAAGAAGAAAACAGTTTCCCCTGCAGATGATCTTCTTCGGTTGAGTCAGATGAATTCAGATTTCTTTGGGGGGGTTGATGCTGTTGTGAAGTATGTCCTGGAGGGCCATGATCGAGGAGTTAACTGGGCATCATTCCATCCTACTCTCCCTCTTATAGTTTCAGGAGCTGACGATCGTCAAGTGAAGATATGGCGAATGAACGGTATGTGTTTCCTTACCTAGTTTTTGCTGGGCATTCATATGGCCCTTGAGATGTACTTTGCCACCTTGTCGTGAATAGAACAAAGGTCATAAGTAGTTTCCACTTTCCAGTGTGTGCTTTTCTTTAACTCTATATGCCTGATCTTGTATGTCCTTTAGAAAGTACATATTTTATAGTGCCTTAGATGTAAGGTCAGCTGCACTAAAAGGTTATTATCATTGCTTCTATTAATTTGTTAGCAAAGAGAAATTGATTTACGTTATACACATGATCCATTTGTTTTTTTCCCTAGGCTCTAGTTTACTGTTGTTTTTTTTTTTTTCCGGGGGTGTGTTAATTGTTTGCCATCTATATAACTGTTCTGTAGAGGTTTATTATAGGGTGAAGTAGTGTACAAAGTCATCTACAAATTTATCTTTTTTCTGCATATGAGATGGCCCTTGTAAATCCAAGGCAAAAGTTTGATAGTTTCTTGATTAGTTATGGTTGCTTGGGTTGCTTATAAACTTTTATTTCTTTATCTTCATTTTGTTGGCAAATGCAAATTCAAGGAGCTTTTGTGCACAACTCTTGCCTTTTTGGTTATGATGTTTGTATACATACTTAAATAGTTGTCATTTATTGAACCAACTCAGAATGACTTGAGTTGAAGTAACTGAATGTAAAGTATAGACAAAGTTATGCTAATCAGAAGTTAATTTTCATTCACTTAGTGAATCATTACAACATCACCAAATGTCAATGGTTTGGACCTTTTGGCTCATGTGGGTGCTAACAAGTCTTGTTTAAGACATAATCTAAAAAAACAACAGAACTAACTAAATAAGACTAGAGAGCTGAAATTTATATCAAGAGGCCCATTGGGTTGGGCCAGGGAAGGCGCATATTCATATTCATATTCATATTCATATTCATATTCATATTATTATTCATATTATTATTATTATTATTATTATTATTATTATTATTATTATTATTATTATTATTATTATTATTATTATTATTATTATTATTATTATTATTATTATTATTATTATTATTATTATTATTATTATTATTATTATTATTATTATTATTATTATATTATTATTATTATTATTATTATTATTATTATTATTATTATTATTATTATTATTATTATTATTATTATTATTATTATTATTATTATTATATTATTATATTATTATTATTATTATTATTATTATTATTATTATTATTATTATTATTATTATATTATTATTATTATTATTATTATTATTATTATTATTATTATTATTATTATTATTATTATTATTATTATTATTATTATTATTATTATTATTATTATATTATTATTATATTATTATTATTATTATTATTATTATTATTATTATTATTATTATTATTATTATTATTATTATTATTATTATTATTATTATTATTATTATTATTATTATTATTATTATTATTTGCACCAAGTTAGGGTAAGTTCTTAGATTGGTTAAATAAGGCCATTAGGCCACCGTTTTGTGGGGAGGAGATTATTATTAATTGTTCTTAGGAACTACGGCTGCTGGGGCATTAATCCAGATTATCAATATATCTAACAGCCGACTTTGGCTGGCTTTCTTTGTGTTTTTCTCACCTATATTCTGTTTTATTAGCTGATACATATCACATTGCAAGGAGGTGTGAGGGAAAATGCCATAAATCTTCTCCACCATACATGTTATTCACAATGTTTACGTTATGAATTTACATGATTTTTTATCAAGGTGTGTCACTTATGTTGCATGCTTATTAACTTTATTCTGGCAAACGTGGTGGAGAGAAGTTAGAAGATTAATTGTAACTTGGTAGATTTTTCCTCTTTTAATTTTTCGTTATACTTTTTCCTGCCCAATTGTTTTCACTTTAGTAGTGAATATCCTTAAAGAATGAAGTGTCTATCTGTTTTTGTATCATTCATAATTGCTACTAACCTTCTCTTCTTTCTCTTACAGATACAAAAGCTTGGGAAGTAGACACATTAAGAGGTCATATGAATAATGTGTCATGTGTTCTTTTCCATGCGAGACAAGACATTATTGTATCAAACTCAGAGGATAAAAGTATACGTGTTTGGGATGCTACGAAAAGAACTGGGCTTCAAACTTTCCGCAGGGAGCATGACAGATTTTGGATTCTTGGCTGTCATCCTGAGATGAATCTTTTGGCAGCTGGACATGACAGCGGTATGATTGTTTTCAAGTTGGAGAGAGAACGCCCTGCTTTCTCTGTTAGCGGTGATTCGTTGTACTTTGTGAAAGACCGCTTTCTACGCTTTTATGAGTACTCTTCTCAAAAGGACACTCAAATACTACCAATCCGCAGGCCTGGTTCCATAAGCTTAAACCAAGGACCTAGAACTCTCTCCTACAGCCCAACTGAAAATGCAGTGCTAATATGTTCAGATGCAGATGGTGGCTCTTATGAGCTCTATATCATCCCTAAAGATAGTTTTACTAGAGGTGATACAGTTCAGGAAGCAAAACGTGGTGTCGGGGGTTCAGCAGTTTTTGTGGCCCGAAATAGATTTGCAGTCCTTGAAAAGAGCACAAATCAGGTGTTGGTAAAAAACTTGAAAAACGAGATTGTGAAGAAGAGTGCTCTTCCTGCTCCTGCAGATGCTATATTCTATGCTGGTACAGGTAACTTGCTATGCAGGGCAGAGGATAGAGTATACATCTTTGACCTTCAACAACGGTTGCTTCTTGGAGACCTTCAAACTTCTTTTGTGAGATATGTTGTTTGGTCAAATGACATGGAGAGTGTTGCTTTACTTAGCAAACATTCAATAGTCATAGCTGATAAAAAACTCACTCACCGGTGCACCCTTCACGAGACAATCCGAGTGAAAAGCGGTTCATGGGATGATAATGGTGTGTTTATATACACCACCCTCACCCATATCAAATACTGTCTACCTAATGGGGACAGTGGAATCATTAAAACCCTTGATGTTCCAGTGTACATCACAAAAATATTTGGAAATACACTCTTTTGCTTGGACCGAGATGGGAAAAACCGCCCAATAGTTATTGATTCAACCGAATATATCTTTAAGTTATCTTTGCTTCAAAAGAGATATGACCATGTAATGAGCATGATAAGGAATTCAGAGCTTTGTGGTCAAGCCATGATTGCATATCTCCAGCAAAAAGGTTTCCCAGAAGTTGCCCTTCATTTTGTCAAGGATGAGAGAACTCGTTTCAATTTAGCACTTGAAAGTGGAAACATTCAGATAGCTGTTGCTTCTGCTAAAGAAATTGACGAGAAAGATCACTGGTATAAGTTAGGAGTGGAGTCCCTTCGTCAGGGAAATTCCGGTATTGTTGAATATGCATACCAGAGGACGAAAAACTTTGAGAGGCTCTCTTTTCTGTATCTGATAACTGGAAATTTGGATAAATTGTCAAAAATGATGAAAATCGCTGAGGTAAAAAATGATGTTATGGGACAATTTCATAATGCTTTGTACTTGGGTGATGTTCGAGAACGAATCAAGATTTTAGTCAATGCTGGTCATTTACCTCTAGCATATGCTACAGCTAAAACCCATGGGTTGACTGATATTGTTGAAGACCTTGCTGATAAACTTAAAGGTAATGTTCCTAATCTGCCTAGTGGTAAGTCTAGTTCACTTTTGATGCCCCCAACTCCTATCTTATGTGGTGGAGACTGGCCATTACTGAGGGTCATGAAAGGAATCTTTGAGGGTGGTCTTGATAACGTTGGAAAGAGTGGCAATGAAGAGTATGAAGATGCTGCAGATGCGGATTGGGGTGAGAACTTGGATATTGTGGATGTAGATAACATTCAGAATGGTGACATCAGCATGGTGATTGATGACGAAAAATCACCTGAAGAGGAAGACGAAGACGGAGGTTGGGATCTTGAGGATCTTGAACTTCCACCTGATGTTGAAACACCTAAAGCGGCCACTGCTCGCTCTTCAATATTTGTGGCACCTACTGCTGGTATGCCCGTGAGTCAGATCTGGGTGCAGAAATCATCTCTTGCTGCCGAACATGCAGCAGCTGGAAACTTTGACACCGCCATGCGGTTACTGAGCCGCCAGCTTGGAATAAAGAATTTCACACCATTAAAATCGTTGTTCCTTGATCTTCACTTGGGAAGCCATACTTACTTGCGTGCTTTTTCATCTGCTCCTGTAATCTCCTTGGCAATCGAGAGAGGTTGGACCGAGTCAGCCACTCCTAATGTACGGGCCCCACCTGCACTTGTGTTCAGTTTCTCTCAGCTGGAAGAAAAACTAAAGGCAGGTTACAAAGCTACCACTACTGGGAAGTTTACTGAAGCCCTGCGGGTCTTTCTTGGTATTCTCCATACCATTCCCTTAGTAGTCGTTGAGTCTAGAAGGGAGGTGGATGAAGTTAAAGAATTGATTATAATCGTCAAAGAATATGTTTTGGGCTTACAGATGGAACTTAAAAGAAGAGAATTGAAGGACAACCCGGTTCGCCAACAGGAACTGGCTGCTTATTTCACTCACTGTAACCTTCAGATACCACATTTGAGGCTTGCATTAATGAACGCTATGACTGTGTGCTACAAGGGGGGTAATCTAATCACAGCATCAAACTTTGCAAGGAGGCTACTGGAGACTAATCCAACTGCAGAAAACCAAAACAAGACGGCCCGTTCGGTTATGCAGGCTGCTGAGAAGAACATGAGAGATACAACACAGTTGAATTATGATTTTAGAAATCCGTTTGTTGTTTGTGGGGCGACTTATGTTCCTATATACCGGGGACAAAAGGATGTATTATGCCCGTACTGTAATTCGCACTTTGTTGTTTCCCAGGAAGGGGAGCTTTGTACTGTTTGTGACCTGGCGGTTGTCGGATTGGATGCTTCTGGCTTACTATGTTCTCCAGCACAGGTCAGATGATTCAGATAGTTTCAGTGACAGTATTGCCAGCCTCAGTTCTTTTGGTAATCCTCTTCCGCTTGCTAGATTTTTTTTTATTGGTTTTTAGGGCAGATCTGCTTGTTTTGTTTACTATACAGTGTGTCGTTTCCATAGTGCTACCATGGTGATGAATTAAGGTGCAAAATGGGTAATATTGGTGCTGGAGTTGGACGGACTCAAAACATTTCTTGTCCTGTCCCAAAAGATGGTTATATGTATAAATATTGCTGTGTCAAATACTCAAATAGACTATAAAGATTATTTCATGCCAACATTACTTTTTTATCTTTTGAAAGAAATATCAGGAGGTTTTGTGCATTAATTTTACACTTTGTGTGACTTTTCAACTTATTATTATACCTAAATGACCTACCCAATTTGACCCTAATGGGTTCACAGTTTCACCTCTGATTATAGCTTTCATTTTGGAAGCATCCATGGTTATGTGATGGTCTGCTAGAAAATTAAGTACATAAAATTTCCTGTTACTGTTCCTTTTTATCTCCTTGTATGATGCAGTTGAAATGCTGAAATGATGGTTTACTTTGTTGGGTTTGTGGTCTTATGGGCTTGCTGGCTATGTTTATTGATTAGGAAGCCCAAATTGGTTTCCTTGTTCAACAAGCAAGAAACCCTAGCTGTCCTATATATACCCCTCATATGTAATTGTAATTTAGATGGTTCAGAGCATAATAAAATAACCTAGTTGCAGCCGGTGGATTAGGCCCCCCATTGGGGCCGAACCACTTTAAATCTCGTGTGTCGTTTATCTATTTTCTGGTTGTTATCTTCTTGTTTAATTGCTTCCGCTGTGCTAAGCCTAAGGCTGTTCCTAACAAGTGGCATCAGAGCTAGGGTTTGGTATAATTCGATTGCTGCCGCTCGAATTGATTCAATTCTGCTGCTGTTCGAATTGGTTGATCGGATCCGGTTTGCTGCCGCTGTTCTGCAGCTGTTGTGCTGCTGTTTTCTGCAGCTGCTTGCTGCTGATTTGCAGCTGTTGCTGCTGTTCCAGGTCTGATCCGGCTCAACTCTTGTGTGGCTGTGTTTTTTGTCGATTAGGGTTTGGTTCTGCCCTCCCTTGTTCGCTGGTTTATCACAGCCGTTAAAGACCACCACCAGCCATCGCGTTTGGGGTTTTTTCACCCCTGTTTCGCTGCTGATTACTGCCGTTGCTGCTATTTATTCTTTCTGTTCGTTTTGGGTCTGGTTTGCAGCTGTTGTTGCTGCTGTTCCGCCACTGTTTCATCATCAAACAGCCGCCTGTAGTCGCCGCTGTTCCAGCCGTCTCTGCTGCTGTCATCTACCGCCGCCGAATGGAACTCTGTTAGGGTTTCGGTTTTTTGTGTAGATTGATCGATTGGAAGATAAGAGCACTGTTTTTGGTTTTCTTGTTCGAGAGGTATTAGCTACTGTTCTTGGTTACCACCGTGACATTCTTGTTCGTCATTGATTAGAGGTTGGGGTATTGTCTCTCTTCAGTTTATTGTTTGAGTTGTATTTTATTCTGGTTCACGATTAGGGTGTGTTTTTTTGCGGGTGGTTGTTACCAAGTTTGTTGTTGTGGTATTACCTTGATCGATTAGAAAAGATAAGAAGATAAGTACTATCGTTTGAAGTTAGTCCATTGAAAAAAGGTATTAGGTTATTAGGGTTAAGCCTTTGTTCGACCGGGTATATACAGGTGTTTTGGAGTGGATTGGATTTCTGTTGGATGTGGTACCGTTTTTGAAGAAAATAGAACTAGCAGGTTTGGAGTGCTTTGTTTTTTTGAGTATTCCTGTTCCGGGGTTGCTAGTGTCGACACGAGTGAAAAAAGTTAGTCAAGTCATGGAACTAACGCTTCTTTTCTCTACTGTTGTTATTGATCGTTTGCTGTTAACTGGTCTGGAACTGTGGATGGTATTTCTTGTTTAGTTTTGATCCGTGGTTTAACTTTTGAGTGGATCTTTGTACTGGTATTAGGTGAAGGTTTTCGTTGGTTGAATACGAGTGGAGGTTCGTCTCGTGAAGTCTGGTTGAGCATGAGTTGGAATAACAGAAAGAGTGGGAGCTATGTGTAATTGACTTGTGGGGTTGCATGCGGTGCTCAGGGTTTTAGAGTCGCCCGAGGTTGATAAAACTCTGCTGTTTAGACTTTTGGAGTGTGCAGTTGACTTGTGGTACCGATTTTTGTTTGCTTCATTTTATGTTACCTATTGTAGTGAAGCACTGGCCTGTTGTTTAGACTTTTGGAGTGTGCAGATTGCTGCACTACCGGAAGAATTGAACCAACTTTCGGAGAAAAGTCTTGGCTTGCGGATTCAAGAGTTATACGAGTCTGGTGCGTGGTAGAGGACTCTGGGACTTTCAGGTAATCTGTTTGAGCATATTTGGAGGTTTGAACTTGGACGGATTTTGTAACAGTGGGAGCACGAGGAGTGTGTTGAAATATGTTGAAGTTGACGTTGAGTTCTGAAGACCAGGGTTCCGAATGAAATCTCTCCTGTGATGCTACCGCTAGTGGAGAGTGTTGGTCCTCTGGAGTGTCTGGAACTGGTATTTGAAATCAGTAGGAGTCGGTTGAGATTGAGGATGACTCATTGGTGGACTTTGCCATGAGTGAGTCAGTTGTGTTTGACTGTATTGAAGCGGTTTACAGCTTCAATGGGCCTTTCAGGTGACTAATGAAAAGGGCTAATGAAAAGGGCTGTTGCAACTAGGTATACATTAGATGCATAGATTGAAGTTTGGTTTGTTCTTGGGAGCTGGACCTGTGAAGATTTCTGTTCCTATTTGTTTTTATTGAAATCTTCGCTTGTTCATGGAGAATCGAAGACTTGGGAAACTTCTGTTTTGAAGTTTTAGTTTGTTCTTGGAACCGAAGGCTTGAGGATTTCGGTTATCTAAAGATTACTGGAGTTACTGGATGACAGGGATATTGTTTGCTTGAATGGCGGGCTGAAATTTATCGCAAGGCATTCAAGTGGGAGATTGTTGGGTTTGTGAAGGCCTTACGGGTTTGCCGCCTATGTATATTGATTTGGAAGCCCAAATTGGTTTCCTTGTTCAACAAGCAAAAAACCATAGCTGTCCTATATATATCCTCATATGTAATTGTAATTTAGATGGTTCAGAGCATAATAAAATAACCTAGTTGCAGCCGGTGGATTAGGCTCCCCACTAGGGCCGAACCTGGTTAAATTCTTGTGTCGTTTATCTTTTGCTTTATTTTCTTGTTTAATTGCTTCCGCTGTGCTAAGATTAAAGGTTGTTCCTAACATACTTCCCTTTATTTGTTGTCTTGTGTAACTATCTAATAAATCTTCTTTGGTAGTCCTTGTATTTCCTGCTATAAATTACTGTATCCTTCTATAGTTTTTCTTGGTAATGTGATGACTATACAACTTGATGTGTAGAATATCTGTTTTGGTAATGCTTTGAATATTGTTCACAGCAGTCAGCATACTTATCTGTTTGAAAAACAATTTGTGATTGATTAGCTTTTACCTCTGGTGCTTCCTTGATACTTCATGTAATCACTCCACTATCTTCACCTATACTTACATACTGTGTATAACTGTATATAATATAGTTTTGATAGTATACTTATAATGCTAAATAAATAGCTTTGGTTGATAATTTAGTTGCACAAGAATTATCAATAGTCAAGGGAAAAAACATAATAAATATTCTTATAGACCTCATTGTTAGTCATGTAATTGAAGCTTGGTAATCCTAACATAAACCAATATTTTCATATGGTTAAAATCTATGTTTACAATTTGAAATATGCTTGACCTTTTACATCTTTCAAAATACATTTGAGTACAAGCTCAAGCACATATCTCTCTATGGATTTTGTTACATTTCGAGGTTTAATACCCACAAATGATCAGCCTTTGACATGGTATCTTTCACAATGCATTAAACTTTGCTACATGTGTTTAGTTTTGATATACCTATGCTACGTAACCCTATAAGTGCCCTTCTTTCGGTCACCTTTTTATTGGATGGGAAGGTGACGTGTCCCATACTCATTGTTAGTTTCAGTTTAAATAATTTTGGAGGCATATGCTTTTTTTAATAGTTTAGATGAGAGCCCATATGCTGTAGAATGGGTTTTGTAATGATGAACCCTTGCATAGTTGCATGTGTATGTTAACTTATGAGATTTTTATAGAACAGTTTAGGAAGTCATTAAGCCTTAAAGCATTAGTAAAAAGAAACTAAAGCTCCCAACAATATCACTGTCAATTAGGAATGAAGAAACCAACTGTTCTTTGGCCTAGTGATAGCAAAGGTACCCCAGCGTTTTGAGCTCATGTGTGTGTATGTGTATGCGCACGCGTAAGTGATACCTTTTTTTTAAAAGAAAATAGGAACGAACAAAGTCACCTTTAGTATGTGCTAAAGTAGAATTTGAGGAGAGGTTATGTGATGTACTTTGGCCCACTTTTTGACCCATCTGGCCGATTTGATTTCCTTTCAAATTTTTTATTAAAATAATTGTTTGGCCTTTTTGAGATGAAACCTAATCAGAATGAACCCATTCATACAAGTAAGTAAGTCGAGATTGCTACATGTACTTTATAGATTGAGCATCATGAGTAGTATTCTCTCTTGTTACTCTATGCAACCACAAATTTTAAAAAAATAAAAAGGGTTTTGCAATTTTTGGCAGGATACACACTTGTGAAATATGAGCATGCTTCTTTTTTAGTTCTATTTTTATATTAAGTAAATCAGTCGGAATTGCTATCTTACTTGGATACTATCAATGACACTGCATGATATTGCAACTTTTATTAGAGAATTAATTAATACTAATATCTCACCCAATTTTGCAGTTTATCTTGCTTTCCGGGTAGAGAGGAATATTTTTGCCTTGTAGCTGATGTCATGCTCCTGCTTTATCATATGGATCACACACAATCTGTAGAGTAGATTTTGTTATGGATTTAGTTTCTGGACGTTTGAGGTTGGTTTCGAGTTTTTTTAAACATGGCAAAGATATGAGCAGAAAGTTTATTGGTCATGAAAAGAGGTATGATGGTGTTTTACTATGGAACATGCCATGGATTATCCAGATATTTTGCTTATTTTTGTTTATCTGTGAATTATGGAATGTGATGAAATTGGGTCTGTCTAGGGAATTCACAAACTGGTTTTAACTTGTGAATGGTGGTTGTATGTAGGTTTTGCAATAAAATATAAGTACTTAAATGTTTTTTCACAAAGCTTCTCAATATCATGACGCATTTCGTTTCATGATATCTGCAATTTAATGCAATACATTTCTAGGATTTCTAGTATATCATTCAATTTAATGCCAATACATTTCTAGGATTTCTAGGAATCCAGATGGTTTTGAATAGAACAGTCTCGTCATAAGTTCAGTCGGTTCGTGGTTCCTTTCGTTTTGCTTTGTGAAGTATATGATGGAACCAAATAAAAGAAACCTTTTCAAACATGTCAAAATTTGTGATTTTGTGCACCTTATGAATATGGTCATGTGTCATTAATTGAATCAAATTTTTTTTATCTGGTTAACTATTTTTGCTGTGTTAATTGGATTATATATCATGTTACATGCGTTTGTAAAAAAGGAAGTGTAACATTTCTCTGCCTTAATGGCTTAGTGGCCTTTTGGGCCGTCATCTTGTTTTTCTAAAAGCCTAACAATATATTCATATCATACATAGTAACAGATATTTACGATATTTTTTTATCGCTAGATAAACTCATCAAATATTTTTGCCAACTAAAACAATGCATGAGGTTGTACCCATTTCTTCGAATACTTGAACCTTTGTTTAAGCAAAGATACAAACGAACTGAAAGTTTTATTATCGACTATCAATTATTTTAACGTGTCTTTTCTCAGATTTGGCACTTGACATATTTTAAATATAGTTTTCCATACTGTATATCTCGAACCTCTTGAGTCAAAGTTCGTACTTGGAGCAGATAATCTAGATAGAGGCAAAGGCAAACATAAATCAACTATGAGCCATGGTTTGGATATTGACTATCCACGCCGAATTCAATGGCATCTAATCTCTTGATCATAACACTCGCGGTTCACTAATTTATCAAATCCATAATTTCAAATGATGAGTTCCCTTGTGTTCAAGAATCCAAAGTTGGATCATCAGTGCGAATGCCACTGCATACTGAGCACAATCCGGTGTGTTGACCAGTCTCATTCTAGACATCACTCTAGTTAATAGTCCTAGAACCGTGTTTAAAAAAACAGCAATGCCACGTTCTTAGGCCCTGTCTCATTCGTGCAACGCACTCGCAAAATAAATAATGTACAACACCACGATATACACTGTCCATAGTCGGAGAGATCGGAAACCAGCAATGAAAGTTTGATTTTTTGTTTAAGTGGATATCTTGATACCCTTTTACTATCATTTTGGCCTTGGTGTATATATTGGATACCTTTTGGAAACAATCGCCTTACTAATATTTGGCTTTTTAGGAAATAAATAAACCGCGTCTTTTAAAAAAATTAAAGAATTTTGTATTTAATCTAAATAAAACATTAAATGAGATTCTGTATAGAAGCTTCTTCATGTGCTTTTGTTTCTTTATAAAATGAGATTCTCTAGTGTAGGTTATATACTTATAGTTAATATATGGTATAGAGTTGTAAAAAGTGGGTGATAGGCATGTGTTTAAGAGCATCGTGTGATCCTTTTAACAAACACACCAATAATTGATATGTCCAAAAGTCTATAAGTTATAATTAAACTACTCTACAAGTCCTTATCTTTTTTAAGTACATATTAAAAGCAATTAACTATGATCATAGAAAATGTATATGATACGTTTAACGAACAATTAAAAAAATGATCAAGTTATAATTCTTATATACCACGTGACATGTACAAGAAGGTTAACTCGGGTGTTTCATTCTGAAATAAATGTCGTGGAATCAACAAAAATTTGAAATAATTTGGTGTTTTTTGGACAAAAACATTCACTTTTAGAATATGTCAAATAATGTTATGAAAGAATATTCGAGTAATTTTGTTCATGTGGAGGATATAGAAACTTGTTCTTTTTAGGTATTCGCAGTCGATTATTTTTTTGTTAAAACGTGAATATGAATGATATGATAAAACCTTTGGAGGAAAAAAAATCCCGAATAATGACGTTGAGTAGTCCTATGTTTTTTTTACTTTATAAACTTAATAATTAAGAACTTAATTATCTAGTTGATACAAAATAAACAAATATTATTGATGCATTCAGTAACTTGATACACTCAGTACTTAATTACTTAAAAAAAAAAGAAACGGGCTTTAAGTTTACTTTTCTTGAGTTATAAAAATCAAAAAATGTATTTTTGTAGTTTGATAACAATCATTTAGCTTTCGATGATTGTAAGACTACTCATATGTGTCCGTTCTAGATTCATTACACTATTCAATCTCATGTTCTGCATTAGATACACGAACAAATATTATCGTCATACCATTGTATCAAGTCTCGTATCAAGTCTCAAGTACTCTTCTCTGTATAAAGTTGTTTATCATCCTAATTAGGGACATTCAACATGCGGTCCAAACCGAAAAAACCAAAAAATTCACCCGATGTTGGACTGAAATTGAACGGAAACAAAAATGGTTAAGAAAATGATATCGTTGTCTTTGCTCTTATGTGTAAAGTTTATTCTCTTAGTTTGAAAGTTTTATTTCTCGAAACACTAATCTTATTAAAAGTGTAGATAGTACATTAGTACCGCATTTTTTACAACATTATGATTGTAAAAATCAACAATATTATTGTCTGTACCTTGAAATATTCGTCTAAACATTTGTTCTCATTTTGACACGATTGAGACTCATCTCTTAGGTTTTATAGGTTGTTTCCTAAAGTTATTTTATATAATAACTTTAAGGTCTTGTATTTATATATGCAGATATAATCAAATAACTTGCTTAAGAGTTAAGTGACTCAAGTCAACTTCTATCCTAAAGATTATATAAATAGTAGTTGAAATATGATCGTTATCATCACTATCAATATCAGTTTAGATGTATTATAATCAGACTTTTAGAAGTCTTGCTGCGAGGTAGATTAGAAACGCCTTGCTATATTGAATTTACAATAGTGGCAGGCTCAACAGTATTATGGGACTAGGCGATCGCTTTACGCTCTCAAATTTCTAAGACCTCAAAATCTTGTATATTAAACTTAGTGTTTGAATTTTGGATTATAAAATTTGCATTGCAGTAACACCTTTTTGATTTTTGCATCAACATCCATTACTTCTAGTTCAATAATAAAAGACGAGCTATTTCTTTTTTTACTTTAGTTTAGTTTATATGGTAATGAATTAAGCCCCCAAAAATAATCTCGTTTGAGGCCTCCAAAAACCTTAAGCCGCCACTGATTATAATTTCCCCCATCTTTCGTCAAATTTTGAATCTCACATTTTTTTCTCTTATCGAACATTTAATCTAGATACAAAAGTAACAAAACTATAAAACTTCACCATGTAATGGTTAAGCCTTGCCAATGATGACTAGTCCAACTGGTCTGAGGCATCTCAGGTTTTACCCAAGGTCTTGAGTTCGATCCTTAGGGATGACAAGTCTTGGGTTTTTTCCTCCGAATACTTGTAAGGGCCCATGGTCAACATCTTGTTGTCTAGGATCCGTGCAAGGTTTCACCATTAAACGGTGAGGTTTCCCTAATGTTGCATACCGACTGAATGTCCGGGAAAAAAAATAATGGTGAAACCTTATACGTATCCTAGACAATGAGATGTTGACCATGAACCATTACAGTATTCAGACATTTAAAATGACAGTTTACCTAAAAGAAAACTATATGACGTCTATTAATATTTCCCGGCAAATTTGATCCAAAAACGCCTGAATTTGGGCCAACAGATTAACACTAAATGAAAATCTATTTTCCGAGTAAAAATCGGATTCAGACATGTGAAAAAATAATGAAATTTTTAAATCACTTCAAAATCCGCAAGGATTACTGAAATTTAACTGAATTTTGAAGTAGCCAAAGTCTACAGAAATAAAAATGTACTTCCGAACAAAGGCAAAAATCCAAACAAGATTTGCAAGTAATGTGCAAAAATCCAAACAAGCTTGAGTTTTTTAAAAAGCTACTCGAACTTTGACACTATTTTCCGAACTTCATATTCCTAACAAGACTTGTGAAATATTTTGGTTCGAAAAATGAAGACACTCCAACAAATTACCACTCGGCAAAATCCTAACAAAATGTCCCTCTCAAAATTAAGCTAAACATGATCAATTTTGAAGATTCGTCCAGGAATACTGATCACTTTATGACGATGAATGCTAATGCAGGATCGTTATGAGCTCAATTGTGTACTTAGGTGTAATGTGTGTATTAGTTATGGTGAGAGTAAATTTTGTGTGTTAAAAGAGAAAAAGTAAAATTTACTATGCGTGAAAAGTTTACAATTAATAACTACAAATATAACTCTAACAACAATAAAAATATTCACAATCGCCAAAAAATTTAACATCATATACTCAATAATAGGGATGTGCAAAGGTCGGAATCCGGCCCGATTTGGTAAAACCCGACCCGTGACCCGCGAAAGCATGAAAAATGAAACCGTGACCCGGCCCGTGTATTAGTTATTGAGTCAACAATGCCCAATTCGACAAGAACGTAATGTGGACGTCAACTTCAAATTTTAGTTTTCAATTGGATTGTACAATGACATCTTGAATATACTCAACTTTTAGATATATTTCATTAAAAAAGAATTTAAAAAATGATAAAATATAACAAAAGTCTGATGAGTTTACTTCTCAGTGTAGTAGCAAGGATAAACATATTTTATCAAGTATAGCAACACCTATGCATATTATATATTTTTTTATAGCATCTCTTTTATTATTGTTAAAAATAAATAAAAAGCACCAGACGGGGCTCGAACCCGTGCGCCCCAATTCACATACAAATTGGATTAACAAATTCAACTAATTTAATATTTGTTAATTTATAGATGTCCCACAAATAATAAACCTTTCCTCCATTCGTTAGCTGCTTTACGTATATTCTTTTTTCTAACAAAGTTTGTATCTTAGATTAAATTTGGTAATGTAGTATTAAATATTTATACAAAGCTCAAAACATATATATAACACTACAATACTATTGTAATTATCCATATTTTTAGTTAGCGTAAACAATTTATAAAAATTTGTCACACTAACTATCTTCACACTAAAAAGGGTGAAGTTATAAAAATTTATAATTTAGGGATGGACTTTCATATCTTATTGTCACCTCACTTTTGTCCACAATACATACTTGCGTGACTAAATTTTATAATTTATTCACGCTAAATTAAAGTGTCAATTATTTATCAATAAGGGTAGTCTATAAAAAAAACTCAATATTGTTATAATTATAATCAAATTTTTTAATATTGTTATAAGTGAGCAAATTCGATGAATACGTTTTAAGCGAGTCCGCCTAAAGAGTCCACTCGCAATTTCCAGTTACATCCTGCCACTTCCATTCCACCATTTTTTAAGCAAAACATGTTATTGTGTGTAAATAATCAAGATGATAGTTGTTGATGGTCTTTTTATTGTTTTTTCTATAGTTGTCGTCTTTGTTACCATCTGATTCAAGTTATTACATGTTATATAAAAATAAGATTGATCATCTGGAAAAAAAAAAGGATATTAAAGTGTATGTAAACACATAAAAATGTGTAACCTCTCAAACAACTTTAATATATAAAAGAGTGAAATGGCTAAAATTATTTATAAATGTATACAAAACATGTAATTTATAATGTATTCCTTTTGGCCACTACTATGACTTCTATTTGTTTTAATTACATAACGCTTCATCGAGAAAAACATTGTTTTAATTTAAGTTGTATCTACATTTCTATATATTTTATGTTTATTTCTTTGAGGGTGATAGTAGTACAACATTAACAATAAATGATAATAAATTTGCTTATTTGATAAAAATAGAAAAAGTTGATGGAAATTATTTATATAAAATAAAATAAAATATTGATTATTTTATTCATAATACATTAGGATTTAGTTAAATTGATATTGTAAATGAAAAGAAATATAGCATGTACTGTATTGATTAAATATAAAATGAAAAATGAAAATAAGTACAATTTTCATAATGATATTCATTCATGTACCAATTTAATTCGATTAATGATTGAAAGAGAAAAAGAAATAAATATATTATAATACTGTATAATTCATGTAGATAATTGATAAAATTTTAAACATTTATTCACAAATAAATAAAATAATCCTAAATACATGTGCATTTTATTTCCATTTTTTACTAATTAAGTAATTTTAATCACGTTATTATGATATAATTAATATAAAATTCTACACTAGTAGAAAATCTGGTATTACCAAGGGGTTTGAAAGGACTTCGACTCGATAAACCGAAAATGCTTAAGAATTTTTATTTTTTTTTATATACCCCACTGTGCCGCAGTGGGTTGAGAACTCTCACTGCGCCGCAGTGGATAGTCTCGACCAAAAGTCTGGAAATGCCCCACTGCGCCGCAGTAGGTTAGACACACTCCCACTGCGCCGTAGTGAGCCACAAATCAGCAACCCTAAAAACCATTTTAACACTTGAACAAGCTTACAACCTTCACATTTCAATATGAACTTTATAAAACACATTTCAAAGATTACCAAAGACAATATAGACACATTTTGAACAAATTTACAACATCAACTAGTTTCAAAACCCATGAACACCATCAATGGGTCATTTACCCATTTTGACGTTATTTTCGTCCAAAATGCAACTTCACAATTTGCTAAACCTTTACACTTGATCATTTACACAATTTTAACAAAAGTAGGACCAACAAATCAAAATGTACCAAGAACCATGAGGAGAGAGATTTCTAAGCCTCTAAACCAAAAGTGTGTCATTCATCCGAGAATGACTTAATACCTTCAAATGTCTTGCAAAAGTCAACTTCAAGCTCTAATCAACTCTTTCATATCAACACACTAGTTCCTTCTTCAGAAACTACCTATAAAAGGGTAAACAACTAAAATATAAGCAAAGGCTTAGTGAATATACTTGCATACATTTATGAACACGAAGGAGGCATCGTACAAAGGACTATCACATATAACCTATGACATCGTCATGTCACATTTACATACTCACCTTTGCACACTAAACACTTTACATGGATCCATATAAGCAAACAACATAAACATGATCGATTATCGAGGTTCTTAGGCCCCAGAGGTTCTTAGGCCTCACTAGATCAACTATCGGGGTTCTTAGGCCCGGGAGGTTCTTAGGCCTCATAACTATGCCCCATATGGGCCTATGCCAAATCAATCACCACACATGGATAAACAAACTTCAACATAATGTGGTCAATTGACCTAACGTATACATGAAGGTATGCAAATATAATCACCTCCTCCGCAACTTGGACAAAGACTTGATAAAAAAGATAAGCACACAACAAGCTTCAACCTAAGATCATATCATAAAAATGCATAAGCTTACATTCATAACTTGACTAGCTTAACCTAGTCATATTCAATCACTAGCCTTTCTAAACCCAAAACCCAACCCATTTGTCATTGAGTTACTTTCATTCTTACAATAACACTAGGTAGCTCATTCTACCATTTTCATCATTTCAATAACTAGTAAATATTCATATTTTCTCATTAACTAAAATTTTCACATGAACTTATCCATTTCATAATCAAACTCAACATATAACTCAATGACCACTATGTTAACTAAGGAATTGGGAAAATTAACCATAATTTAATTTCTAGTAAAAACCCTACAAATTGGTTTACTCCATGAACCCTAATTTCAAAAGAAAGATAGAAACTAGATTAGGGAAATTCAATATCTCAATAATGGAAGACAATATATTAGGGTTTTCAATTCACAATTCCTTCCCCTGTTCTCTAAATTTTCGGTCACCACCACCAAAACTCACAAACCCTAACTTTTGAATTCTTGAATGAAGATTATATGTTGGTGATGATTATTACTATAAATTCTTCCTTGAACTTGAGAGGATTTAACTCTGATTTTGAAAGAATGAGATGGAATGCATGAAAGGAAGGTGAAGAAGAAGGAAGATAGTAGTGGAAAAATGATTCATCAACAAGGTGGATGGCTGACACTCTTTGGAGCTGCCACGACCCATCCCACTTTTTGTGGGTATTTTACCTGCTATCCGCTAAAATTCTAACTAAATTAACCCCATATCTAAAAATAAAATACTATGAAATTAATTTAATGTCAAAATATGAAAATGGCTTAATTTTTTTTACTTTAAAATCTTTGGGTGTTACAGGGTTTATGAACATTTACCTTTTTAATGAGTTTAACTAGGTTTTTGTATTTGTAATTATTCACCTTAACTTCTACGACTATTCTTAAGGCATATAATTTACGATAATTTATTATGAAATAAGATATAAACGTGCAACGCACGGGGTGTAATCTAGTTTATATATATTACCAGATCCTTGACTCACCCAATATTAATTAAGGTTTCATATATTATGACTCAAAAATAAGTCAGAGTCTACTTTTGAAAAACTATATTGGTGTCCGCGCAATACAGCAACGGTAATGGCGACGATGATGGTGTGGTTATTGACGTAAAAGTAATATCATTTCAGTCAAGAAGTGATGAATTATTACGTGGGATATGAAGGGGGGGGGGGAGAGGAGAGAGACGAATTTTGAGTTAGGGTTTTTGCTATGTGTTTCTGCGTGGGGAAGAGATAAAAGTTGAATTTTATTAAGGACATTTTAGTCACAGTCTATAAAATAAAAATAAAAATGTATTACGATGGAGATAAATATGTCATTTCAAGGTCTTAAATTTAAGGAGAGAGGGTAAAAATTCATTTTATAAAGGAGTAAGAGATATTTCTTTCTCGAGAAGCAACTTGGAAGCAATAAGTATATCTAGATTAATTTTGGTAAAATCGAGTACGTATGTAACATGTTTAATTCATAAGGCCTCGTATCTCGATTTCATTTTATGTCTAGAAAACAGTTAAGAGGTGCTTTAATTTTATATATTTAGAATGATAATTCATATTACTTCTATTACTCGTACTAAATTATATGTGTCAGATTGAAACTTGATTGATTATAAATCTAAAACATAATTTGGTAAAACAAAATTAATTCATGAACATTTTAAAGCTGAATTATTATTATTTTTTTAACAGTGGAACTATATTGATTAATATAGAGTAAAACGGGGCGAGTTTGTCATTGGCAGTCCCAAAACAGAGAGAAAAAGAACAAAAAACAAAAAATGACGTTACATGATAATATTACAAACACTATAATCCACCCAACTATCTATATAACTCTAAATTCGATCGAAGCTTTGAGTGTAAAAAATGAATCTTTTCTAATATCTTGCACCCTGTACCCGCTAAAGGTTGAATTATTTTTAAAGCTAAAAAATACCAATATAAATTGACTTTCATCAATCATTAATTAAATTTTATTACGGTGCTCTCAAGTAAAGATTGGTAGTATAAAGAATGTGGTGAATCTTTTGGAGAAGAAGAATAAATAGAAGAAAAGTCAACTAGGTGCTTTTCATTACACAGGGCTCAAGACATGCTTCTGGGTAAACACGCAAATCCTTTCACTAATATTGATGGTTCCTTCCGTCTTTTTAATTTTCAAACAGAATTTACTATTTCGGAAACGATAAGACCCGACTGAATTTACAAATCTTGTCAAAAATTTTAAACTGATTTCACATTTTCACGGATAGAACTATTTCACAAAAAAAAAACTTTTTACAGCTAGCTAAGATAATGTCATTTATCATTTTAATCGTAAAAGGGATGTGAAGACTAACCCAACTCGAACGTAAAAAACCCGTAGCCCATTTAATCCACATCCAAAAAAAAAAAAAAAAAACGCCTAGAAATTATCTAACATATGAGATTAACCCATAGTTTTCAAAATATAGATTTAACAGAAGTGACGGTTCTTTACCAAAAAAATCTCCAAAGGTAACGCAACAGTAGCCAATCATGCTAGAAGGAGATTTTAATTTTGAAGTATGAATATTTGTTTGAAAAAATAATGACCAACACAAGGATACGAATTGAAGTATAAAAGTGCCTCAAAATAACCATACATAAAATCAACATCACATAATTATGTATGCTTTACCCTAATATCTATGATGGTTCACCCCTCGTGGGTGGAGTGTTCGAATTTTCACGTGTTAGGCAATTCTTCATCACTATGATTTCGACTCTAAAATCTTTACAAACATTGATTACTCGTGAGAAAAAATAATCAACTAAAGAAAAAGTATAAAGTAAAAAATGCATTAATACACTATAATTTAGCCTCTATAGAGCTAACAAAATTAGGATGGTCCTTCCACTAATTAGCATTATTATGTTGTCTATATTCCAATTCTTTCCCTTTCACCCAATTTGCTATTTTTGGATTGAAGAAATGGTAAATTTTATCGAATCTAGCTTCTTCTTTATAATATACTATGATATGATAACATATCATGTTACTTCAAGTTAGTATCTACAGTATAAATGTCTGTGCATTGCAGCGTTGACGGTGGCAATGGCAGCAATATGTTGGTAGTACGCGGCAGCTGGTGTGGTAGTGGCAACATGTGACAATGGAGAGTAATATAGGTAATTAAGTTAAAAGGGATAATGTTATTATTTTAAAAGTTGATAGATAAATGTAATTTAATTCATGAGAGGTTTTTTTTTAGAACGACAATATATTAAAATAAAAGGTTACTAGCAAGACGCTAGATGCTAGCAAGTACAAGATCGAACCAAAATAAAATTACAGTGTAAAACTCTGAAGGAATCAAAAAAGAAGAGGACATTGGGACCAATCCAACCAAGAGATTCGTTTCCTTTTGCACCTACTTGAATACCATAAGCATGACTGAGCAATGATAGAATCCTTTAAAATTTCTTTTCGATGAATCTATTATTAAAAACCTGCTTGTTACGGTAACTCCAAATCATCCAAAAACAACAAAAGAATATAGCTTCAATTAATTCTTTTTTATCCCAAGCAAATTGCAGATTCTCATGTTAGGTGTGTTGATTGTAGTCGTTGGGGTGTTAGCTCAATGGTCAGAGGATTTTTCTTGGTTTCTTTCTAGGGATCTCAAGTTCGAATCCTATCACATGCAAATTTGATGAGGTGGTCTTAACAATGTTATACTCATATAACATATAGGGAGCAAACCCTATAGGACGTTACTAGAAATCAAACCGGCATGAACACATTCGCATGAGGATGTTAGCTATTTATCTATTGTTTTTTTTTTTTTAAAAATGTGTTGATTGTAATTCGTTGGTTCATGACTTGAGATTTGGGATGTGAAATAATTTATATAAGTTTGTACATAGTTTTGTGACTAAATGTTGTAACAAGTTAGTGGGCGTTTGAGTTTTTGTGAATACGTTTTTAGCTGATTTCTTATTATTATGTTTGCTTAATGCAAAGTTAGTTAAAAATATGTATGGTAAAATAAACGATTATTTGCGTTTTCATACAGATGAAACGCAACTTTATAAAATCAGGTTGAGACATTTTTTTTAAAATGTAGTTTTTAAACGCATAATATATATAATCCCTTATAAAAACATACTGGTCTCTTTATTTTATGAAATTCAGCACTTTCTTCAATATCCTCAAACTACCCCTAAATAACCTAACAAATATACTTAAAATGGTTAATTTTTGCACCGTATTATTTTTTACGTCTAATCCTCGACTTATATTTAGAATGATAACCACGGTTAGATGTCTTATCGCCGCATTTCATTAAAATAACATAAACAACTTGTATCACCGTTACGCGCAGTACATCCTTCTAATTTTAATAATGCAATCTCAAACACTCTTTAATAAGTATAGAAAAACTTTAGAAGGAAACAAAAAGACAACAAAAATAAATATTACGCCAAAAATCTGAATACCAAAATAAAACTATAGGTTTCCATTTTAAAAACCGAACTAATTTAGATTCGACTATAAGCAAAATATCAAACCAAACCCATCCATAGGTTCCATACATATCTCTAACTCCATATTCAAAATATCGGCATTTAGCTGCTAATTAAAAAAAATTCGAATGATTAGTTATCATATTTTTATTTCTAGATTATATACAAATATCTAAGATGGAATTCAAGACTTCTTTTTGAAATTTTTTTTTAACAAGCATAAGACATAGGATTTGAACCCGACGGGTTTTATAATAAGCATGAAGAAATAATTGAGTTTTTATTATGAAATTTAAAAGCTCCTAAAGTGAAAAAAATGCAGTACATACCTGTTGGCTATTAAAAATTCTTATGTCAGGCTTTTTATTATTA
The DNA here is from genome assembly GCF_010389155.1 of Erigeron canadensis. Classification (NCBI taxonomy): domain Eukaryota; kingdom Viridiplantae; phylum Streptophyta; class Magnoliopsida; order Asterales; family Asteraceae; genus Erigeron; species Erigeron canadensis. Next base: position 10,581,965 of record NC_057767.1, on the reverse strand, counting down.
TTACCAGATATGTTGACTTCAAAACAGTACCTCGTTGCTGTGGCATTCTCTTTTAATTTTTATGTTTCTTTTATATATTTCTTGCAAAATTATTTATCTATACATTAGTATGTTCTAAAATAGGGAAGGTAAACAAATAATAATATTACCATTTAAAATAAACTAATAGGTCAATCATAAAAATGATTAACGGTACGAATTAAGATTGGGAATACGAGGCGTTACCTCTTTTTTACACAAAACATACTACTAGAATATTTAAAACACAAAAGTTAACTTAAATTAACTTTTAACATTATTTCAACAAAAATTGTTATTATTTTTTTTGAAAGGTGTAGATCATTTGTTCGCAACAGTGGATCTAGTTTACGTTGTTTTAACCGAGTCCGTGCTAGAGAGCCCCATCACCCACAATACCTAGTAGAAAGAGAAACTCCTAACTAAACCGTCCGAAAGCACGACATTTAATTGGGATAAAGCTCTGCCCTCTGCAGAACTTAAATCTGCTTCACTGAAGGACTTTATTGTGAAATTCCTTTAAATGTCATTCCCGTGTCTCGAACTCGAAACCTCAAGCATGTAAAACTGGTGCTCAACTACTAAGCTATAATGAGAAGTAATTGTTAGTATTTAACTACTATAGTTATTATATTAGTTAATAATAAGTCAATGTTTGAATTTAAATATATATAGGACTTCTACAAATACAATTTTTTTATAATTTTTCATTATATTACTAGACTAAACATTATGAAAAATAAAATTTCATTTAACGTGCATAAAAAGAAGTTATAAAATTTTAAGAAAAACCCTTTTAAGATTAGAGTAGTAGTTTAGGATTGAATAATTAAAAATTTATACTTCAAGAGACATAAGTCTGCTAACATATATTAGGGTGGGCGGAGCGTCCTGGGGAGGGAACCGGTACTGGATAGGTGCCGGATGGAACACCACGCCGACCTCCACGGTACCGATTAGGTGGGGAGTGAATTGGTGAGCATGGTGCCGGTTTTGCTGTCTATCTTGTTTTGTCTTTTTCTTTCTTTTTTTGTCTTTTCTTCCTTATTTATTTTTTAAATAAATAGAAAGGGTGGGGAAGAGAAGGGAGGGGGGGGGTGAGGTATTCCTAGCATTAAGAAGCGGGCGGGGAGGAAGAGAAAAACCCGGGAAGGGAGGAGAGTTCCGCCCAGCCTTAATGTCAATATTATTGTTTAAATCAATTATATACTTTGAATCAATACGTACAGTACTTTGAATATATTAAAAACCATGATATATATACAGCTAATATATACGGATATAGAGTCAGCTAATTAAGTTGACAGCGGCATTGAGATATTGACGGTGAAAAGCAAAATAAGCAGTAACGTCGGGTTGAATCAAAAGAGTGATTGATTGGATGGTGATTTATAGGAGTAGTTTCTTCGTAACACTGTTTATGTGTTTCCACTTTTAGTCTCATAGATTTGTTTCCATGGGGTCCTATTTAGTCAACTCTAGCATCTGCTAGCTAGTGGAATATCGAAAGGGAATTAGTCTGTGTATATTTTGATGTAGCTAGCTAATTATTTTGGAAATTTCAACATGCCGGTATTTATCAAATTCTGGAGACATTTTTACATGCTACTTTAAGTTACAAGTAGTGTCTTTCAAACCAACAATCTCTTCAATTTGATTAGCTCGTGGACCTTCATTTACGGGAATTAAAATTGTTCATAATTCTTAAATCTTGCTAGTATGTATGGAAAACTCAAAACGGTGGAGATGTAGAGTGGTCTGTAACTAAAATGTCAACCGAGACAGATATTTAAAATATATAAAGCATTTGGCGTGTTTATGATTAATCGATAAATCAAAATACAAAATTTAATTTGAATTTCTTAGGGCTCCTTCTCAATAATGTAAGGAGGTGTTTGATGTTGCATTTACAAAATAATATTAGCGTTTTTAAATTATATTTTTCATTTTTAAAACTGCATATTTTAATACATATTTCTCTAAAACTGTGTTTTCGACAGAGAATTATTTTGCATCCAATCACTTTTCAGATTATTTGTGTTTATAAACGTAAACACCTTCTGACGACTAGATTTAACTTTGTATCCTTCCAACTGCTTGCTAGTTTGCAATAATAACACAAATGTTATGTTATATCGTTCCAAAGAAGGGAATAAAACATATATAAGTGCTTTAGGTGCACATGAACTATTTTCGAGTAATACGTACCTAGTATTACATTTTTTTAGAATAAGCTATTATGATTATCTCAATATCAATCGAAAAGATATGGATCATTTCGTGCCATTAAAATTTGTGGGTTAATTAAGAATAAGCTATATATTAACATTACGACAGTTTCAACTTTCAAGACTGTGTCCAAGTGCTTGAAGATGAAGTTCAATGTTTATATGAAAAACTTTACTTTATGTTTTTCGTAACAAGAGTATAAGATTGATATGATGAGCACCTTTAAATATCGACCTTATAGATCAGAGAAACAAAGTTTATTATAATTAATATTAACTTAAAAGAAATAATATATTTTTGTAAAAATTTATCGATTGTAATATAATATGATTTTTAATATAAAAATATATAATTTATCAACCTTAAATATAATATCATTATAACCACTTGGTTTGAAACTTTTTTTGGGTCAAAAGGAATATTGACTTGAAAACCCATGATCAAATCTTAATTCTTAGTGGTTTCAGAAATTTAACTTGAACGTGTAGGCATAAGTATTGAACACTTTAAATGTTATTTCTGATCTTCGAACCATTGATAGTATCACAAGTTTCAGATATATTATTTTTTTTTAAGAGCGTAACAAATGACATACTACATACTATACAAAACTGAATTAAATTTTGACAAGTACTTAATCTTTTTAATTAAATAATCTAAAAAACTTTTCAATTATTGGATGATTATATGTGGAAAAATCAGGGACAAAATTAGGAAAGAGAATTAATGGATACTACATATCAACTTCTTAAAGTGTTAAAAGAGGATTATTTAGTTATTAAGTTAGAAAAATTTATCATTTTTCTTAATTTTTTTATTTCAAATCTTGAAAGGAAAATTAAAGTAGTGATGTGAACTTGTTTGTTTTATGAAGCAATAAAAACTAAAAAATATAAAAAGGAAAAAGAAAGCAGAGCGTGTTTTCCGGTGGCAATGCAAGGACGAATAATAAAAAGGATGACACGTGGACGCAATAATGAACGTGTGATTAGAATGTAACGGACAAGATTAAGGCAGAAGAGTGTTGTTATCTGAAACTGACAGACAACTGTAGAGAGCAAATCAAATATATATTGGGATATCATATCACATGGATATATATACAGTTTATAGAAAGAAAGAGAGATAAGACAGCAGAGAGAGAGCATGTACGTATATACATATATATGTATGTATGTGTGTGTATGGGATGGGGGTTGTATTAAATTTAGGTGACAGAAGTAAGGGAGAGGCTTGCAGTGGGCTATTGGCGGCGTTGCAGAGGGCGTGATTTTAATGCTTCCAAATTACTACAAGACACGGTTTTATATTTTAATTATTTTATCTTATTAAATACTGGTAGGAGTAACAAATTGTTATTACAATACTAACATGGTACCCGTACAATATAACAATAGGGATAACGAATAGCGACGATAATTTGATGGTGGCGGCGTCCGGTAGTAATGGCGTCGACAATGTCGAGAAGTCAAAAAGTGTTACTTGATTTAAATGTAATTAATATGAATGTGTTAGTGGATATACTTTGAAGATAAGAATTAATTTGGAGTGTAAAATAATTCACAAAAAGTAATTAGATAAAATTATTAAAGAAGAAGGGTTAACTCTTTTTTCTAACTGATCAACAAGAAGACATAATTTTTGTAATAGATAATGATCAATCTTTCTAATTTGTTAGCCTAAAAATCCTCCTTATTATAGGATTGTGACATGTGAAAAATCAAGGGGTGAAATTAGGAAAGAGAATTAGTGGATTCCATGTGTTAAAAAGTGGATATATTAAGAAGATTTTTAGGAGGATTGGTTAAGAGAATTTATCATTTTCCTTTTATAATATATTGAAGATAATGCAGTACATTTTTTTAAAGGAAGAAGTGGTGACATATTCTTAAATTGGTATGTCCACCCTAATTTCGTATCTTTTCAATGCTTTAGAAGATTTATTCTCTCGTGTCTTTGATGAATATAACATACAAGGCACTCTTATGTGTGGTAAAATTTGGACTCATGACCCTTCAAGATGAAACCACTAAAGAAAAACACCCTAATCAATAAACACGGAAAAACAACCCCTTAATACAAATTGACGAGATTTCCGTAAAGCAATCTTTTGTTCGTAAAACAACCCCTTAGAATAACGATTTCGCTTGGATACATCTACAAAGTAGGATTGTCAATCTCGACCCAACCCAAACCCAGCAAAGAAAGAAAAATCAGGCTAGGGTTGTGAAATATTGACCCATCAACCTGTTAACCGCTTTAACCTGACTTGTTTCTGGTTGGGTTCGGTTTGATCCTTTGGGTTAAAAGGTCGACCCGCCAATCTGAAAATAACATCAATTTATATTAATTTTTAAATTATTTTTTTAATAGGTTGACCCATTAATTTGACCCGTTAACCCGCCAACCTATAACCCATTTGACATGAAATCTACCTACCAACCCGCCAATCTATCAACCCACAACCCATATGCCCTGTTTGACCTAAAATTGACCGGACAACCCGCTAATCAAAACTCAACCCGTCAACACGCAAACTTAAATTTTTTAAGGTTGATGGGTTGGGTTCGAGTTGACAAGTCATGGGTTAAGGTTGAAATTTCCGACCTGAAGTTTTTAGTGGGTTGAGTTAAGGTCAAAGATTTTCGACCCGCCAACCCAAACCGGAACTCGAACCCCTTGACAGCCTTACCTGTGACTCTCAACCTCGTTGCTTAACCGATACACAAATTGCATCATCAACAGATACAAATATGACAACGGCGTCGGTCAACCGACACTCATCGCTTTTAACCATCTGGGACTAACCTAAGTTTATCATTTTCTGTATTCCCTTATAATACATATTACTACTTTGTGACCGAATCCACTTTGAATTTGATAAAAGCATTGCTTATAAAGTATGTGTTCGCGTATATCGTATAGATCTACATGTTATTGTGAAATATCGATTGCTTGTTGAACCATGTGAATTGTGTGAAAGTAAGATATGTCAAATTTGGAGTAAAAAAGTTTTAAAAAACATTCTTGGTGGAAAAAAAACCGTGAATGAAAGATCCTATTTAATTGAATTAGGTCTGGAAATATGAGAAATAGTGACAATTCTTGATATGTGATAATGTTTGAAATCTATCATCTTTTAACCCGTAAAATAAAAAAGACTAAAATATAACTAACTAATTATTCTTCTACATGCGTTTTTAAGTGATGTCTCAAAAATAAAGTTAATAAACTAATTTAGAAAATCTACCATTCAACTCTAAAATAACTTCACTGTCTTCTTTTACATTAATTATCTACACTACACATTGTTGGTATCATTATTGTCACCATCGCCCGTCGTCTTCACCACGACATTGACAATTGTTGCTACCATTACCATACCATCATCATCGTCGAAATACTCTGATTTTTCTATGATATTTTCAAAAGCAAGTCCACTTGTTTAAAAAAGTAAATTTGCAATTGTTTAGATATCTAGCAATCTATCCATGTTTCTCTCTCACAGACCAAAACACCATCTATAACACACACACAAAATTTAGAGTTTTAAAAACCCTAGATCTTTTGAGTAGGTGGCACTCTCACAACCCCTATTCATCTCCGTGATCAGTGAGAAATTAAAAAAAAAAAAACTTTAAAAACCCAATTTATAACTTGTTCATTTTTTCTTCCTTTCTTCCTTGCTATGGATTTTTGTTTAATTCCCAAAAAATCTGGTACTACTACTACTACTAGAATAATAAAATGTCAGGTTTTTTCTCACTAGGTGGATCAACATTTGCCATCACAAAAGACCCACATCAAGAAAATCATGACCCACATGATAACAATAATAATAATAATAATAATCAAGACAACCATGATCATCATCATCACCAAGATAGTATAATCACTCCAAATAGTTTATATCTATTCAAAAACGAAGAGATCTACAACAAAGGCTTTGACTTATGGCAGCAATATTACCATCAACTTCATCGTCATCAACAAAGTCCAACTCAACAACAACATTATGATCATCATCTTTCTAGTACTAAAAGAACAACTTCATGTGGTGTTGAAGAGCTTTGTCTTAACAACAACAATAATAGTAGTAGTGATAATAATAGTAATTTGTATACTACTTGGAAAGAGATGAGGGCTAGTAATTCAGGATATGGAAATATAGGGGGTGAACATGGAGGTAGTGGAAGTGGAGGGGGAGGGGTGAATTGTCAAGATTGTGGAAACCAAGCAAAGAAAGATTGTCAACATATGAGATGTAGGACTTGTTGTAAAAGTAGAGGTTTTCAATGTCAAACACATGTTAAAAGTACTTGGGTTCCGGCTGCTAAAAGGCGGGAAAGACAACAACAATTGCAGCAGTCTTTGACGGTAGCACAACAAAATCAACAACATAATATGGCGGCGGCTGGTGGTGGTGGTAGTAGTCAACAGCTGAGTTTGATGATGAGAGGTGGTGGTGGTGGTGATGGGGTTGATCAGAATCCAAAGAGATTGAGAGAAGATCATCATAATCATCAACTTATGGTTTCCACCGGTGGTGGTGTGACGGCGTTGAATTTGCCGGTGGCTCATCATCATCATCATAACACTTTAGGTAAAGTCTTGAATTGTTCTTCTTGACACATTATATATATATATATTATTGGCCTTTGAGAGAAAAGAATTGAAGAAGAAAATATAGTGTCATATTTTTTCTTACAAACATTCATTCTTGGTTTGATGTATATATACACTTACACATAATGTTTCTAGTCATATATAGATTAGCTTCATAATTCAAAACTTAATTATATATCTAGGCTTTGAAATTTTAGGGCTACTGTTGTATGGGAGGTATGGATACACAAAAAATCAAATCCTATATGTATCTTTATAATTAACCCCTATATCTAGATAAAATCTATGGCGTATGGATTACATGTAGTAGTGTGTGTCACTGTATGCAACTGTGTTTGATATGATATCTGATTTAATTTAATTCTATTTAATACTATATTGATGTTGAATTTAAAATCTTGAGTAACCACGAAAATGTCCCTAAATATTAGCATTTTGCGTGTTCTAAGTTAAGTGTAGATAAATTACTCCTAACCCAAATAGTCAAGGCAAAAAAGATACATATATAACTTCTATGCATTTGTGCTAATATTTGTTTTAAAATTTTGAAAATAATTTAGGGTTTGAAGCGGGTCTTTTCCCTGCCGAAGTGAGTTCTCCAGCGGTTTTCCGATGTGTTAGAGTGAGTGCAATGGCCGAGGCGGAGGAGCAGCTAGCGTACCAGACTGCGGTTAACATTGGGGGACATCTTTTCAAGGGAATTCTTTATGACCATGGTCCGGATGGTGGTAGTAGTAGCGGCGGCAGATCTCATCATCATCAACAACAACAACAACATAATCTAATAACCTCGGGCACAATGGGAATGGCCAACGTGGTTACCGTGGCTCATCCTAGCGTGACCGGTTCCATTGATCCGTCTATTTATCCAACTCCACTCAACGCTTTCATGGCCGGTACGCAATTCTTCCCACCACCAAGATGATCACATATGATCATCATCACAACTTATGGTAAAAAATAATAATTAGCTAGGAATTTGCTAATTGTTATTATGGAACTTCTAGATTTGGAAGTAGTGCATTTGCATGCTTTGATATTTTGATTGGTATAACACATTGGTTATGTTAATTAGCTGCTAGCATTCAACTAGTAGGATATATCAAAATAACAAAGTGTTTGCAAAATTTGACAAATTTGTAATGACCATTATGACTAGTTTACTACAACAAAACCTTGTTAATTCATTCATCCTTTTATTGAATGTTATTCTTATTTATCTTGGTATTTAAATTTAAAAGTTATAGTATATAATAATGTAATGTTGTAGTAATATTATGATTGAGATATATACAGATACACATATGTATCCTTTTTAAGGTCAGTTTTGAGGTTATGAATTATATAGGCCCTCCATGATATATTACAAAAACTATTTCTTTTGTACCTAAAAGGTCAAAAGAAAATGGTATATTGGGTGAAGAATGAATTTGGTTTTCATGGTACTGTGCTACATTTGGATTTGTGCACAAAGAATAAAATGTCATTAAGACATTGAGTGTATGAGTATTTTGCTTGAATACTAATAAATTTGTATTATATTATGATGATACTGTAATTACTTTCTGCTTGGTTTTTGAGCTCGAGGTAGCTTTTTTGCTTCTTCACCCGTTAATATGCCGGGTTATAATGACACAAAGGTTTTTTCAGGGTGCCTCTTTACTTCTTTTCTCTTCTAAAGTTCAATTTTTCTTTCTTTAGTTATGGATGGTCTTCAAGTTAAGTTATTGATTTTTTATTAATCAAAATGACTTTTATAAAGCATAATAAGATGGAAAATGTAACTCTTTGGTCTACATTTGTCATGTATCTTTTGTAATGGAAATATCTTTTGACTTAATTAGTTATGTTTTTTTTATAGCGGAGGGTTTTTATATAGAAATATGTGTAAAGAAATATATATATCTATATATGATACTTAAGTTTGATTTGGTGTTTTAATGGAGGTTTTTGTGTTTGTGTGTGTTTTGAAAGTTGGTTGAGAATTAAGGTTGAGTAAGATCGAATTACGTACGTTAGGAATAGATTTGTCAATTAGCATACGTGATTGAAATTTTTACAAATACAATAGATGTATATATATTCATTTGTTGAAGATAATGAAAAGACTAAAATATCCTTATTTGTATACAATCACTAAACGTACATTTATTTTCTAACCATAATGAGATTAGGATTGTTTATTTTGATATAATAATAAGAATCGTTTTAAGTGTTATAGGAGGTGTTGGGCATGGTTTATTGAAGAGACTTAGCTTATTAAGAACGATAAAGCTCATAATTAATAAGCTCTTTTCTCATCCAAACAACTTATTAGCATATTAAGGCTAATACTCTATTTTATAAAAATTTCAAAGATAAAGATAGACCACTCAAGATAAGCTAACACTATAGTACTCATCACCCAAAATTTCTATTTATCTATAGCATATATTGGCCATACATATAGAGATAGAGATATATAGGGTTTTGAGGTATATTTTGTTGAACAGATCAAGATTTTACATGAAGTATGATTGGTCTGGCTTATAGAGGGCACACATGAACCCTATAAATTTGTCCACATTCTCTATGTTCTATTTTCGGTAAGCCAATATATATTACACTATGATTACTCTACATATGTAGCTTCAAAATGTAGTGATTATGTTAGTGATTTTGTTCGATTATCAACACTTGTGGCTTCATATATACACTTATATATATAACATAATGACATAATGTATAATTGTATAAATAATGATAGCACATCAAATAATGGGTATAAATAAATAACTAATATCGGTGTTAAAAAAAAAAGTATAGGTTATAAAAGGACATTTATAAGTGGAAGAAATATGATGGTTTTTCTAGTACAACATAATTGTTGTATAAATGCAACTCCAGCCCAGTTAATGCATTTTATGAGTTGTAATGAGTGTCTATGCATTAATATTCATATTCATAATATATGTTCATTTATGTATTATGTACGTATAATATATATAATATTTTAATTTAATTGAATCTTTAAATACACATACGCATTTCTGTATCCATATATCTAATGTTCTTCAAAATAGGCCCAAAGTAGTCACGACCTCTCTATAGAGAGCTTCCATCCCGTGATACCCTAATATTGATTTGTAGGGCTTAGATGCCCTTTAATAAACCAAATAAAGTGTACTATAAAGTTGATAATTATTTTTTCTAAAATTTTATCCATGTGTAATTATGTAAAAAAAAACCTTCATATTGATTAGCTAGAGACGTTAGTTAAAAAGTTATTGCGGAGATTTGGTCATTTTAGAGGGTTGAATCGTGGAATTACTATAGTTGGTTTCCAAACTCACCATGCGTGTGACATATGCATAAATTTATAGGTTTAAATTCTAGTTTTCAAAATTAAATTGATTAAACAAAGACAATACAATTATGCATCATGCATACCGGGGACTTACATTCGTGCCAAACATTTTGATAAATTTATCAAATTGTATAAGCTTTATAGCATACTTTATAAGTGTCTAATGCATAGCTTTAATAGATTAATTAAAATAAATTATACAGATATCTTCTTTGTAATAACTTCTATCCAAGCAAAATAATACCTTCACATGTTATTCATTTATTGTTATCTTAATATATACTATAAGACAGTTGAACTAATTACTAATTAACCAATCACATCGTTCGATTTCATTAAATTGACTTTTGATGATGTCATCATTTAGATAAACTACAAATTAAAAATCCTAATAATCATTATCCAAATATATTATTATATTAATATCTATATTAATTTGTAGAAAAAGTCTCATTAATTTACACTTTTTTGTTTTCCATCAATAATTTACATTTTTTAGCCCTGAATACTTAATTTATATTAATTTTTAGCCATCAACTTGAGAGAATTTTTTAAAATTACAATCATTTAATTAAATAAAAAAAATTTAACATGTGAAATATTTTATAAAAAAAATTATTTAAAAACCTAATGACTTATTAACAAATATTAGAAGAGTCCTAATTGTTATCAAAGGATATAAAAATAATCCTAATTGTTATCATATTATCATAGAACAAGTGATTGAAAATAAACATATGCGTGTTATGAACGCGTATCATGATTAAATACATATACTTGAATGTCAAGTTCGGGATCACAAATATGTTTATATTTTAATTCTTAATTATTTTTCCTAATAATATCACATTATGAGTACATCTGTTTCAAAATATATTATAATGGAGAAATTATTATATATAACATGTGTCTTGTGGAATGACTACGACAAACAATTCCATCAATATGTCTAGGCTAATAATGACAGTGAGTAACCTATGATTATTATACTACAACTTGCAAAATATAACACTTAAAACCGTGTTTTTTTTAAATTGAAACTTTTATGATTTAATTGTATGAAGATCTAATATTGTTAATATCGTAAATCTCGTGTACAGTGTTGGACACGGGTATAAAATCTAGTTATTATTACTAAGTATAGATATAACTTAATGTTTAAGATTACGTTTTCAAAGCAGTTTCTTATTTTCAAAACAGGGTTGGTTTTGAGAAAAACATATCTTTAGTTTCTAGAAAAAAAATCTCACATAATCAAATTTTACCTTATAGTGTATAACTTTATTTTATTTTGCCAAACACTCTTTTTTCCAAATTATTTGTAGTGTATGAACGCAATTATTTGTAGAATTGTAGTGTATAAACATAAACAGAATAATCAAATTATGTGTCCATTAAAATACAATCCCGAAAACCCCTCAATAAAAGAAATTTGTATTTGAGTTTGTGTCCTATAAGCATGGCACCTATATATCCCTTTTGATAGTAACCAGTACCATATGCATTAAGATGTAACCAACTTTGGAGAAGGAATGTAAGAAGTTGGCTCTTACACAAAACTAATTAATTATGTTCACATAAATAGTAAGACATCTACATGCATAACAACTTGTACACTATCCATAAAGATTTGTACTTTTGGTTAAGGTCCTTTTAAAGAATTGAATGAACACAGTTATACATTAGTAGGTTGTGGTATGGGCTACAAAGTGTAGGGGGTCCTAAATTTGGCCTCTATGTGTGTAAGAGTAATGGTTAAACAAAGGTTACTTGAGTTGATGAAAGTTCTGATCCAAACCAAGTACCTTGCTTTGATCTAGACATTACACTCTTTAAGGTTGAACATGTTTTCTGACCACCAAATACATTTGTAGTAACTGTAGTAGGTTTTTCTTTAAATATTTCTTTCCCAAATCTTTCCATATATTATATTTATAATTTATGGGCGCATGTCAGAGTATTTATTTTTGGAAACCATGTATTGTGATAGAACTAAGTTTGTAGAAAGAATTTCATTACTAGTTACTATATATCAGGAAATCTTGATTCTTTCTTTTACTACTTTTTATGTTGCTATACATATGAACACCTTTTTTAGCGATTCGCTTATTGTTGAAGCATGTGCTTGGCTTTTGAAAAGGCATCGAAGTAACCAGGATTTTATGTTTAGTTAAGGGACTTAACATGAATTTATTTTTTGTTGGTGACTAATAAACTTTAGACTAAACTAATACAAATAAAAAATTCTAAAAATATAGAATTTTATGGACATTGTGGGCGGGTGACCAACCTTAGCTTCCATTTGCTCTGCCACTTGAATCGAACATGTTAATTTTATATAAAACACAAAATTGATACTTTCATTATTTTGTATTTTGCGTTTAAGATTATTCATTTAAAGGTTATTAACTTATAATTCAAGGAGAACCAACTTGTATATGCGTAAAAAGTTAAACCGGACACTACATTTAATGTTACATTTGTTCACACTTTTGGTTAGCGTGAATAAATTAAAAAATTTGTTACGCTTATGAAAATTTAAAAAGGTATAGAAATGAATCTACACTTAAAAATTGTGGTAAGTATTAACTTTTATATTTAATTTTGTCCACACTAATTAAATATAATATAGATAAAGGTCAAACTAAATAAATTAGACTTCCTATTACGGCTATTGATCTCAAAAAACAAATTAATATCAGTACCAAAGATTTATAAACTTGGTTATCAAATTTTTGGGTCACAAGCAGGTTACATCTTGTTTCAAAACTTTGGACCATTATTTTTTGAAAAGCTGAGATGAATAAATTTTAAGCCAAAAACAATACGTGGTGGGCTCCAAAGTAGAGCCCATTTACTATATGTTTTATTGAAAGTATTGTAGTTTTTACCTCGTGTGAATAATGTTAAGGCCTGTCAGAGAAAATGAATAGTCAACACACGAACCCATCGATCATCAGTTTATGAAAAATTGCATAGTCTAACAAAACATATTCCTTTTGCCCTTTCACATGAGTAACTATCTAATTAAATTAACAAGAATACTTTTATATTTTCACATATATGGTTTCCCTCAATATTTCTATTTCTATAATATATATTCATACATGGAGCGAAAATGATAGTTCAAATAACTTTAAAATTCTAATGTTCACAAAGTTATTGATCAAAATATTTTAAGTGAAATGAATACTATTTCTTTTTTTTTTAATGTTAAACACTAGGGTCGCGTTTGGTTCACAGAATTTGATGGAATTTGATGTAATTGGAATTGATTTCCATTCCTTAGTGCGTTTGGTTGCACAAAGAAGAGGGAATCTCATTCTATAGGAATGTAAACATTCCATCATTTGATGGAATCTCCATTCCTTGGGGATGGAGGAAGGAATTTCATTCCTTCCATCACTTGAATTTTCAAAAAATCAAAAACATTCCGTCAAATTCCATTCCTTCAAATTCTAATTCCTTTGAAAGGTTCCATTCCTTCCCAAAACATTCTGTGAACCAAACGCGCCCTGATTTTATCATGAACGTAGATTTTAGACTTATTTTTAGCTCTTCGGTTTTGAGCAACGATAAATTAGACGAGTATTGGGCTTGACTCTTGAGGGTTTGACTGTTTGACCACCACTCAATCAGGAACCCCGGGGGTGGGGGTGGGGTACAAGTAGAAAAATGAGCTTTATTTAGAGAAAGGAGAAATTGATCAATTAACTATGGATTTGTTGTAAAACTAATAATGATATAATAAGAAGAGAGATGAAGAAAAGAAAATTATTCTTCATTATCATTGTAGGAGAGATATATATACACATATACAGGCTTGGAGCAGGCTCCAAGTAGATATTAATATTGAAAATTGTATCTCCCTATAAACATCCATGATTCATTAATATATTTATCTATAATACTCCCCCTTAGATGTTAATTGTACAATACGCTTAGAGTTGTTGCCTCATTAAAAACCTTGTCAGAAAAAACCCAGTGGGACAAAACCATTGTCAAGGGAAAAAGAGTGCAACGCATATTGTGGCTCCCCCTGATGACAATATCACTTCAGATCTTTAAGTTGATGCAATCCAATATCTTGAACTAACTTCTTGAATGATAAGGCTCGAAGTGCCTTAATAACAAATATGCAAATCTGTATTCTTCTTTGATGTACCATTCTTTAAGTTGAATAATACAAGCTACATCACCTTTATACAAAATTGTTGGAGCGTTTTTACTTGAAGAAATACTGCAAGATCCACAAACATGTATAACATTCCCTTTTGGATGTCCTTTACAAAGATTATGCCTCGTTAAAACCTTATTAGATAAAAACCCAATGGGACAAAAAAAAATCTAATGAAGGAAAAAGAGTACATAACTCATTTGATACGCTCGGGGATATTGCCTCGTTAAAAACCTTACTAGAAAAACCCATTGGGACAAAAACATGGCTAAGGGAAAAAGAGTGCAATGCACATATTCTCCCCTCATGATCACATTAGTTAAATCCATTGGCTAACACAAATCAATATCACCGACCAAAGTCTCAGGTTATCATAATAAGTGTCTCGATAAATCAATTTGATTTTCTTATGAACCAATTTGCTATATGTTGATTTCTCCATATATGGCTCACATATCCAATTTAAGATTTCAACATGCATCAAACGTTTCATTTAAGTACATACCCGTACTTCATAAGTTAAGCTCTATAAACAACTTCAAATGCATGATGAGCAATCGATAACTATCAATGCTTTAGCGACACTTCTGAACCAATATTGTGATCATTGTCTTTGAAAATCGAGGGGTTCCTTCACCATCATGTGACCTCATAGCCATGAGCGTCACTCGTTCACAAAAAGTATGGCTTCGTCTTTTAGCTATTATGATGCTCAATGATATTGTCCTTAACATAGTTAATTCGTAATTCAAGACAATCTTTGTCTTTTATTTTACATTCATTTCTAATAATTCAATTTGTATTGTACACTCTCACGGAGTTCCATTGAAACTCATATCATATAGTCCAAATTTCTTTATAGAGTTTCATGAGCAATCATAGTGATTTTTATGGCACATTTCAATAAATACGCACTAAGGCGATTCTATCACATTCCAATTTCACATAGGCTTTTAAGCTTTTCAAATCACAAAACATGTTTCATGCTTTTGATATCTCTCATTAAATCTTAAAACCAAATGAGCTATGTTAGTATTCTTTAGACGCAAATTAAATATCTTATTTTGCCAGACTTTCTATAGATCAATAGTTGCTTCCACCATATGACATTTCTTATCCATAATCAATACAAGATCTGTTCAACAATCTATGTGCCATATTTTCAATTTTCTCATTTAATATCCATACACAGATCATCATCATATAATTTACGCACTTGCAAGTGCTTGGACTTCATGTCCTAAAATACTAGCGTCTTTTCATCTTTGGCCAATCATTCATATCTTATTACTTATGCATGAATGCTTTCAAGATCCTCACCATTATACATACTCTTAGCGCCATCATATTCAATCAGTGTCGATGTTGTTTTTATCTATTATCGATTCCACAATTCTCTAGACATTTCACAATTTATTGAGATCTCATTATTTCTAGGTACCCGGGGTTTCTCAAAAACCTTCATGTCTAGTTTCTCATCATCAATCTCTAATGGGGTCTTTATACCTCGACTTTGACCATCTTAATTTAATGCTCTTTTTTTGAGGCTTTTTATTTGGAATCGACTTTACTACCACTTTCAAATGTGCGTAGACTCATTACCAATCGGAGCATTATCAACTGATATATGTGATTTCATCACAATCTCTTTCTGGCAATTACTAAATGTTGTAAATGAATTACCTCACAAACTTTAAGTTGATATTGATGGTGTGAGGATTTTTGATAATTCATTTCTTACTTATTTCAGCTGCTTTCCATCTTTTCTTAATGTTGGGAATATCTCCCCCTAATGTTGGAAAAACTAAATCATATTAATGAGAAACATAAGCCATCAACAAATATCTCTATGATGGTTTTATTTACTACGTACTCATCTTTCATGTTTAACTCATACCCAAAATAGCCATACTAGTGTCTTGTTAATCAGACATTTTCGAACTGAATCAGAACACGAGCCTATACACTTCCAAGGCACGGCTATTTTCCCAACATTATTTCTAACATTCTTTAAAGTATCATCTTTGTGCATTGCGGTTGAGCAACTTAATCATATATTGCACAACAAATTAAAACTCTTATGAGACATTTGTGGTTTTTGAACATAAACCAATTTCAATGGGGAGGAAACATGATAATCACTTAGCATGATACAAATTCAAATTATTGCATGTTAATTAATAACATGGCCCCAAAAAATAAAAGTCATTCATCTTGTTCTCAAATAATCTTTGTAAAATTAATTATTATTGCTATTAATAGCCAAATATGGAACATGCTTCCAATCTTATAAGATGAGCAATCAATTACGCAAACTTCATGTTGCGACTTTAATAACCCATTTAGACGATGCATCGATTTAAAACACTAAATGGTCTTTTGGACGATGTATAGTATATTTGCATCTCCTTTGCATATGTTCCATCAAAATAAAAGGATTCAATCCTTATCGTTCTTGACATATAGTTTCTTATAGAGCAGATGATCTCAATTCATAGAATCACTTTAAGAATCTCTTGACTCTTCTATACATTTCGCATCAATCATTGATCCGGAACGGTCCATCCGGTCATGCCAATCAATCATATAATCTTGATTCATAAACCTCTAGTTTATGATCACATGTGATTCAGTTTCACTTGACATCATATTAGATAACTAGGCATATAATACGAGAGATACTAGTGCATCATTGTTTTAAATTTCTATTTCTCCAAACAAATTTATCTAAGCACTTTCAAAACTTTCACATCATCCAATGTAATATCGCATTAACATATAACACACTTAAACAATAAAATATTATTTTATACTAGTGAAGTTGCGATATTTGTGGAGCACATATATACCGTCAAGCAATTAATGATGTCTCAAATAACATGATAAATAAGTTACATGTATATGCCATGATTCACAATCTTTTGTTTTGTACATGTCATAATTTACAACGAGCACCATAAAATGCATCTCAACCACATTCACATTGGAATCTTTCACGTTAATTTTGAACGGGTTTAATTATATTTCAATAAAAGCTCGTTATTAGCTACAACCAAGGATCAATTATACCACATGTTCTATCCACGTTAATTTTGAACGGGTTTAAAACCTTTACGGCTGTAAAAATACCACATGTTCTATCCACGGATCATTATATCACAAGCCAAGTGATGCTTATTCGCTAATCTAAATTTTAGAATTAACAAGCTTTTTGAAAAAAATATGTGGTTTTTCATCGTTTCCTTAAATAAAATCCAAAACAAGATATTTTAACTTCATTTGTTTAACAATGATAAGATTCTAAACTTTCTCATACTAGCATGACCACTTCCAAAATATTTCACAATAAGATAGATAGATTATGCGGCGAACATTATAATCTCATGATTCGATCACATTACAATCTCCCCAAGAGTCTTCAAATAATTCTAAGTATAATATGACATTAGCTTATAGCCTTATAAAGTGAGCATATAATTCTAATTGCACCAAATATCTCAACATAAATAAAGCATGTCTAGTCCATGCTCATTACGTCAATCACTAAAATATCACATTCTCTTCAAAGAATTGAGCATAATTATATGTTGTTTTCAATAAAGCATGTTACTTTGCTTGACCGTAATTATATATATCATTGGACGTTCATATTCACAATGAAAATCAATTGCCTTTTACGATATTACTCGTTAGGAATCATTAGTCTTAGTTAAGACTAAGTTACATAGTAGACACATTCTCATTCACAAAATTAAAATATTAAAACCACATATGGTTTCACTATCATCAAATATCATATATGAAAATAGAGGCACCAAATTAAAATAATCATACAAATATGATGCGTTTTATAATATCATCAAATATAATCATAGTTATATAATCACACAAATCTCGTGAATGATCTAAAAAATAAGAATTCCATATATAGATAACCATAGTTAAATTTTTGCACCTTCCTACTATATATGTGAAATAGTATGTATATTCTAAAAATAAAAATAAATTCAAACAACATATCTGATGCCAAGATGAATTTTAAGCAAATCGGCCCATTGGGCAAGCGACTTAACTAAACCATCGAGATAAACGAGTTCACCGAATTTGTTTTGTTTTTACTTTGTTATGTCTAGTTGTAGACTTGTAGTAGATATTATTATTTTCTTTACTCGATGTACGTTATTATACAAATAATAATTTGTGTTCATGGAGCACATTATATCTTCTTTGGTAACAATCCAAATACTTTTAACAAATAAATAAAAGCAATAACATGATAAAGCAATAAATCTAACGTGATCGTGAACATAATATCTAATTCATTAATCATGCATGACATGATACAAATAAATTTATGTATCACATATCTCTTGATAATGTGAGTAAGAATACTTTAAAACCTTTCTATCACATAACTTTACCATTTAACCCTTGATGACAAATCTAGCAAATACATATATATATATATATATATTATTTTATTTTATTTTTATTTTTTAGTACAAGACTTGATAATGACCACTCTAAAATTTTACGTAGCATTAAATTTATGCCATCTTTCTTCAAACATCCACAAACTACTAATTAACATTCAATACCGTGTGTTAAACCAAACTTATATTTAGTTGTACCACTTTTTTCAAAAATTACCAAGAGAGTAACAAACATATGGTTTTACATCTTTTTATTTTTACATCATGTTTAATAGCACGTATGGATATATATCAAGAATTCAGTTTCACAATAATACACATAGTGCAATAATGAATAGAGGAAGAGTTCATTGTGTACATAGAAGACAGACAAGACAAGTCAAGTCATCCAGATCTAACCATTGATTAGAGTAAACATGATAATAATCAAGTTCAGTTATTTTGGCAGTCTAAACATGACTATAATCAAGTTTCGTTATTGTTGATAGTCAATGCAGACCATCATTATTAAAGATCTATGTGTATAACACAAATAATAGAAGTATAAAAGCATATGTATTAGCTTTTTCATATATCCATGTCATCAATTAAATTGTACTTCAAATATACTTATCCAAATCGAACCATTTGTCGAGCTAAATATGATCGTAATCAAGTTTAGCTACCGTTAGCGGTCAATTCTGAGAAATCATTTAAATATACATATGTATAGCACAAATTATAGAATCATGAACAAAAACATATATTTTATTTTTAGGAATGAGAGTCACCCAAATCAAACTACTTGTTGAGATAAACAAGGCCATAACCAAGTTCAAGTACCATTAGTAGCAAATTCAGACCATCATAATTTAAAAGAAAAAACTTGTTTCATTCGATGACTATAACAAATATTAATAAAAACATAATCATAAATTATAATATAATATAATATTACAAACATATATATATATTAGTTTCAAGTAAAATATATTAAATTTATGTAAGGAACTAATTATGAATATGAATTGGTACCTTTGATGTTTGTTTCACTTCTGTCGTAATTTTAATAGCTAACATAAAAATCTGAGTCCACTCAATATTTTTTTTAATGGCTTTTGGACGTTACGAATTGATCTAATCTCTTGTTCCAAGAGAAGTCTGCCGATGAATATATTTATTAGGGTTTATAACATGCTAATAACGTGTTATAAAACTAATAATGAGAGAATAACAAGAGAGATGAGGAGAAGAGAATTATTCTTCGTTATCATTGTAGGAGATATATATATACACATATACAGGCTTGGAGTAGGTTCCAAGTAAATAATAATATTGGAAATTGTATCTCCATATAAACATCCATGATTCACTAATATATTTATCTATATTAACAAACTGGGTCTCATAAAAAATATTCAGTGGATAATCTTGCATGTATTTGTTAAAAATGGAAAAAATTGCTTGAGCCTGTATGTTTGGGCTTGTTATCCGTCGTGCTCCTCATAAGCCTTGTCGAGCTGTATATGGGTTAGGGAAATTGGTATATTTAGATTAAGCATCAGCTAGAATTTACTTTTTGAAAAAACTGTAAAATATTTTTTGTATGATCCTATTGAATCCATCTAGCTTTTAACTTTTTATTCATTAGAAACTTCAAATTAGACGTAAATCTTGCTTTAACTAAAATATTCTATTAATATATACGTGAAAAGTTATTTTGAGAAATTTTTTTTTTCGAGAACCTTTGAGAACTTTTCAAATCAAGCCCAACCGATGATTATTCTTTACATGAAAATTGTTTTTTGATTTTTTTTCTGAATAACTTATGTGTAATTTTGAAGTTTATAATTGTGTGGAGGCATGGATTATCATCCGTTATACAATTATGTGGAGATTTGGATTCTTGATCACATGTGCACGAATATTGCTATGATTACATGTGATCGACTTGCATACATGTGATTATAGCAATATTCGTGCACATGTGATTAAGAATTCAAATCTCCACATAATTGTATAACGGATGATAATCCATGCTCCATACAATTATAAACTTCAAAATTACACATAAGTTATTCAGAAAAAATCAAAAAACAATTTTCGTGTAAAGAACAATAATCGGTTGGGCTTGATTTGAAAAATTCTCAAAAAAAATGGTTCTGAAAATAACTTTACCATATATATATATATATATATAATTGTCGACTTTTAGTTAATACTAAATCATACAATGGATCATCTCAGCACAACACCTCAACCCACTAGAGATTCAGGAGCTGTTATCGATATTTAAGGAAAACCACAAATTTGTCAATATGGAAAGTCAATCCCAAAATTTATGAGAAAAAATAAAGAAACACTTGACGGTTGAATTTAACTTTAACTATTTTACATGGTGATTATGCATTAATTGATTTTATTTTTTAAGATGAAATATAGATAATAAATTGTAATTGTATAGTACAAATCTATCAATATATATAATAAGGTCTTAAATTTATTCATAAACAAATATAGGAACTCTTGGATGAATTTCATCTTTGATTTAGAACTATTAGATCAAATTTAATTATTTCATATTTATTAAATGACAATATTAATACTTATATTTTATATGATTAGACAAAATCTATAATATAACTAAAAGAGGGGGTTGGGGTATACTTGATACCCATAATCCCCCCCCCCCCCCACCCTAATACTTTCTTTTCATTAATCCTCTATTTTTTTTAATATTATTTATTACTTTTAATTAAAACATTATTTTATATATATATATATATATATAAGCCACAAAAACTATCGCACAAAAAAAAAACCTACTTCTACGTTCTATTCGACTATTGTTCGACTACCATGGTTTTTTTAATTCATATTAACCATTATTATAAACTTCAGTCTTTATATGTTGGTTATGGATTTTTGTCAAGCTTATGTGGTAGGATTTTTTCAATTAATGATATAATATCTTGCCTATATATGTTCGTATATAGTTTAGTTGGTTTACCTATGTTCGACTAGCAAGTTACATTCGACTTTTTGTTCAACTTTCAAAGTTCTTTTAATTTATATAATTTCTTCTTATTAATCATTATAATTATTATGATTTAACGTTTAATTCTTATGTTATTGTTATTATTATATCTTTTAATTTAGTTTGTTGTCCATTATAAATTTATTATAGCTTCTTCAATAACAAAAAATAAGACCACATTAGTTCATCTTGAAAATTTTAAGCCAACACATGTTAATCATCATCTAAGACTCCGTGTTTTGCATGTATGGACTGTTTCGGAGTGGAATAACTCAAAGAAAATCAAAACGTTTGAGATGGTCTTTGTTGATGAATCGGTATATATTTTTTCAACTTATATATTGTATAATTTTAAAATATAACTAAAGTTGGAAAAAAAAGGGTAAACTATAATCAATCTTTATATGAAATTATTTTTCATATGTTTTTTTTAGCTTTCGTATTTTGTTTCGAAATTAGATCAATCTCATTCTAAGGTTATATGTCTGCAGAATTTAATCTTAATAATGACATGATTGTGTTCATGTTTTATTGAAGTAGCAATATAAAACTGCTTATTTGTCATAGATAAATATAAATATATCACATGTTTAGTCTTAGAGCAATCTCATTCTTAAGGCTATATGTCTGCAGAATTTAATCTTAATAATGACATATTGTGTTCATTTTTTTTTAATATATATATATATATATATATATTATTGAAGTAACAATATAAAACTGATTGTTTGTTATAGAAATATATCACATGTTTAGTCCATATTTAGACCTTTATATATTTTTTTACGCCTCATGTGCATGCTTTATTAACTTACGAGATAGCATATATCATACAGCCAAAGCATTGATAAAAGACAACGTGTTTTTATTAAGACATCTAATAGTTATACTTATTTTAAAAATGCACTATAAGTCAGTCACCTTAATAGCAAGGTATGAACTTCTATTTAGAACAGATTTATATGTTAGTTGATGCATATACGTACTTTGGTCACTTTGTAGATGATTTATTAATTATCAAACTTTACAGATATAGATGTGCCTAAATGTAACAGGGTTTGTCTCCAAACTTCTTTGTAACGATGAGTTGTTGAGACCACTGTTTGACTATACTCATATAATTATATTCTGTTTTTTTTTTTTAATATGGTAAATATGGGTTTAGTTGGGCAACGTTATATAATTTATCTTAGCTATAAAAATTCAAAATGCAGTGAAACAAAATTTTTATGAGACATGTCTTTTGAATGGTTTTTTTACTATTTGGAGGGCACGACCATACATAGCTTGATCAATGGTGAATAAGCTGAAAACTTTTAGAGTATTTTGACCAATGGAGTGACTATTTTAATTTTATTTGGTATCTATTTAATACAATTGAATTTTAATTTCTTAACTTTGATTAATATATTTTGAGACCACCCGTCTGTACACTAGTTTATTTATATATCTAGCTCTTTTAAATAAATATTAGTGATGAAATGAAAAGCGTAAATTAGTGGTGAAAACCAAAAAGTGTAAATTATGATTTTCAAAATATATCCTTTTTAATTATTATAATATATATCATAAGTAAAGTAATAATAAATAAATACTTCAAATCTTATTGACAAAAATAATGTCCGAGCTATTCTTAACATTCTGGTTAATTATGGAAACCAAATCATTGTATTCATAGTGAAAACTATAAGTTAGCTTCTTTTTTTTTGACATATTTTAGAATCATATATTTGGCAAATTTTTGTATTCGTGAAAATATAAATCAGTGTATTTTTGACGTATTTTAAAATTAACATTTCCAATCAATTGTGTTCTTGAAAATAAAAGTTAGTAAGTTTTGACGCAATTTAAAAACATTCCAACCAACTCATTGTATATGTGAAAATATAAATTAGTAACATCTGTAAAAAGCATTGGTTAGCAATTCACGAGATTTTTACAAAAATGTTTCAATAACAAGATGTATAACAAGAGGAAGTTCTAATGATACGCAATAGATTTTTAATTTATATCGAATTCTAACTAGCATAGTACCCGTGTGTTACAGCGGATACTATTAACAGGGTGCAAATGAAAAAAAGAGAGAGAGAATGAATGAAAGTTACGTGTGTGTAAATGAAAGGGAGAGATTTTTCATTTTTCTTGTGAGAAGGGTATTTTGGACAAATCCCCCTGTGTAACTTTCAACAGGGGGTATTTTTTTTATTATGTAATACTAGCATGGTACCAGCACGTTGCAGCGGATACCATTAACAGAATGCAAATGAAAAAAAGCTATATATATATATATATATAAAGAGTTGCGTGTGTGTGAATGATTGCGAATGAAAAGTGAAGAGTTTTTTGTGTGGAGGGTAGTTTGGACATTTCTTCCATGTAACTTTCAACATTGAGACTATTCTTTTTATTATGTAATATAGATAGATATGGATATAGATATTGCAAAAATATGATATTTACTGCATTATTGAAAAATATGGAAGCATAGAAATTGAAAAATATGGAAGCATAGAAGAAGACGCTTAAAAGAAAAAATATTCAAGTACAATTATTATAACTTAATAGATGGATTGGTGCTTAAGAAATTTTAAAACTTTAAGGCGCATTTAATTGTGTAAAATATTTTTTAATTTTCTAAAAGATAAAAGAAGTTTTTCATCTATAGAAAACAAATGAAAATTTATAAACGCATTCAAACTAGAAAATGATATTTTAATTTTCATTTTAAAAAACATTTTCAAATATACTTGGTTAAGTGTGAGGTTGGACACGAGGTGGGGGCGAAGAGTGACTGGGGGGGGGGGGGGGGCAGAGACGGGGGATAGGGGGAGAGTTTATATTATTTGTGATTTTCAAATTTTAAAAAATGAAAAATGAATAGTGAAAAACAATAAAAAAGTGTTTTATAAATTCCTATAGAAAATGGAAAACATTGTATTTTGTTTTCTCGAAAAACATTTTCTGAAAACTATAATTTGATCGCATATTCTGTTTTCCATGTTTTCCTTAGAAAAAAAAATAAAAATTAAGGAGTACGTATTTTCTCCAATCAATCTATAATTTGATCATATTTTCCGTTTTTCCATATATGTTTCCATGTTTTAAATTTAAATGAAAATTTAAATTAAGAAGAAATTTAAAACTTTAATTTCTTTGGTTTAAATTCGTTGTGAGTACAATGATCTTCAGGATGGAAACATAGATTCTTACGGATATAACTCGATCGGTTTCTTTTGGAATTAAAGTAAGGCACATGACGAGATAAAAGTAAAGAAAAGGTAAAGTAACTACCTACGACGTTTTCCACAGGGTCTCATACCGTCTTGAGTTTATTCGACACTTGATTTAATGTTTGAAACACTTACATATTAATTTTTTAATCGATAAAAAAACATGAGGGCTCAAACATATAATTATTAAACAAAAAATATTAAAAAACTAGTATATGAGGGTTTTACATCTAAGTTTATGTGTTGGATAACCTTATATTCACTTATACTTATATATACTAATGCACATATAACTAAAAGTTACAAGTAGATTACAAATAAAACTTAACAAATCTAGGTGTCACCAATAAAATTCAGAGGGGAAGCATGAAAGAAAAAATAGACTTTATTTTAATTGGTCCACGACACTTGACAACTCAGTTTGTAGTTTTTTGTTTGTAATTTGTTTGTATGTTTAGCATTTCTCAATTATTAATACCCAGTAATCTATATTTTAAGAAAAAATTTACATATATTATGTTAAAAGCATGTGATCGTGTGATATTGGACTCAAAATTAAAACTTTACCTTGTTTTTTGGAATTGAGAAGATATAAACCTCTTTTCTGATTAGATAAATGTTGTCTAATTGTATTGGTTGTACACCAAACCGCGTAAGTGTAATATGGATGTTAGGTCGGAAAAGTTTTTATTTAAGGTTTATTGACGATTTTCCGAAAGAAGTTTGACTCAATAGGAGTTGTATGTGTATTGTTTGGCCAATTGGAATCATGCCTAATGAGGTCGTGAGGAGGATGACCTCTCCTTTTATAAAAGAGGTTTAACTTGTGGGGAAAGCTAGGGTCTTAACCTTAGCCAGGATCTCAACATATATAAGTTATTTATCATCCGATTTAGTTGCCTCGAATACATATCCCATTAATAACCGCATATATAAGTATCTTTAGAAAGGGTTTGGGTTCATTTTTAACCTTTAATCCTTCGGGCATGAGCGCTTCTTGTGGAGGCTTCGTTAGGAATTGCCTTCGTATAGCCATTCGGAGGGGTACATCATTACGTATAAT
This sequence comes from Erigeron canadensis, assembly GCF_010389155.1. NCBI lineage: Eukaryota > Viridiplantae > Streptophyta > Magnoliopsida > Asterales > Asteraceae > Erigeron > Erigeron canadensis. The sequence continues at coordinate 10,555,827 of NC_057767.1, read as the reverse complement.
AAGTAAGAATGTTGCATAAAACTTTTAGCCAATGAATATTTTGTAATCTTAAATTTGAAGTCTAACATTTAGAACTATAAATTTGTTCATTTGTGTTCGTTCATAGTGTTGTTCGTTTGTGTTTGTGTAACATTCGTTTTTTCACGAACACAAACGAATAAAATCGAACAAGCCATTATGTTCATTCTATCTGTTTGTAAACCACTCGTTAAATTACACTAACGGACATGAATAAGATCGTAACTAAAATACCAATTACTAAAACATCGAATAAAAACATCTCATTCTTGTGTTTTTTTTTTTTTTATGTTTTAATAGAAAAAACCCGTCAAAGTCAAACAAAGAGCACGAGTCGTGCCGCGTGACAGCTTCAAAACGGTGTCGTTTCCCAAATTCCTCAAATACACGAAAACCATTAAGAAGGTTCGTTAACTTAACTTCAAAGGAAAAGAGAATTGAAGATCACCAAAATCCACCAGCAGCACAAACCAACGGTGTGTCGGTGGAATAAAATTCGTTAACATCTGAATCGATCTGAATCAATGAGAGGAATGCAAAACTTACCAACAATGGATCTGTTGCGATCAGAGCCAATGCAGTTAGCTCGGATCATTATTCCCTTTGAATCTGCTCATCAAACTGTTTCTTATCTTGGTGACTTAGGCCTTTTTCAGTTTAAAGATGTATGTACTCATATATATAATTATATATGTATATATTTATGTTTCTAAAGTTTGTTAGTTGAAGTTTGTGTTATCAATAATAACTGTAGAATATATATAGAATTTATATAGAGACAAAAAATTTTGAAGTTGTGAATGTAGTTTTTGCCATATATTTGTAATGAGGAATATACTGTTTTTAAATGTCTCAAGTTTATTATTATTTTTTTAATTTTTTTTTTTTTTTTTTGTGTAAATAGCTCAATGCAGGAAAGAGTCCATTCCAGAGGACATTTGCTACTCAGGTATTTTTGTCACACGTAACCTCGTCATTTTTTGTAACACTTGTACGGTATGATTTGCGTGGTTATATTTTTTCATGATGGATCATGTTCATGTGTCGTAATGTGACATGTATCAAATATTACTAAAAAATTTCATATCATAATCAACAGAGGACTATATATATGTGGTCACCTGTATGTTTGTTATTCTAGTCATTGTAAATTTTGATATATGTCAAATATAAAGTATGCGAATACGGGAATGAACAGGGCCATTAATAAATGTGTAAATTGTGGCAATGTGACATGATTGGTAAAGTCTTACTACTAGATGCTTAATTTCTGATATATGGACCAATGAAATCTTAGTCCTGAATTAAGAGGTGAGGTGTACTTACTTGTTGCATATGTTTCCCGCGCCTTTTATTTTGCCTAGAATATACGGGTATCATAGTAGGTGCTACATTGCTGATTCGCTGGTACTGCTACTTGATATCGAAGAGATCCGGGTTAAATACTCTAGCAAAATAAATTCGCCTCCTTGTCATGGGAAAATTTCTCACAGGTCAACTGTTGTAGAATTGTAGCATAGCTACTCATAACTTTCTAATTATGAATTTGATACTGTGAGTTTCGTTTCAATTATAGTGTAGGTTTTATCTTAATGTATGCCATATAACTAATCATGACTCCGGTAAAGAATTTCTGAAATGTAAGCTTGTCGTGCACCTAGTTCTCTAACTGGAACCTACTTGACATTTAAGTGCTTATTCTTTTTCTGGCTACTAGTGGAAACATTTTGCATTTGTTTAATTCTAGAAACTTTCCGGATATAGATTAAAAGGTGTGGAGAGATGGCACGTAAGCTACGTTTTTTCAGGGATCAAATGACAAAGGCTGGCCTTTTAGTCTCTACATGGTCTGCATATGGCTCAGAAATTAGTCTAGATGAACTGGAGGTATGTAAAATGGGCTACACCCACATTCCATATTTATCATGATATCACATCCTTCTGATATATACTAGGGTGATTATTAGGTGAAACTTGGAGAACTTGAATCTGAGCTGATTGAGATGAACGCTAACACTGAAAAGCTACAGCGTGCTCATAATGAACTTCTGGAATATAAGCTTGTTTTGCAAAAGGTGAAGAGACTAATCGATAATATTACCCATCTGTTTTTTGGCTCATTCTGGAGGTGGCAGAATGGGTAGGTGAATTGAGTTATGGTAAAACCTGGTTAAGTCACCCATAATGCTTTTTCTCCAGATCAGTATTATAGAAGCAATTACAGTCTCACGTTTGATAACCATGTGTTATAATTTTTCGATAAAAAATGCATTTTTTTTTCAATATATTGATTAGGAGGTTTATTAATGAAAAATAACTTTGGCGCTTGTTCAACCCATTTGCCTAGTTTTCTATTTACTTAATTGTAGTTTACCTGTTAGGCCCTTTAGCGTTAAATGTCACCTGAATTTGACATATTTATAAGTTATAGGATCAAATGCCATATGTAGTTCATCCATACATGTTATTTGAGTTGCAAACCTCTCAAGTGCCCCAACATAATTGAAATGAGGTGTTGCTGTCTTAATTCAGGCTGGTGACTTTTTCCATCATGCTCAAAGAAGTGCTGCAGTAGAACAAAGAGAATCTGGCGAACATCGCCTTGGTGAAGGATCCATGGACAGTCCTTTGTTATTAGAACAAGTACCTATTTTTTATCTAGTGCTCTATAGTCATATTCACGACTCTATATTCGATTGCATCGTGCGGTAACATGATTTCCATCTGATCCCTCATGTTTGTAGGAAATGACAACTGAGCTTTCGAAACAAGTTAAACTGGGGTTTATAAGTGGCCTTGTCCCAAGAGATAAAGCATTGGCCTTTGAAAGGATCCTATTTCGTGCAACCAGGGGTAATGTCTTCTTGAAACAAAATGTTGTGGAAGAGAGTGTCACCGATCCCATGCAAGGAGAGCAGGTTTTTTGTTAAATCTATCTAACCTCATACTTAATCATATTCGCTACATAATAGTATTGATTCTCAAAGTTCAAAAGTAGTTTCAATACTCTGAGTATTGTTCTTACCTTAGAATTAGCAATTACTATATCCTATATTTAGATTTCTTTATACTAAATTGATAAGTATGTTTTTCGTACGCAAATTTACTTTCATCTTCTATATCCTACGACCTACGACTATCTATACTTGATTGATATGTTTTCTTCAGTTCATGAGAATCTGCCATGTTGTTTACAGGTGGAGAAAAATGTGTTTGTTGTCTTTTACTCTGGAGAAAGGGCAAAGAACAAGGTGTTAAAGATATGTGATGCATTTGGAGCAAATCGTTATCCCTTTGCAGATGACATAGGAAAACGATACCAAATGATTACTGAGGTAAAGCTAGTTTCTTTTAGATATGTTCACACTACATAATTGGTGCCTTTATGAAGTTGTATCACGATGTGTATAGCTTTGTTGTACTTAATTAGCTTTACTGGTCTTTATAGAGGATCTATAAATTTCCATTGAAGAATTTTATTCATTTACACCTTAGCTTCAAGAATTGTCTTAGCTGGCCTAAATTATGTGTAATGTATCATTTTTTTTTATCTGAAAACTGTGAGTCTTGACTTTTAGGTATCCGAAAAACTTTCAGAGTTAAAAACTACCATTGAAGTTGGAACATTGCACTGGAGCAGTGTTGTACAGTCTATTGCTAATCAATTTGAACAGTGGAACAATATGGTAAGTGTTTCTGAATCTGTTATCATGAATGGGCCAAGTGCCTTTAAATTATTCTGTCACTATAAATTCTCTACTCTTAACTTATCTTTCAACTTATGAAGGTGAAGAAAGAGAAATCTACCTACCACACCTTGAATAGTCTAAGTTTTGACGTGACCAAGAAATGCCTCGTTGCTGAAGGATGGTGTCCTGTTTTTGCTACAACTCAGGTATTTAGCCTTAGTTCTGTAAATAATCTCTCAACTCATGATCGATAGACCCTTTATAGACTACTCAATGTTATAGGGGTTCACGTTTTGCAGATCCAAACAGCTTTGCAGCGGGCAACAATTGACAGTAATTCACAGGCTGGAGCCATATTCGAGATTCTGCATACTAAGGAATCACCACCCACATATTTTCGTACAAACAAATTTACTTCTGCTTTTCAAGAAATTGTAGATGCTTATGGGTGAGTATCTGTTATATATAATTGTGTACGTATATGTTGGTAAGATCATATAGTCGTGGTATAAAACGAATTCATTTAGCTTGGTTCAAGGGTTGCATGAGTTGGAGTAATGAGTTAAAATTCCGTTAGAGCAATCCCGCAAACCCTGTTATACTCCATTTACTAAAGTTTTACTAGTAATTTATTTCCCAAACGGAAAAGTAATTCATTTGCTAAATTGAATTACAGTGACTAGTTTCATACAGTAATAGTCTAACTTTCATTTGAATTAAAGTGATTTTGGTGTGTTTGAATTATTTTAGATATATTTTATTCAGTCTGACCCCTACCCTGTGACCCGTTTAACCCATTTAATTTCTAGTTAACTATTCTAGCTTAAACACATTTACCTCGTTAGACATAAAAAAAGACCCGAGTTGTTCCATCTGTAGGTAGAGGGTCTACACTTGTGGAACTTACTGCTGCTCGTGTCAGACCTCATGGTTTAAGAAATGAGTGTGGCAACTTTAAATCTGGTCTTTCTTAATGTAGTAGGCAAACATGATCAATATATTTGTCATATAAGGTGAGTAGTATTTAAGACCATTTAAATAGTTATTTGTTCCTCTCAAAGTTAATATTTTGAAACAGTTGAATGAAAATTTGGTAGCTTCTTTCATTTGGTCACGTGTTAAAATGTAAGAAAATTCATTTAATTGGTTGAGTGAAGCCAATATAATTCTTCTTCTTCTTTACAGGGTGGCAAAGTACCAAGAAGCAAATCCTGGTCTTTTCACAGTTGTTACTTTCCCTTTTCTATTTGCGGTCATGTTTGGGGACTGGGGCCATGGTATATGCTTGTTTCTCGCCACACTATTTCTTATTCTGAGGGAAAAGAAATATTCTAGTCAGGTGATCTCCGTCGACTGCATATTCTTGTCCTCACATTTAACTTTTTACCTTCTTGATATACATGTTATCATTTAAGTGTTATCTATAACTAACAGAAGCTAGGAGACATCATGGAAATGGCATTTGGCGGTCGTTATGTTATCATAATGATGTCAATTTTTTCAATCTACACGGGACTTATATATAATGAGTTCTTCTCTGTCCCATTTGAACTCTTTGGGCGCTCAGCGTATGATTGCCGTGATTCTTCCTGCAGGTACAGAGTGGGTACTTGAATTTACTTAGATCCCGTTTTTTACTTTCCATATACTGTTTGACATTTGAATCCACTATAGGGATGCTACTACAATAGGAATGATCAAGGTACGGGACACCTATCCATTTGGTGTAGATCCTATGTGGCATGGAACTCGCAGTGAATTACCATTTCTTAACTCACTGAAGATGAAAATGTCAATCTTACTGGGAGTGGCTCAGATGAATCTTGGAATCATTTTGAGTTACTTCAATGCAAAGTTTTTCCGAAATGACATAAACATTTGGTAAGATAGATTTCTATGTTTGGTGTCACTCTTTGCATGAATATTACTAGAGAAAAGTTCGCTTTCAGTGGTGTTTGATCTCTGATAGGTCAAATGGGCTAAGCTAAATAATCAAACTAAAAAGGAAGTGGGTCAAATGGGTTGAATGAGATTTCTCTAACAGGTCAATTTGATTCTTTCAGGTACCAGTTTATTCCCCAGATGATATTCTTGAACAGTTTGTTTGGCTACCTTTCACTACTCATCATTGTGAAATGGTGTATCGGTTCTCAAGCTGATTTATACCATGTAATGATATATATGTTCCTGAGTCCTACAGATGATTTAGGGGAGAATCAGCTTTTCTGGGGCCAAAAATATATTCAGGTTTCATGCTCTCTTCTATGCTATAGTGATAGTACAGGTGAAACAATGGGCGGATTGAGTGGGTTGATATACAGGTCAAACAGTTAACTTTTATAAGGTCGAAACGGGCCAGGTTCGCCTGAAACAGTTATCCATAAATGTTAAATCATTTATAAATATTTTGTGTCACATATCAATAATTTATGTAATCTCAGTAGCAATATAAATTCCGATAAGTTGTGTAGGAAGTTTTATGCAATAAAACTTATAAAATACAATTTGGGTATGTGACCTGCAATTCGTTTCCTTTTAACCTAACATACAATCTTACCCGTTTGACCAGTTAAAGATGAAACATAACTTGAATTAACCCATTCATAAATAAATGGATCGATATTGCCACTTCTAGTTTAGAGGTATATCTTCATTGTTGTTGATAAAAGCGTAACTAATCTAAGTTTGATTATCTCTCCCACTGCCAGATACTACTATTATTGCTAGCACTAGTTGCTGTACCGTGGATGTTAATCCCCAAGCCACTTCTATTGAAGAAGCAACATGAGAAAGTACGCCAAATATATTTCTGGATCTTTTATAAATATATTCTACCCGAGTTGTTGATTAACCATTTTCATGTCTTTCTATTAGAGGCACCAAGGCCAAGCTTATGCGCCACTTCACAGCCTTGATGATAATCTTGAGTCAGATTTGGAGGATGGCGATGACAAATCTCATGGTGAACATGAGGAATTTGAGTTTAGTGAAGTTTTGGTGCATCAATTAATACATACTATTGAATTTGTTCTTGGTTCAGTGTCTAACACAGCTTCTTATCTACGTCTTTGGGCTCTAAGGTATGTTGGCAAAAGAAATTTGACAAAGCAAAACTCATACTCCTTTACTTCTAATTTTACAATGAAACCTAGAAAAATTTATCCATGGTTTCCAAGTGTTTCATTTTACTTCAAAAGATCACTATCGTTTATTTTTGTCGTACCAAAATTATCATTTTACAGAATGAATCTGGCATCACATAAAAGGGTCACATAATTGCTGTTAGTTTGCGTGTATCTAATCTTTGAACTTTTTCTTACCAGTCTAGCACATTCAGAGCTTTCGAGTGTATTTTATGAAAAGGTCCTGCTACTTGCTTGGGGGTAAGTTATCGTCATTATCTTTGTGAACCTAAAAGAACTCTTAGATGTGGCATTTTGACTCATTTACTTATGAATGGGACCATTCGGGTTATGTTTTTCCTCACAGTTAACAAGGAAACAGGTTAATGGGTCAATAGCTGAATGTCTTTTATATTTTTTAGCGGAATAGCTATTGTATTATGCATTAAACCTAGTGAATCGGCGTATTAAAAAAAAAAGCTAATTGTGAGAATAGTTTTCTAATTTTATTGAACAGTACAAACTATAGAAGATTACTAAAATGTTGAATAAACGGATAAATGGTATTTTGGGTCAACCCAACTAGACCCATTTTAACTGGTTAAAAGTTACATGGTTTCACTCATTACCCAACCTGCCCAATTTCCCACTTCCAAGAGTTATTTCTCAAAAAGTTTAACCTGAATTCGAAACAAATGGCTCTCTGTGATGTGCAGCTACAACAACGTGTTCATACTGATAATTGGCATCATCGTTTTTATTTTTGCAACCGTGGGTGTACTCCTGGTGATGGAGACTTTGAGTGCCTTCCTGCATGCGCTGAGGCTTCACTGGGTAGAATTCCAGAACAAGTTCTACGATGGAGACGGTTACAAATTCTGTCCGTTTTCATTTGCTTCAATTAGTGAAGAAGAAGACTGATATGCAATTTTTTTTGAAGCATTTCATGCATTCTATACTTCAGTATATTCTTTCACATTGGTTACTTGAAGGTGGGGTATTATTTTTTTTCTTTTTCTTTTACATATATAGGTTTTCTTTGTATTTATGTGCATTTCTTACCACAACATATATAGCATGTATAATTGCCATTGCATTCATTACTATTCAATGCATGTAAAATCATGATTGAATGAGCCAAAAATGTAATGTTATGCTACCCACATATTTGAAGTGATGTTTAAAATTCAAAGCCCAGATATAGGCAACTATTTTTTATGGCGTCAGTGTTGATAAAACTTTTAGTTGATGTCAAAAGCAATTAGTGAAGCACGACTAAATAAGTTATAAATGAAGAGGAGCTGAACAAAATGCCATACAAGAACGAAGGTGGCGGGTTTGAAAGGGTAGGAAGGACATCCTGTGCTACAATGCACATAGGGTTACGAAGAAGTTGATTAGAGATGTATAACCATGTGAGGTTTGGTAAAGCTGGGAATGAAACCATTCGCTTGGAACTACCCATGGTATCAGTTTTAACAGGCCTTTTCACCTGTTATGGTGGCGTGATGTCTTTGGAAGACAAAGATGATTTTAAGTTTTGTAAGATAACGGTCGATCTTATACTCAGTATTAAGTCAATAAGTCTTTTATGGTATGAGTTCGAAATTTTGTATGATTAGCTGTAAAGATAATGTAAATTAGAAGAATTTTTTGACCAATACAAATTAGCAAGCGTTGTGAATATAATTTATTTTTTTTTGGAAAGACGGTAATATAAAAAAAGTTGATTGACACAGTATAAACCAAAAATATTCGGAGAAAATATTAAATTGCTGTTTAAAGATAGATAAGTAAGTACCCTACAAAGTATTTGGGCCAAATAGCTTAGGGCAGTTTCTCGCTTTTTTGGTTGCCAATGGTAGTGAACTAGTGATTGTGTCAAAGTCTTGACGGGCAAATCACATAAAGTGGATAGGTTAACTTGACGGGCAAATCATATAAGGTGTATGATATCAGATGATATCTTTTAAAAGTAAAACTTGAGGAAAGGTATTTAAATCATGTATTTTCTCTTGTTTTCCTTATAAAACCATGTATTTAAATCATGTATTTTAAACTTGACTGGCAAATGGATTGACATTGCTACATGAATCATCAATGATATTTAATCATGTATTTTCTCTTGTTTTCCTTATAAAACCACCACTTTTTCATATTAAATGCAAGGGTTTTGCAACTTTTTAGTAAGATACAGTGATACACATTTGTGAAATATGCACTTGTTTATTAGTTTTATTTATATATGTTATAAGTATATGAGTAACAAATCACAAAAGCAGCTTAAAAAGGCTTTAATTCTCTAATTTTATGGGCTAAAAGAGTGCAACAATATTTGATTTGGGGGACTACTAAAAAAATCTGATTTTACTGCGTTGGACTGGTACACATGTCTTGGTGCTCATCAAAAGGCTGATTTGGCTTATGTTTTTATCTCAAACTTGTTTCATAAAAAAATGTAGCTAAAATGAAAAAACGTAGCATTAAACGCTTTCTGGAAAATATAAAAACCCTGTAAAACGTTTCCAAAGATCATATTATCATTATTGTTAAAGCTTGTTAAATAATAAAAAGGACTATCTTATCTTTTTTTAGTGGACATAAGTGATAGCGGGTCAGCCGGCAAGTTTCGACTTGCACTAGAAAATGAAAGATTACCCACTTACCGAACTTCTGAACTCTTATGCTAACAAACAAAGCTACCAAGGCTTCCAGTCTAGCCTAGCCTTTAACTGTGCTAATCCTAATTCCTATATTCAGAACATTCAATTGCTGCTTCCATAAAATGGCATTCTCTTCTCTTTTCCTAATTCTTAGGCTGTTCTAGTTATCAGCAAAGAGTTCTTATTTGTCTTCAACATACAAATTCACATTATCTTTACCATTTTGTGTTCGGAAAAATGTAATCGAATCTTGGGATTAAAGGTTTAGTGCTAAACTTAACAATTGGGCACCATGATCTTCATCAATATAAAAACAAAATTAATCAGTACAAGAATTGCTAAAAAGTATAGGGCGTTGCTTTTGTAAGAGGACATATACATTAACTACATAAAGCTATAATGCTATATAACACAGTTCATCAGAGTCAGAGCACGTAAGAGAAACTCAAACTTACACCAAATCCGGCAACTTAAATGTAAAAACACCACACACACGGAAGCACTTTTATGGTTATACTCATCTACTCATCTCTGCATTCATTTAGAAAACTCTTCCACCTTTTTGATAATCAGCTTCTGTTTTCCGTTGCCAGGTTATATACGGAGATTAGTCTATCCTGTGAGACTTCAAATGTTGCACTTGAGAGAGTGGCCTAAAAGCAGCTGCCAAAGCCCTCTTTGGATACACGGTCCTTGGTATTTTAGGTTATCCAGATTTTAAAAATTGGCGCAGATTACTTTGTTCAAAGCCATCTCCCTAGTCCCTAGCTGCTTCTTTTGTGTGTTTGGTTGTGTTATACCATGGTATAAATATATAGGGGGGAGTGAATATGGGGTTGTCCCCCATCTAAGCTTAGATGGGGAACACTTCACATCTTGGTTTTTTAATCATAAAATTCACGGGGGCCCAAAGATTTATTTAAAATACAAAGAAATGTTTAAATTTTTGTATGTGAGGGGTTCCCTATCTAAGCTTAGATGGGGAACAACCGCATATTCACTTTTCCCATATATATATTATATACATGTATATATATCATGATTATGCCTATAGTCTTCTTGCACTGACCAAGTAATTCAAATCCTTCATATAGCAAACCAAACACATCTGAAAACATGTGCCAATAGTTTATCTAGCAGCTTAAATTTTTATAGCAAGCCACTAATCCTAATAGATCATATAAAACAACACATACAGATCATAAGCAAATACATTCTTAATATCTATTCATCACAACAAAACCAATCGTAAACAGGTCGATTAAAAAACAAAGATCAAATAATTACCTGACACCGGAATCCCCCGCAATTCCAATAGCCATACCAGCAGAAAGACCAGAAAGTCCACAAGCCAAACCAGAAGAAAGATGAGCATAGCCATCAAACAAACAGTAAGACTTAGCGTAAGGATTAATCCCAGTACTGATAATCAATGCAATAATCAAGGCAAAAATACCCAACACTCCAGCCGTAACCACCGGCACAATCGACTTCATCACCAGCTCAGGCCTCATCACTCCCATCGAAGCCACTCCAACACCATTCTTTGCAGTCCCATAAGCAGCTCTCTTACCTACATACACAATAATCACAAGATAAATACGCATGACTCTTGAGCACAGTCATCGTAGTTATGCTTGAACTTTTAGAGGCCTAGGGCGGAAATTCTTTAATTGCTAAAAAAATAGTTCTAGAAATGAGAAACTAAAACTGAAGTCCCTAAATAAGGCTTATCACTTATGTATGTATATTTCAATCAGATCGCATGATACTAACAAACTGAACCTGCAACTACAATTGAACCATAATTACTGGGCACAGCACATTTTCAAACGATTTACATAAATATGGTTGAGTCACTGAACAAATTTTATGTATGAAAAGCTCAATTACACTTTAGTTATTAAAATGTTATTGAACCAAGTATTTTTATCCAGTTTGTTTCCAGTTTATTATCCGGATTTGAAGTGACTTTTAAATAACTCACTTAACCGCATTTCTGATCAACTTAGTTATATACTTCTGAAAAAAATTATATATAATCGACTTCCTTTGTTAAACACAACAGTATTCAGTAACTAACCTCATTTTTCTTAACAAGTCCATGTCGGTATTACGACGATACCTTAATACTCTATTACAACTTTTTCTTATTTTTGAGTTCTCAAAAATATGGAGCACTCGCACTATGCGTCAAACGCAAGCAAAATAATCAGGATACAATATGAAACTAAAAATCCATATCTCCAGCCGTCGCTAAGATTTTAGAGTCCCTATGTAAAACTCTCTAAATACTAATTGCAAAGAGTAAATTATATAGCTTATTTCTTTGTTTAGATATTTATGAATAACAAATATCTAAACCAGTAGAGCAAACATCTCACCTCCCATACCCCGCTTATGCCGGGATTGGGTACAGGTGAAGTTATGGAATCGATAACCTCTCAGTTAATAGGTCACCTTATATAGATCATTTCGTTTTAGACTAACTGAACATGGTGGTTGGAAATTATTTTTAAAAAACGGTTATTTCTATGTACAATATTTTGTTGTGTGTTAACTATGGTCGATTAGCAGAATCCTATATAACATTTTATACAATAGAATTGAAAAAATATGGATTTGGATTAGAATAGACATACAGGAGAAAACAAGAGCAGCGGCGGCACCAAAGAAACTGAAAAAAGGAGCAGTTTCATCGCCTGAGAAAGTTGATGAAAACATTTTCGATTTTGATCAGATGATAATGAAGATGACCGGGTTATTGTTTTAGTGTTTGGGTCTGATCCGAAAAGATATACACATATACAATCACGAAAATGTACAGTATGTCTTTTAGTTGAAACTAACTTGATAGCACTCGATACAAAATTTGAAAAGGTAAAAAGACACATGCCATGAACTTAATGGACAGTCACATACAACTTATCTTAAGATTGGTACAAAAAACCAGAGAACTCGTAATGAATCATTTATATATTCCCAATATCACATTTTAAATGTATTACTAGTATAAATTAGAAATTTTTTGAAAGAGTAATTAAATATGCTATAAAAAAGAAATAGAGTAATGTTCAACAAGTAAGAAAACAAATAAACTAATATCATAAAGTAAGGTGTAACATAAACAATTAGTACATCAAATTTTCAAGAGATTTAACATGTGATGGAATTATTATAAAGGTAAAACATATATCATTTATCTGTCTCTATCTCTATAATACATATAATGCACATATAAAAGCGCAAATAGTCATTTTACATATGTCAAATCATACCATATAATATAATAACTCTCTAAGGTTTCAAATCTGCTTATATAAAGACCTTTCTGGTTCTTCTTTTTCTTCTTTCTCTAGCAACATTATTGACGATGTTAAAGTAAAAACAACAAGATAATAAATCAAGTTGCTAGATGAAAAATTACCCGAAAGATCTAGATATAAAGCATATTTGAAATCTTAAAGAGAGCATATTTGAAACCCTTGAGGATAGGAACGTTAAGCGTCTTGGACAAAGGAGCAGATATGAAACATAATATTATGATAAGCGTTATACCACCGGTATAACCGATATATCAAATACCGGTGGTCGACCGTTACAACCGTTATTCGACCATTAACAACATAGATTTCAAGTAGAGATATTTAGAATAGTGAATAAAAGGGGATGGCCATTTTGAGGTTATCAAAACCTTGGTTGAAAAAAATGGAGAGAAATAAATTATAAAAGCCATGAATAAACATTTCCTTAACAATAAGATGTGGCAATTTGGAACACTAGTTAAGGATGAGTATTTTTTTATTTCTGACAGATCAAATGGGACTTAGCAGTTGAATAAAAAATAGCAGCAAAACATTTTACCGCTGACAATTTTGTGTAGCAATGATCAGGTCCAAGAGCCTGAGATTTAACGCTCTGCCACTTGCGAACTAGACTTTCGGTAAATCTTGCATTCACTTTAGGTATTTCCTCAGTGTCTTCAGCTATACAGTCCCCTGTACGTAACGATGTAAGATAGGTGAGCTCGCAAAACTGAACAAGTCATAGATGGTTGAAAGATTTTAAATCAAAAAAGTGGTTTAACATAAAACTGATAATTCAATTCCTTTACTAGAGGTGACAATTCGAGCAATTTACTTGTCTCGAATGAATCCAATATAAAATTACACAAAAAGGGAACACGTCAAGACACGTATAACCTCCTAAATTATGTTACCCAAAGCTTTTAATAAAGCAATACTACTACTGAAACGAATTAAACGTTTCAGAATAATAAAAGAAGGGAAAAAGAGTGTCTTCCAGCCAACCCAGTATGACCCACCCATTCCAACCCAGTTAAAGTTAAACACTTAAATCTGACCCGTTTCAACCAGATCCAATTACCCAGCCCGATCTATCCAACTTGCCAACTCTGTATTTAATGGATGAATTCTAGATAACTAGGTATGCAGTGGTTCCCACCAGATACAACATCAGAAAGAATAATTACAACAATTATTGATTATAAACAATGCTAATTGTAAGTGTTTCAGTTATATACACAATACAATTTAACATGATTTTTATATATCATACTCACATTGATCATCTGAAGCAATAGCAGAACCAATTTCTTTAAGGAGGGATAGAGACTTTCTTGGTCAGCATAAGTTTCAACACCGTGAAAGTCATCAATCCAACAAGCACCATGATCGTGACAGCCAAATCTTTTATCTGGTAAGTAATCAGTTCTTGTTCTTCATTCTCATTTAGAGAATTTTCCGCAGGAACATCAACTATATCAGCAACCACTTCTCCATTGTCAAATCATGTTAACCACAAAAGAATCACCAAACTTGCTTTTATCATTGCGTCTTACACTCTGTGACTCCTGTCCAAGAGGAAAGACCTTCTGTAAGGCCTGAATTGCACCGACTTTTACACTGTCTAGAACTGCAGTAGCTTCAGCACCAATCCTAGCAATAGCAACTGCTGCTGTCAACGGTGAACCACCAACTCCCTCTAATCGTTCTAAATATCTCAGTACAACAGGATCATCATAGTAATCACCTTAAACTGGACATTGTCTCTCTAAATCTAGGAAAAACCACCTCCATCAACCATGTTTCCCACAACTTACAAAGACCAGGAAGATCTTTTTCAGGATCATCTCTAGATTTTCCATGACAAATGTAGCAATAGATGGATCTCGGTATGGTAAGTTCTCAACGTTTAAACCTAACAACGAATGCCATTCATCAATCCCTAACAAAAGGTGAACAGAGACCCCGCTCTAATGCAAAGTCTACATCACGGTTTTCTCTTACTTAGTACATAAGAAATGGATTAGCCAAGGATGTTACTTTGTTTATTGTAGTTGTAGAAGTAATTTGTTAGCAGCTCTAATATGATGATGCTGTTCACCTATTGAAGCTTGGGCAACAAGTGCCAAAGCAACTCCATAAACTTCAAAACTTTCTGCAGGTATGTTATCTGGCGTGGCAGCAAAAAGTTCAACCTTCAATATAAAAAGGTAAATACAAGATTCAGAAACATGAATACAGAACATAGATAATCAAGGGAGTCAATCATTTGTAAAAGGTCTGGAGATAGGTGGGTAGAGCAGATGGAGTAAAAGTCAAAAGCACATAGTGTTTGGTTTAGGTATGTCTGGGTAATTTTACCTTACCTTTTCAAGAATACGTAGTGTGTCAAACATAAAGATTATATTGTTTTATTGATAAATTCATTGATATAAAGATATACAGGGTTTTAACATTTAATAAACAGGTAATTTTAAAAAATAATTGTTTGATCTCATTATATAATTTAAGGGGCCGAAATTCCCACAACTCTTTGAATAAGACGTCAGAAATTGAAGGGGGTTGAACAAAATATATCAAAGGGCTAACCTGCTCTAATGCAGTCATTCGTAAGAAGGCTTCATTCATGAAATCTTCACACATAAATCCTCCAGCAACAGCAGAGGCACCACCACCCCCAACAGCCCATAAAATGTTATGCACACCTTGAAGACCTTCTATCCCTTTTGTTCGGTGCTCCTCATCGAGAGGCAAGGTCAAAAGCTCCAGCGCATAGCGTGCGTTTATCTCTTCTAATGTTTCATCAATTTGTGCTTGTATATCTGGTGCGTGACTGCTTGCACCTTCTTCCTGCATGGCAGCAATGTATAAGAACCAAATAATTTCCCAGCACACAATACACAGCAATGTATAAGAACCAAATAATTTCCGAGCACACAATACTGATCACCCAGTTTCAAGAACTTAAAATACCTTCTAGCTCAAGCTGATGTGTCAAAAAAAAAACATCTGGGTTTTTTACTTTGTAAACACAGAAGAAAGAAAACTGACTTTTGTAAAGATACAACATTCCACATTTCTAAGAAGACAAACAATTTAAATAAATTTAATTATTACAAAAATGTTTATTCAGATTAGATCCACATGGGAACTGTTATTTAATAGTCTTACCTGTAACAACTTTAGCGCTCTCTCAAGCAACTCACACCCCTTTATATAATCAGGAGGAGACATGGCGAGTGTCCCTTGAGATTTAAACATACGAAAGAGCCACTGCTAACACAACATCCTGTTTGAATGACTTAGGTAGCCTCTATTTCAGTAAACTCTCGCCAATTTGAAGGGCCACTTCATCCTTTCCACTTTCTTGCAACACGACTAGGATCCTGGAACCTAAAAAGTTTTAGCCATAATTTATTCTTAGTAATTAAAATCATTAACTTCTGCACCACTGGTTCGTCCATGATTATTTTGCGTATGATTGATATACAATTCTGCATAGTTGCAACTCTAATGATCAAAACACTTTCCAAAAATACGTTTCATTTTGGTAGAAGATTCCATAACAAAAGTGAACTCTTTACACAGCAAAAACCGATTTGCAGCGCTAGATATCAGTTTCAAAGCTACCATTTAAGAGCACAATGAGTGTAAAACTTAAGAGATCGTTAGTCAGGGTTTGCAAGATTGGAACTATGCATGCCTCTAAGATCACAAACCGTCAATATATGCCAGCAATTTCAGTATAAAAAAAGGAAAACTAGAAAATTACTCGGAAAGTCCGACACTATTGTTTGTCATTCTTTTTAGTATAATCATTAATAATCCTCCTAGATTTTTAAAGAAATCAGATATCATATATTATTAGCACCCAACTTCAACATCTTCAAATAGTTGATCATCCATTCGTTTATGGAGATTAACATTATAAAAAGTACAATATCGGCTTATCGCTATTATTTATTGTTACCTAGGCTTAATGATGTTTAATCGAAATTAGTCAATAAACTTAATGGATTTCTCTTAAAGGTGAAAACTTGATTGCTACCAAAAAGAATTTCCACCATTTCAAAAATGAAATATATCATTAAAAGGTAACATAAGTACACGAATTTCGTAATTATGGTACCATACATGATTTAGAGCCAAAAAGAAAGCATACTTCCAACTAGACTACAAATATAATTTCTATCTACGTATATATATAGCGATAAAATGTTCCTTTTCTTGGACAATATCATTGGTTTGCCTACGCAGAAAATCTTGGTTATTATGTTATCTTTTTCTATAATTTTTCTTATTATTTTCAGTTTTTGCACTTAAAGTGACCTAATAATTCATCCGACTTTCTTCAAAATCATATCTGATTCCCCTAATTAATATATTTATGTAACTATGTTACATTTTATGAAATTTTCACTTTCAATAATAAGAAAATACGAAACATATAGAACATAATAAATAGAAGAAAGTTCAACGTTTACGCAATTACAAGGTAGTTTAGGCTTCGTTAAATTAAGCAATTTACACAAAACTTATCACTCAACTAAATCAACATATCTCACAATTCAAAAACCAGATTAGGAAACCCGCGGAGTTATTCTTAATGTACAGCAATATATCTATAGCAATACAATGGGCATCCTTATCATTAAAGGGAAGTTATTCTTAATGTAATGTGTATATATATTATATACATATAGATATATATGTGTGTGTGTCTAAAGTCTAAACATGTTAAGCAAAATCGATAAGAAATACTAATAAAAGTACATACACTGTCCCAAGGAACATCAGTAAGTATAGTATCAAACTCATCATCAACAAGTCCTTGATTATACTCTCGTTTCGTCCGAGGATTACTCAGCGTCTCACACGCCGCCATCAATATCTGTCGTCAGACTAATCAACGCCTCGTCGCTATACCCGTATTGAGGGAATTGTTTAAGGGTTTTAGTCTCATAACATCTTCTAATTCCATCACTTGAAAAATGGGGTTCAGCTGATAAAACTTTATAGAAATCAATGGGCATTGCCACGTGGCGGTCGGATATGGGGTTGGGAGGAGGGTATTGGAGAGGTGAAGTGGGTGGTGGGTCGGTGGGTTTGGTTGCGGTTGAAGGGAAGTGGAAGTCGGAGAAAAGACGGTTGGCCCATTTGCTGGCGGAGAAAGTGGTGGTGGTGGTGCCGTTGTTCACGGCGGAGGTTGGTTTAAGTAAGTGGTGGTGGTGGTGGTGTTTTTGGGTGTTAGGGTTTGATAAGAATATAAAAGTGTTTCTTTTGCGGGTGGTGGTGGTGTTTTTTAGAGTCGGGACTATACAAAAGAATTTTGTATCCGCGTGACGCGGTGGCAATAGTGTTGCTGGTGGCGTTACGATGATGACGGCTCATAACAGAGGCGAGGTTGACCGTTGGAGGCGATGGTGTGGTTATTTATTATTTTTATTTATATTTTTATAAAGATAATTGATATAAAATTAGTCATATGTTCGCGTCATGTGACAGTATGACGGCGGTAATTGATATAAAACTAGTTATATGTTTGCGTCATGTGACAGTATGATGGCGGCGGCGACGGATGGTGATAGTCGCGACAATGGGGTGGCGGCAGCCGTGATTATTAATATAAAAGTAGTTGATATAACAGAAGACATTGTTGTTATTTTAAGAGTTAAATGCATGTTGTAATTAGTTATAGGGTTTAACATAGCTGCAGTCAACTGCAACCGTTTTTGGCAGCAGCAAAGTGAAAATCAGAGGACATTATGTATATGTATAAATTAAAAGTTTTAAATTGTAAAAAAAACTTATAAACTTATATATTGTTGCAGCCATGATAGCTACCGTCATATTCGATTTCCCCTTAACTTTATTAAGAATAGTATATGTATATTATGTAGAGATCTTTAAACTAGTGGATAAATGAGATGGTAGAAAAGCCAAATGCATTATAAGGTATTCAAGATTGTTCGCATTGGAACTTTCAGTCCATTTTTCACTATTTACTTTCAATCAATTATCTTATGTCACCTTATTCACCGCTCACTCATCCTCATTCCATTATTTTGATGACATCTTACCACTCACTACAATTATCTTATTTAAAATTAAAGTTATCTATACTACTTTATAAAACAATCTACCCTCTTCCCGTTTGAGTAATTAAGATTTTGAAATGACCAAATTATCCTCTTCTTTATTCATTAATTTAAACATTTTCACCTATTTACTTGAAATGTCCTTAATGAAATAAATTTCAACATAGATCCTTCAACCCTTAAAGAACCATATTAACCTCTCTTACATCAATTAATTTATATTAACCATCACGCCACAATCGTTGTCACCGCCGCACATCGTCGCCGCCATACTTTTGTCACTACCACCATCACCGCCGCATCGTGCGGGCATCCGTCTAGTATTAAACGATAGGTCTTTGATTTTGTCTGTCGGTCAAACCTTAATCATATTTAAAGTCTTTTGATTAGTTTAACTTTATCGACTTCAATATATTAATTTATCACTTCTTAATTTCATTATGACCTACATTTCATTGTTATATCGATATTATACTCATTTTTATTGTTGAGATCTTAAACCTTAAAAAAGTCAAACTTGATGTGAGGTTTACATCTCATATTTAGGAGATCGAGTGGATTGATATAGGGTTTTTCGAGAATTGTTTCATACCAGATAATCGCTTAATGTAATAATTGGAGTACTCCTTCAAAAATAAAACATCAATTTTTTTTAATTCTTTTGAGTGCATGTATTGGATTATTATGATATTCAATAACTTAAATAAAAAAAAATCAAACAAACGTTGATACAAAATTGCAAACGATAGATACAGGCCAAATTGCCAAAATGACGAAAACATGCGGATGCTTGAAAACCACAAAGGAAGAATCCAACGGAAACACAGATAGCTAACCAAATAAAAGTTGAAATTGATAACAATAAAAGTTGGAAGTCCTGTTGATAGGTTTAGTGATTACGTTTAAGACTTACATGTACATTTTTTTTTTTAAATTACAATTAACAAAACATGTAAAAATTTTATGTAGGTCAAAAATCATGTCATTTGAATACGCTTTGAACAAAAATAAGCTAGCTTGCTCAACACATTTATGTATTAGCAAAAAGTTTTTTGTTTGTGTGCCTAGAATGAATAACTGAAGAACCCGTTGTAACTATCAAGTCCTGCATGTATTGATAGTTTGATACTTCAAAAACAGAAAACACGTTAGTCTAAGAACTCGGCCAAAGAGAAAGCTTCTAATTTCCAAGTTTATATTACAAGTCACCAAAGACAAAGTTCAACAAGTAAAAAAAAACATGATATTAATAGATTTTTGATACAAATATATAACAATCCATAAATTCCAAGTCTTCTTCAGGACCAAAATACAATAATACCATGTCCAAAGAGGTTTGTTTTTTTTTGGCAAAACTAAGCAACAAATAATAATGATAATAATAGTGACCTTATTGATGACAACTAGAAAACCGTAACTTTAACCAGAGAATAAAAGTAATAGTAACGCTAACTTTAAAGACGCAACATTGCGACAGACATATTGATGGGAAAATGGTCAATTATTCTAGTCAGTTTTGGATTGACCGGCTCGAGAAGAAAGGATGGTGCCAGACCGTAGAGGGCCAGAGCTTCAGCAAAAATGAGTATAAGGATCATTTCAACAAAAAAGTTTCGGTTGTTGTGCGTTAGCCCTGGAATGGAAGACAGTTACATTAGTAACAATTATTAGAAAATAGAAAACAGTAATTCAGCAGACATCAAATTGCTTAATAACCATATAGCAAATGAAATAAATTCTTTTTAGTTAGAGTCGACTAGTGGTAGGAATTTCGACCATGGTTCATCACAAATTTTGTAGAAGTAAATATCATATATATTTCTCCCGAACTTACCAAGGTTAAGAGTTAGGAATTCGGTTACCTTTCAAATTAAGTTGAATATCGAAAGTGAGAGCCATAGGATTTCCATCGATGATCAAGTTATATATATAGAAAAAAAATATATAAATTAAAAAAAAAAACAAAAAAAACTTGAGGATAGTAAGTGTGGCCAGCAGAGAACGATAAGATGCTATTTTGATGCTTTGGTCAATGGGCAATGTAATTGTTTGTAACAGAAGACACGGGAACAATTAAATTATAAAAGCAGCTAAACAAGGCCCTTAATTCTATTAAACTTCATGGGCTAAAAGGGTCCGTCCACTCAGCCCAACTAAAGCTTTCCAGTCTAGTCTAGCTTTTAACTGTGCTAATTTTTAGTACAGAACATTCTTTTGCTGCAAAAGCATTCTTTTCTCCTTACCTAATTCTTCGGTTGTTCTAGTTATCAGCAAAGAGTTCCTATGTGTTTTGAACGTACACTTTCACACAATCTTTACTTCTTTAGCACTTTGTGTTTATTTTGATATTTTTTTTTTCCGGTCGTAAAATTGCACCAATAACAAACTCAAATGATTTGTTTTGTAAACTTCTTTTGGTTGTGAAACTGAATCGGTAACAAAAGCAAACCTGCTAATTGTGAACCCGTAGTGTTTGGCTTTTACCTCTAATTCCTTTTTATAGTATTGGTTTCAGAAAAAAAAAATAATTTTAGACCTAAGTCCAATTATGTAGGAACCTCCCAATAAGATATTAAAATGTAGAATTTGTGTTTTTTTACAATTTTATATATTTTCTATATCTAGCGCGTTTTACCCGAACAAGAAATATCTTGTGACATAGTTTTAAATTCGGTTTTGACATTATATATTGGCCACGCCGCTAACCCATCTTGCACAACATGCTTACTATGATACTAAAATTAAATAATCATAATCTCTATATATAATAAAACAAGATTGTTTTTTATAAGTAATTTTAGGAAGTTTTTGATATGGCACATCCATAGTTCACCTTAAAAAATTTTTATTTAATTATGATGTCATAATCTTTAATAAAAGTATTAATCATTTATATAAAGAAAAAAAAAATCTCTCTTAGATAATATTTGTCTTTTTTTTTATTTACTTAATGTAGTAGTCATTTTTATTTTAAAAATTATTATTGTGTTAGTGATTTATTAACTATATATAGTTATTGTGTTAGTTGAATTATTAGATTTATATCAAGTCAATCATTTATATAAAGAAAAAAAAATCTATCTTGGATAATATTTGTCTTTTTTTAATTTACTTAATGCAGTAGTCATTTTTATTTTAAAAAATTATTATTGTGTTAGTGATTTATTAACTATATATAGTTATTGTGTTAGTTGAATTATTAGATTTATATCAAGTTATAATGTTTTAATTACAAACATCATATATATATTTTTTAATATTATTTATAATTTTAATTAACATGTCCGGGTTGAACCCGGGTTGATTAACTAGTAAATAAATAAAAAAACATTCAAAGGCGGTTGATATTTTAATATTAGTTCTATTACGACATTAGGTATATATTATTAGTTGCGTTATCTAATGAGATTGAAAAAACTTTCTCCTATAGACTAAAATTACTTAGAGAAAATTATATTTTTGGTCCCTCAACTTGGCAAGATTCACAATTTTTGCCCTTAAGTGAATTAATTACAAGAAAAACCCTGAAGTCGGTTTATTTTTTCACTTTCACTCCAAGACCAGACGACGTCTATTTGGTCCGTTAAATGAGGGGCAAAGTCGTCATTTTACCATGCTTTTCTTCTTCACCATTCATTCATCGCTAAAATCCTTCATCTCCAGATTTCATCATCACCGATCAATACAAACACTTTATATCCCAAAATAACTATTCGTCTAACTAATAAACATATAGATTATAAAAATCATATAAGGATCTCTGAACAATTCACAAAATTTATACTAATTAAGTATATAATCACCGACAGAGAAAATTACACCCATAAAGTTATGTGCTAGTCTATATCGTATATAAATCTTTATCTATATCATCATATTATGTATATATATGTAGAAATTAGATTATGTATATATGTGTGACAATAAAAAGAGTTGAGGATAGGGCTACTACCACCACTGTCGGCATCACCGCCACAAGACCCCGACCACCCCTTTAGATCCGACAACCACCACTGTCGGCACCATCAAAACAGATTCAACCACCGTCGCTAGATCCAGCCACCCCTTTAGATCCGACAACCACCATTGTCGACACCATCACCACAGATTCAACCACCGTCGCCAGATCCATCAACCACTTTGGATTTGAAAATCACTATCGCACCACCACCAAAGATTCAACCACCCACCACCAGATTAGTCCCATCACTACTAGCCACTACCCTTAACCCTCCCATCCACCGCATCTTCTATTTATTCTTTTTTGTGTTTTTATAAGTTATTATAAGGGCTTTGTCAATATATGTATTTGGTATATGATTTACAATACATTACAAACCAAATATGTGTGTGTTTTTTCGGTTATAATTTTTGTGATTAGGATATAGGGTTAAAATTTTTGGTTTTTTGGTATATGGAGAAATATATATAGATAGGTATAGATATAGATAGACATATGTATTTTTGATTCCTTCTGGTTTTAATTTGAAGTAGCCATCATCACCCTTACTTTATTTTATAGATTTATAATATATGTATATGTATGTGTGTATAGATTGAATATAAAGATATAAACTGGGGTTTTTTCCAATTTCTTTGTATTATGGAAAATCTGGTGATGAATGAATGATGAAGAAGAAAAACATGATGAAATGACGAATTTGCCCTTTATCTAACGGACCAAATAGACGTCGTTTGGTCTTGGAGTGAAAAGTGAAAAAATAAACCGACTTCAGGGTTTTTTTTGTAATTAATTCACTTAAGGGCAAAAATTGTGAATCTTGTCAAGTTGAGGGACCAAAAATGTAATTTTCTCAATTACTTATTATATCTCAAGATATATTAATTGCTCCGTATCCCGACCAGCATTTTTAGTATTTTGACCAGCCAGATTTTGCAGCGACCCTCGCTGCAAAAACCCATGCCACGTCAGCATTCCACTAAGCCGCTTTAAATGTTTAACCGACTGTTACTCGACTTATTGCAGCGAGGGTCGCCGCAATAAGTTAAACCGGAGCGCCTTCATTTAAAAACCGATCCACCCATCTATTCCATCATTTTCCTTCCTCCACCCATCCATTCCATCATTTTCTTACAATTTTTCTTCCGATTTTGTTTAACAAAATTTAACAAATCCATCCACCAAAACACCTCCGGCTACTAACAATCCAGTCCCCTTAGTATAACAATCCGGGTATCACGAAGTGTCGGGATCATCACCCCCGCCAGCCACCACCGGGCAGTACTGCCAGCCGCCGCCGCCGTCCACCGCCACCGCAGTACTGCCAGTGTCGGGATTATCCTCCCCCAAATTCTGGCCGGTCGTCCTCCCCCAAATTTTCCGGCCATTTCAAATTCTGGTATGTATTTTATGCTTTTCCCAATATCCCAACCATTATTTTTTAGTATCTAAACCACTACTAGTTTTTGTAGCGACCCTCGCTGCAAAAAGTGAAAAAATGCGGGCCTCCATGGTATGTTAGTATAGTTTTTGTATATATATTAGTTTTGTTAATTTGTTAGGATTATTAGTTGTTTATAGGATTTTAATAGGTTTGTTAGTATATTGGTATGTTATTATTAGTTTTGTTAGTTTTGTTAATTAGTTAGTTTTGTTAGAATATTGGTATGTTAGTATAGTTTTTGTATATTTATTAGTTTTGTTAGTTTTGTTAGGATTATTAGTTGTTTATAGGATTTTAATAGGTTTGTTAGTATAGTTAGTTTTGATTTGTTGATAATTTAGTGATTTGTTAGGAGCCACTAATTTGTTTTGTTAGTGATTTGTTAGAATATATATCATTAAATGCAAAATTACGTAGATTAAAATTTGTTAAAAAATTGATTAAAATAAATAGGCAAGATTATGTAAAAATTTTGATTAAATAAACTATTTAAGACGTAATGAAATTTAGTTCAACAAAAATATACATAAAAATTAATTATAAAAATTAAGTTCAAAAGTATGACGTATAAAAAATTAAGTTAAAAAGTTAATATATTGATTTGTTAGAATATTTTAGTCATTAGTGTTAGGTGTTTTACTTTTTGGTTAGAATATTGACAAATTAAAAATGACGTAGATTAAAATTTGTTAAAAAATTGATTAAAATAAATAGCCAAGATTATGTTAAAAATATATGTATTGAACTAAATATACAAAATTATGTAAAAATTTGAATTAAAAATTTTGATTAAGTAAACTACTTAAGACGTATTAAAAATTACTATAAAGTTAAATTTAAAAGTATAAAAGTAAATTTATATTGTATAAACGAAGTTCTAAAAATTATTATCAAGTAAAAAAGATATATATAAAAGTAATAAAATTTGTGATAATTTTGTTATATGATTTGTATTTTGCAAAAAACGTATAATATGATTTGTATTTTGCAGTATAGATGGCGACTTACCATGGCGGTGATGGCGGCAATGAAGACCCACGTCGACCATGGTGGAAGATTACATGGGGCTGCAAAGGCAGCGGCGGTAAGGAATTTGGTTTTTTTATAATTCATATTTTAATTTAATATTTTTTTACTAACTTGTCTTTTTAGAATTTGGTTCTTTATAATTCATATTTTAATTTAATATTTTTTTACTAACTTGTTTTTTTAATTTTTGCTAGCCCCACGAAAGGGAAAAGGGAGGGGGCCCTGTCAGAATTTAAATCTGGAGGCCGAGTTCGCGAAAAAAGGTCGTCTGTCGATCGACTTTGACACCAGCAACTTAAAAACGTGGCAGGTTCTCGGCCCAAATTCTTCTATGTATAAGAGCCTCATTGGCACATTGGTCGGCCACATCCCTCAGACATACGACTCCTGGGACCATGTGCCTGCTGAAAGAAAGGAGTTTATCATCCCGACTCTGAACGTAAAATATTATTAATTTTTAACTTCTTCTTTGATGTTTGTATCAATTTTTAATTTCGCTAACTTTTACTTTTATAAATTGCAGACTCGGTTCAAATTGGACCACTTTATTCAGATTCCTAACCCCGAGGATCCTATCAGGCGGGGGTTTAGGCTGTGTGTTGATAGGGACTGCTCAGATCAGTATCGGCTCCGAAAGAGCCAGTTCAAGAGAGCCCACTTTTCTAAAAAGGGGGGCCTGGATGCAGTTCCCCAGTTGGAACAAGCTGTTCCTCCAGAGGGTATGTCATAGGAGGACTGGAGAGCTTTGTTGGGGTATTACCAGAGGGAGGACCGGGTGAAGGATTCGGCGAGAAACAACACGAACAGGGGCAAGCAAGTTCTTGCGGGGACCCATGGTCGTAAGTCTTACTCTCAGTACGTCCACCAGGAGAAGGTTAGTTATGAATTATATATGTATTAAATATATATACTTGTGTTTAAAAGTATAAGTTTAATAATGTATATTTCTTATAATATATATGTATTAAATATAAATACTTGTGTTTAAAAGTATAAATTAAAGAATGTATATGTCTTATGATAAATTGATGTGTTTACAGGTTGAAAAAAACCAGGACGTGGACTTGGTGGATTTGTTCGAGATTAAGCACAAGAAGAAGAAGGATAAACAATGGGAACACCCGATGGCTGAAGAAATACATGTATGTGTCTCTCTTTAGGATTTTATATTTTTTAGTATTAAATGTTAATTAATCAACCTTATGTATAATGTAACGTTTTTTACAGTCTCAGCTCAAGAAGAAGAAGGAGGAGGCTGAACAGGACCCCGTTCCAACACCAGATCCTGACATTGTCATGGATGTACCGGGACCCCGGGCGGGGCATCGTCGAGGCATAGGGCGGGTCATCAGGCAGATGGGTACCGACGCGTATGACTATACGCATCTTACCTAGGGACAGCCACGTGCATCATTCGACTTGAACAATGACCCACCTCAGCCTAGCCAGACGTCCTCCTTATTTGAGGAATTATTTAACTATTCTAGTTATGCACAGGCTCCTTTTCCTCCTCAGCCGTCCCAGCAGTTGCCCACAGCCCCTCAATACTCAGTCGGATCGTATCATGTCAATTTGGATGACGATGATGATGATGATGAGAGCGATGATGCTCATCATTAGTATTTTGTGGTTATAAACAATATATTTTTTATCGTATGAATTATGTTTGTGGTGTATATGTGTTTATCTTTTCGGATGTGCTGGTGATGATGTTCATAATAAACGAAAAAAACGTAAAAAAAATATGCCTAATCTATATAAATAAATACGTCAACTATTATTCGTAATAGAATACGTCAACGATATCTAGTACTTATAAAAACAAAAACATCAAAGATAGCTATAGAATACGTCAACTATTATTAGTAATCATTATAACAAATATAAGTTGTGAAAACGTGTTTCAGCACGTTCCCGGATCGATTAACACGAGATCTAACAATCATAGATGTGCGGAATCCGTCTATGATCGTCTTTAGGGTTAATTAATGATTATCATGATAAACACACACGAAGATAATAAGAACAGGAGATAAACACAAAAATACTATCATTAATCATATGATTACAAGATGAATCCGTATGAACAACATCTACAATGATTACGGATTACAATCATTGAGACGAATCGTGATAGTTTGGGCGGTATCTCGAGGTATAGATCTCTACCTCGAGAACCTAGTGAATGACTCTATGTTGCAACTAAATCATCAATCTAAATTCGTGACCTAAGACTTATATTTATAGGTTGTACAAACAGACTGGGCTGTCAAATTCGTACAAACGGGCTGGACCTTACTAACTTAATAGTTCTTACGAACTTAAACTTCGTAAGCATAATTGTACGAATTTCTCAGCCTTTTAGAATTATTGCATCGGACAACTAATTGTGCACTTTATGTGCTCTAACAAACTCCCCCTTGGCCGGTGCAATCAATTCTTCACAAACCGATATTAATTATAGAAAGTCTAAATGAATAGCCTCCCCCTTAACTTGAGATATCGGATTTTCAATGTTGAGACTCGATCTTCTGAAACTGCAATCTGATCTTCAACCTGCAAAATCTCTATATCTTCATGAAAACTAACCATCCCAACACTTCTCGCTGTAGTTCTCCCCCTCAGTAGTAGCACCTCCAAATTAAACATCAGCAATCTTCCACCCTAGGATTTATTGCCGGAGACTCTGCTCATCTTGCTTAATTGGCATGTAATGGCGGAGTTGAATTTCCAACAATCAACATCAAATCAATCAGCTCTCACAAAAATAAGAAACTCTGTAGCTTGAATCACAAACTGTAGTATCATGAATCCTGTCTCAACTAGCAGTGTCTGACTCTGTCTTGTATCTTCACAACTCTACCAATCACCCGAAGCCTTTCTAATCAGATATCCTCTTCAGTTGTATACGCTGCCATACATAAAGATCTTTATCTTCGTGACTGCTCCTCTCAGTCACCTGATATCATCTCTATGTCTTGGAATATAGATAAGATTCAATCTTCAAATACTCAACAACAAGTAACCAGCTTCATTGCACCAACATTTCAACAGTTCAAACCGCTATATAAAAAAGATCAACTTCTAATAATACTCCAATAATAACATGATGATCTTCAAACTCGAACATTATAATACTTTAATCACCATCAACCGTTAAACTGAATGAATGAACAGAATAACCTTTGATCTTCAATGAATGTCGAGTAGTTTATATTGTTGCTTAGAAATACCGAGGACTGAAAGTTTTATCCCCCCTATTTCTCTGCAAAAATCTTGAACTTTAGCCTGTCTTAGGTATCTCCTATCCTGTATGAGGTTCCAAATGGCCTAGAGCATATAACAACTGCAAACTCTTCGCCGGTAATAGGGTACACCATTTTCCCTCCAAATTTTCTGGGAAAAACACCTTTACGTTAAACATTGGTATTCACGTAAATTAGGAAAAATTTGATGATTGTCGAAATTTTGTGCCGAAACCGTGCCAAATATGCGCGAAAACGGACCAAATTTTTTTGACCATTACCAAATTTTGAATCTCGCGTAAAAATCCACTTCTAAGACCATAGAAGAAATTAAATTTTACTCGAGATTTCCCGCCTTTTTACTCTTTTTTTTTTTTTTTTATAACTACCCTGTTGTGTGCTTCCATGTAATTGATCTTCTGATGTTGAAACACACTGAACCTCTAAAGTAGCTTGAGAACATCTTCGTCGTCTGATAAGAACCATATACGAACTTGTCTCAGCTAGAACGAGTATCTTCGTAATGACATCAACTCTCAGTTAAACTAACTTCTTGATGACATCAGCACGAACTTAGATGTTATCTTCGTAAGAACTAAGTCTGCTTGAAACGAAGTTTAAGTTCGTGAGAACAACTAACTTCGTAAGTGCAATCTAACTTCGTAAGAACAAAGTTACTTTGCAACCAAATGCTAAGTTCGTAAGTGTAAGTTCATGAGGTGAAAAAGGTTAAGTTCGTGAGGTGTGTTTGGCTATTTTGGGTCAAGTTCGTAAGGTGAAGACCTCATCTGTACGAAGTTAAGACTTAAGTTCATAAGAACAACTAACTTCGTAAGGTAAATTCATTTCCTATCTTCGTGAGATGAACTTAGAACGAATTTAAAGTTAAATTCGTTTCCTATCTTCGTGAGATGAACTTAGAACGAATTTAAAGTTAAATTCGTTTCCTATCTTCGTTTTGCAAGATTCAAAACGAATTTAGCAGATCTGGTCGAAATTCTTCATCAAAAACCTAATTTTCAGATCTCGTTTGAGGAAATATCATCCTCCAAAGCTCTGATACCACTTGTGAAAACGTGTATCAGCACGTTCCCGGATCGATTAACACGAGATCTAACAATCATAGATGTGCGGAATCCGTCTCTGATCGTCTTTAGGGTTAATTAATGATTATCATGATAAACACACACGAAGATAATAAGAACAGGAGATAAACACAAAAATACTATCATTAATCATATGATTACAAGATGAATCCGTATGAACAACATTTACAATGATTACGGATTACAATCATTGAGACGAATCGTGATAGTTTGGGCGGTATCTCGAGGTATAGATCTCTACCTCGAGAACCTAGTGAATGACTCTATGTTGCAACTAAATCATCAATCTAAATTCGTGACCTAAGACTTATATTTATAGGTTGTACAAACAGACTGGGCTGTCAAATTCGTACAAACGGGCTGGGCCTTACTAACTTAATAGTTCTTATGAACTTAAACTTCGTAAGCATAATTGTACGAATTTCTCAGCCTTTTAGAATTATTGCATCGGACAACTAATTGTGTACTTTATGTGCTCTAACATAAGTAAAAAAATACATCAACGATATCTAGTACTTATAATAACAATTATTACATACGTTAAAGAGTTACAAACAAACAATTATACGATATAAATAAACTATTCAAGGATCTCATATCCCGTAGGTGCCTTATTAGCTTGAATGTGTCTGTGGTACTCAACCAAATGGTCACTGTACTTCGGATGTGTTACCCAGGCCTGCGATGCAGGTTTATCATGTCCCCAAGCTGAGGTGTAAGGCATTGGGCAGTCCTTATCTAAAAAAACCGTAACAAAATGTGTCGACCCCGATACCAGGGCAATGCATATCGGGTCATCTACGTATAGCTCGCCTGGCCCCTTCCAAAAAGGAAAACATGTGATGTTCTCTTCTAAACTTAAATAGATAATTATTACCCCCAACGCATTAGACAGAAGCATAGCGCAATATGGATTCATCATCCAGTAATCGTGTGGGCGACCATTTGGATAAGACATTGATAGCAAAGTGTGTATGTGTTTAGCGTCACCAGCGAATGCACCCTCATAGTATCCGCGCCTGGACTCATACTCCTCTAGCATTAGTTTGCGAATCCACTCGAATTTTTGCTCGTTTTCACCCAAAGCAACAGCCAGTGCCCGAAACCCACAGTTACCATCAGACTGTACATTTTTTATATTGACAACGTATCTTTGAAAGAACTTAGGGAGCTGGCCTAGGTAATGACTCACGTCAAACGATGTTGACTCACTCGGGAAAAAGTTGTGTGTAAACGGTTCAGGGTTGTTCTGCGGATTTTGTGTATTCTGTGTAATGGGTGTCGAGAATAATTGATCAACAAAGCTATATGTTTCTTCTTGCGTTTGGTTATTCTGGTCTCCGAAATAACTTTGTGTGTCTGCGAAACGTGAATCGCTACCCACATACGAACTATGTCTGCCACTTTGTCCCCAGTATAGTTTGTTATAAGGTTCGCCAAAGGAATCTGTATTTCCCGGGATGTTAAACTCGTAACCCACATACCCACTCTGCCTACCACTTTGACCCCATAATACTTTGTTATATGGTTCGTCTACATTGTCTGGCACGTTCATTGATAGGCCCACATAATTACTTTGTCTCCTAATCTGACCCCATTCGGGCTGGCTTTGAGCCCAATTTGAAGTGGTTCCCACATGATCATTGTGCCTCCCACTTTGAGGTGATTGTGGTTGGCTTTCAGTTTCATTAAAGAAACGTGATGGTGTTTCTGCGAAAAAAGAACTAGTGCCCACATGATCACTCTGTCTCCGACTTTCAGGTGATTGTGGTTGACTTTCCGTTTCTTCGAAAAAACGTGATTGGGTGCACGTATTCACTGTGTCTCGCATATTGGCCTTCTCCAAATGCACATGACGGCTGCGAAAATTGATCGGAGAATTGAACCGACCTGGATTTTTGAAGACCGGAGGGTGCTGTGTTTGTCGCTGGTCTGTTATGTTCGGGCGCCTGCAAAAAAAAAAATTTTAATAACAGATTACACTTACAAGTATACTAACAAATAGGGGGCAATTACCAAAAAAAAAAAAAAATCAATTAATTAAATGTAGTTCGAATTATGATCCGACATACTTGAGGTATATATTTCTTTGACCCGATTGGTCTTCCACATTTATTTTTAATAATAGAAGGCTCCTTGATTTTCGTTCTCCCCGGAGAGACGATGTCTTTTAATTTAGAAATCCAGTTTTCGCGATTTGACTTCGGTTGATCCTTAAACTGGCCTTTAACATCCTCTAGTAATTCGTCGATAGCTTCGTCATCGTCAGAGTCTTTTCGATGATCGTTGTCCGGAAGGCATGTCGACGGTGTCAGGTCTAGCTTTCTCCAAAAGTCATTTATGTTATGCACCTCAACACGTTTGTCTACATTTTTGACGAAAAATAATTACAATATTTGTGCATTTACCAAAAAAAAAAAAATCAATTGCCTATATTTCAATAAACTTACTGCAATGCATGTACGCAGCTAGACGGTAGGCACATGGAAGGTCACAACTAATCCACACCTTACACCCGCACTTTCTCAAGTCTTTTCCAATCTCATTTTTTAATCGTTTAATTTCATCAACCATTATATCAAGAGCTGTCACAGATACAACACAAAGCAGGTCTTTCAAACATGGGTAGTTATGTTTACCAGCTCTATAAATCCTGCTTTCCTCCAGTTGGCCCTTGATTTCTGTATCTTGTCCGAGGAGGATATCATTAACACATTGAATTATTCTTTGAAATGTACATCTCCCTTGCAACTCGGACTTGAGGAGTGAATGTTCAGCCTCAACTCTGTTGGTAGTGTAGTTACGGTAGTTGAGGTGCTGATCGACCCAAAAGGACACAAACTTTTCCTTGTACGGGGAAAGCCACTCCTTCTGCAGGTACTTGTAAACCTCTGTCAATTTAACATTTGATTAGCTTGTGTGGGTATATGTGATTTACCAAAAATTAGAAAATAAAAAACTTCAAAAGCACTTCACTTACTGTCTAAACGGGGACCCATCTTCTCTTTTAAATATGATAAATTGTTGGTGTATTCTTCTAGTGTGCGGGACTCGTAAAGTTTTTTCCACCATCCATAAAAAGGCCCCCATTTCCCTTCCCCTTTTAACGATGGCATGCTAAATTTGTCTATGTTCCTCCATATGTGCACTCTACACAGTAAATGGTATGCTTCAGGCATAACGGTTTTGCATGCTTTCATTAGCGCCAGATCCCGGTCCGTGAGTACCACGCGCACAACAAAGCCTTCACCTAACGTCGACTTCAAACACTCCAACACCCATCTATAATTATGCTCTTGTTCGCTTATGATAAACGCATATGATATGCTAAAGGTCCTGTTTGTTGGAGTGACACCAACGATCTCGACCAACGGCATGTTGTACATATTAGTTTTGTAGGTGGCGTCTATTTGGATAACATAAGGAAATGCACGCCACAACTTAAATGATGTCGGATGTATGAAAAACAGATTCTCCAACCGACCAGATACACTGTTTGTTGTATGATAATACAAGTAATTATGCTCCTTAAGCAAACTGAACATAACTTGTTTCGTTTAAACAATATGGCGTACATATGTCGTTTCAGATACTCTATCATAGTAAATAAATAAAAAGATATGTAAATTTGATATAATAAACCTGCATTGGAGTGTTCCCATGTTTTTCGGCCGCCTTCTTCCGCATAGCTTTTTGGAAATTGTAAATGTCATCACTGCGGGTCAAGTTTCCTGGAAAATTTTCTTTCAATAGCTTTAACATCTTACGGGGCGTAGTACCGCGATGATATTCTTCTTCCAGAAATAATCTCTCCTCTTCAGTCAACCTTCTTGCGTACGCGTAACCCTCCAGATTCTCAGCTGGATAATGATTATGTGTGTCGTCTACAACGGTTATCCTCCAACCATCATCAGTCAAACGACCGATTAATCTAAAGGGGCACTGACATTTAAGTGTCTTTTTAACGAGCCGGCTATCCTATCATCCATTTTCCCAGAAAGATTACAGACTATCGTCACTTTATTTTTTACACCAGCTAAGTTGGAATTTGTTCGTTGTTTGATTAACACATAACCAACCTGCAATCCTGTACTTTTGGCCCAGTTGAACAATTCTTCGTGTGAATCGAACACCTAAATTAGTTTTTTTTTAAAAAATTATCATTAAATTGTATACTTATAAATATCTAACATTTTAAAATTGCAATAAATTTAACAACGAAACACAAATTAAATAGTACTAAAATATAAATATTTTAATGATATTTGCATAAATTAGTTTTTTTTTTAAAAATTATCATTAATTTGTATACTAATAAATATCTAACATTTTAAAATTGCAATATCTAACATTTTAAAATTGCAATAAATTTAACAACGAAACACAAATTAAATAGTACTAAAATATAAATATTTTTTTAAAATTTGCCTAAATTAGTTTTTTTTTTTAAAATTATCGTTAATTTGTATACTTATAAATATCTAACATTTTAAAATTGCAATAAATTTAACAACGAAACACAAATTAAATAGTACTAAAATATAAATATTTTAATGATATTTGCATAAATTAGTTTTTTTTTAAAAATTATCATTAATTTGTATACTAATAAATATCTAACATTTTAAAATTGCAATATCTAACATTTTAAAATTGCACTAAATTTAACATCCTAACACAAATTAAATAGTACTAAAATATAAATATTTTAATGATATTTGCCTAAATTAGTTTTTTTTTTTAAATTATCATTAATTTGTATACTAATAAATATCTAACATTTTAAAATTGCAATATCTAACATTTTAAAATTGCAATAAATTTAACATCCTAACACAAATTAAATAGTACTAAAATATAAAGATTTTAATGATATTTGCATAAATTAGTTTTTTTAAAAAAAATTATCATTAATTTGTATACTAATAAATATCTAACATTTTAAATATGCAATATCTAACATTTTAAAATTGCAATAAAAAAAACAACGAAACACAAATTAAATAGTACTAAAATATAAATATTTTAATGATATTTGCCTAAATTAGTTTTTTTTAAAAAGGCGTCTGGTAACCCGACCACCTTTTTGGTAACCCAAATTATCATTAATTTGTATACTAATAAATATCTAACATTTTAAATATGCAATAAATTTAACAACAAAACACAAATTAAATACTACTAAAATATAAACTAATAATGATATTTGCCTAAATTAGTTTTTTTTTAAAGTTAACAAGGATATCTGATCGATGTGGAAAACCCTAGCGTCGTAGTCAAAATGAGGGGCCGCCTCTGGTATCTCAAATTCTTCATCAGGTTCTTCTAAGTGAAGCTCAAAACCTTCCGCACCCATTTCGCCTATATACTTTCAAAATCCATCTGAAATAATGATAAACTATAATAATAATACTAAAGATCTACAATTTATATTACTGAAAGATAGAAGAACGATAGTAATAATACTGAAAGATAGATAACACTGAAAGATAGTAATAATACGAAAGATAGAACGAAAGATAGATAGAAGCGATAAAAGATACAACGAAAATGACGCTCATATAGTTTATATTTATAGAACTTAACCGTACACTGTGGACTTGATGGTCCACAGTGGACTTTTGTTTTATCCACTTTTTGCAGCGACCCTCCCTCGCTGCAAAAAGTGGATAAAACAAAAGTCCACTGTGGACCATTAAGTCCACAGTGGACGGTTACGTACGATGGACTTTTTGCAGCGACCCTCGCTGCAAAAAGTGTGGTCATTTTATTAAAAAACTGGTCGGGTCACCAGACGCCTTAATTAAATTTTGATAAATCGTACGCTTCATTAATTGTCATGTACGGATCAACCTAACGTGCACCACACAAAGGTACAAACTGGACAAACGGGGAGTTTTTGACTTATTTTTAAAGTAGTGACCAAACTCAACATATCTAATATTATTAGTTTTAGGATGGCAAAATGGAAAAAAAATATATATAATACAACAAAAAATGATCAAAAACGGCTAGAAACTGCCATATTCATGGATAGTTTCGACCAGCCCTTAAAACCAGGTTTTACACTCAAACCGATTCCTAACCAGTTCAAACAGCTCGAAAACCAAACTAGTGGGCGGAAACCGGCCGGTTTGGTCAAAATTGAACCAATTTTTTGGTCTAAACCGGTATTAACCAGCTTCGGTCTCGGTTTATTTTACACGACTATGTAGCAACATCACAAATACAATGAAATCATGATATGCGACCCCTTGAATAATGTATCAAAAATACATGACCTAAACTACATTACAAGATATTTTGTCTTGAATGTACTCTACATTTGTGAAACATTTACACAAAACTCCAACAATGCTTTCCTTTTCGTTTTCAAATGATTTGCTCACAAAGGCACATACCTAGATTACATACACTACTTACATGTTCCCGTCATGCTCAACAAATTAAAGTACACACCGAAAAGATTACAAGAGGATTACCTTCTACTATGACAACCGGCCTTCTTGCCAATGGTTCAGAAAAGCAAAAAATGTCTACACCTTAGTGAAAGCAAGGGCCGACTATGTCCAAAAACTTTTGGAGACACCTTAATTATTATACTTGATAAGTCATGTATTGAAATTAAAAGTATTTTGAACTATTGCTGCTTATGATGTCCTGAAACTTCAAACAAGCATACCCGTTTCAGAAACTCCATGAGAACGGAAACTCGCACGAAATGCGTACGAAACGTTTCCTTGAAATTTCCATATATACCAAAACGTTTCTTTGAAACTTTCATACCGTATCTAATTACTTTTACGGTTTCAATGAGCTTTCTCTATTCCAAAAACGATGGCCATCTTGCGACTATGTATACCCCAAAACACGAACCAACTAAATTATACATTTGAGATCATCATTAGGTTTTTCTATTCCAAAATCGATTAGATTTAATCCGTAATTACCAGTCACCATCAAACATATTTTATAAAATTATACATAATCTTTAAAGTCTCAAGTCTCTCTCTATAAAATAAATATATTTTTTATCTTTTAAAATTTTTTTATTGCCGTATCTTTGCCGTACCCGTATCCTAAATTTTTTAGTTTTGTTGTTCTCCGTTCCCGTATCGTTTCTGTGCCATTTGCCGTATCCGTTTCGATGCTAGTTCAAGTATATATATTTCATGATTTAAACAGAAAGCATCTAGTAGTCGATCTTTGGACTTCATCGAGCCCGTATATTCTGATCATGCAAGTAAAGATCAAAACTCAAAAACAGAAAAATACAAATAGCACGTTGATCCGGCCCAAAAACAACTCAATATCTGACCTTTTCACATCAAAGAGTTGATTTGTTTAACATCAAATATTACGAACGGAGCAATATGTACCCTCTAATGTTATTTTCATTTTTTTTGGGGGTAAAGTCCCATTGGCTTTTTCCAATAGACATTTAATTAAGATCCACACATTTTCAAAAGTAATTATTATCGACTCTAGAGGATACCTTATTGAGGAGTTTTAGTAAAATATAACATAGTTCTTAGAAAATTTCCCCTTTTTGCTCCCGAAAGTTTGATACTTATATTTGACTATGTACGAAATGAGTCAATAGCATTCCCAACCATTGTATTTGGTGGGAAGTCAGGAGATGTACATCACTACTAGCCATTTAAAAATAATAATAAAAGGTGTACTTTTCGAGAATGAATGAAAATGACAATTGTAGTTGGCAAAATGTGTAAAAATAGGCTCTTGTTTTGTACTACATTTTACATTTTGCACATATAAGAGTAATAAAATAGTTTACACCAAATACAGTTTTCAAATGATACTAGATCCATGATAATAGACGGGATAAAAAACATGAACAAGTGAATATGGTATTTTTATACATTTAAGTTGGGTAAAATCTTTTCCACATTATAATTTATAAACTTTGCAATATCAACATGTAATTTTTGTTTACTAGCAACATATATTAAGAAATCAGAATGTGAAAATGAGCAAGTGAATATGGTGTTGTTATACATTTAAGTTGGGTAAAATCTTTTCCACATTATAATTTATAAATTTTGCAATATCAACATGTAATTTTTGTTTACTAGCAACATATATTAAGAAATCAGAATGTGAAAGGGTATATTACCCAACTTAGTTGTGATCTCATTTTTTTCTAAAAACATTATACATTTGGGAATACCTGATCCGCACCATTCATGTTTGTTACTACTATGAAACTGCAATTAATTTATGTTCCGATGTTATTACTTTCAATGATTTAAGAAGACGTAACTTTTTCATTATAGCAAACGAGTCATATGTCCGTGCTATGCGGCGGTGATGGTAGTAGTAACGCGGGGTACTTGTGGCAACGACGTATGACAGCGGCGGTGGCAGCGACATGTGACACCAGCGGTGGTAAACGGGTTGTGGGCCGACAATGGTGACGCGGGTGGTGGAGCTGGCAATGCTGGTTGATGTAAAAGTAATTGATGTTAAAGGAGATAGCGTGGTTATTCTAAAAATTGAGAGATTTATTATCCAGGTGATTCTCAACCAATTAATATTCCCAGAATATCTGGAGTTTTAAGACTCGAACCGGGATATTCCCCCCAAGAATTGGCGGCTGGTACCAATACGGTACATGGCATTGGGGGTTGCCATCCAAGTACCCTTTTTTAAAATTTGAGAGATTTATGCTGTAAATTATTTATTAGGGGCACAATATGTGATTAAGCATAAAATTACACGGGTTTTAATATGTTATGATTATGCCTAAATTAAGAAGGTTTTAATCCTATTTAGAACGTGATAAGATTTATCTAGGACTTGCTAGCGGTTCCCAATTGGTATGCAAGTAAGTACAACCTCCACGCTACCGGCCAAGTATATGAAGTGTGTGTGTGTGCACGCGCACACACACATATTGTAGGGATTTAATTTGGTTTAGGCTGAGACAATGGTCTGATAGTTATAGGCACCAAGCTAGGAGGGGTGTTCCTTGGTGCGTGACGTCCCTGTAGCAGAAAGCCATTATTCGGTGCACCGTCTTGTGTGACAAACTTTGTCTTTTTAGCCCAGTCATTTGTACAATTCTACACTGTACTAGCGTAGATGTCCCTAGTCCAAACAATTGACTCCGGAGTAGAGGTGTGATTCCGCA
Organism: Erigeron canadensis; assembly: GCF_010389155.1. Classification (NCBI taxonomy): domain Eukaryota; kingdom Viridiplantae; phylum Streptophyta; class Magnoliopsida; order Asterales; family Asteraceae; genus Erigeron; species Erigeron canadensis. The sequence goes on along the minus strand of NC_057767.1, from coordinate 10,516,993 downwards.
GTGTAAACGTCTCCGTAAGTGTAGCCGGAGGGTGTACGTCATCAATAGGTATATTAAGTAAAAATGTTTAATTTAATGAATAAAAAAGAATGCTATTTTAGGTACTTTAATTTCTTATTTAAGATTTTTAAAAAAGGGTTGTTGCTTTATTATGTACTAGTAATTTGTCCACACGATGCGACGGGAGGACAAACAAACTTAAATTCAAGGTTAAGGATATGCAGTTTCTACTCACACGAGCCATATATGGAACTGAGTAATGTATGCCTCCAAAGTGATCTTACCAAACCACTGCACCAATTAAAACACGATAAAAGTACAGCTGAATATGGAATTGTATTATCTTAAAATTGAATCTTTGATTGTGGAAATCAAAAGGGAGCTTACGTAAAGAGAGTTAAAGACTAAAGAGTAATTTCGAAGATATTGTGTGAAATTCTTAATGTTTAGTTTGTTTTTTTTTTTTTAACTATTAAGTGACTGATTTAATAAAGTGATTGGATAAATTAATAATGTATGTATTAGGTAAGTGTTGTTTTCTTTTATTAAGTCAAAAAACCAAATTTTTTTGATGATTTAATAAATTAACTATTTTTAATTAAGTCACGATTTTTTTTATTAAGCTCATAACAAACACTACTACCGTAGACACTAATAACTTAACTTAAGTAGTCAATTTCGGTCAGATCCCAGTGGGATTTTGGATTTCGGTTATTTGCTGCAGTCTTAATTCCGTTCTTTGATTTCGTTTCGAATTTTTCCATGATTTTTTGGTTCAAATTGCGAAATCCCACTGATTTCGGTCCAAAATTTCGGTGAGATTATCGTTTTCTAGGTTTTTTTTTTTTTTTCTTTTCTAAAAGTGTCCCAACTTAAACACGATATAAAAACAATAATATCAATAAAAACAATAATATCTACCAAATACAACATTTATCAAAAAGTATATAGCGATTAAGTAACTTCCAAAACCATAATATTTATGGAAAATAATCGCATCAAATACTTAAAACATAGAGGATAGATTGATAAAAGAAAAAGAATATCATCAATAGAAAATTCATTAAATAAAAAGTTACGTTTTTAAATATTTTTTGTTAATCCATCAGTTTACCCATACTAAATTTATCTTCTTAACATATATTGTATCATCTCAAGAGTGAGCTATATTTCACTTTGAAGTATCTTGTGAAATTCAATACTGTATGAACATTAAATAATAATGTGGTCATCTTTATATGTTTCCATGCTAACTATTATGTAGAATAAGTTCCTCTTTTTATTTTAATAATACTAGATTATTATACCTGGACAAAAATATACTTACATTTTATAATTGCATAGGCATGTTTAAATATGTTTACATTATTATTTGGATAAAGTGTTGCATTCGATATTGAAGGCTACGTAAGAAGATGAAGTAATTAGTAGTATGAATTGAATTGTACAAGGATGGTGAAAAGTTACATGTGTATAAAACAAGTTTATTTGGTGGGATGACAAAGAACTTAAAAATAGACCACATTACCTGTGAACAATACCGAACTATTTACTTTAAACATCGACATGACATGAAGACCTTGAGATTGAAGAGAGTCCAAACTTCATTAATTATTTTCTATATATTGCCATATAAAAAACATTTTCACAAAACTTTTGAATACACTGCACATTATTATTGCATCATACTTAACTAGCTCAATACCCGAGTTAACTGGGTATAAATCTATAATATATACTTAAGGTACACAAAATACGTACGTTGAACTTTATCCCATAAAATACAAAATGTGCATATCCGACTTTATAAAACAGGACTAACAAATGACTATGTAAATCTCCAATGTTTATTAATAAGTTTTGTTTTTCATATATTAAGGTCCCTTGATTCAATCACATATATAGTCTACAAGATGGAGGAGTTTGGACACTATTTAGTCACAGAAGTTTATGATTTTTTAATAATCATTCTGGAGCCCAGGTTCACACTATAATCTTATAAGGAGTAATTAATTCATGACAAAAGGCAGGATTTAAACGTATATATAGGCATCATACGGGATGTATAAATTGTCATTGATGAACTCTATTCTTTAAAGTCGTCATGAACAAGAAAAAAAAAAAACAAAACTAGTTTAATTTCAACGCGTCTAAACAAATCCTACTTAGTTGGCTAGTTGCTATCTAGTCAAAGTCAACCTTTTTTTTTTTTTTTTATAGTTTACATATATAGTAACTTATATGAACCTTTTCTACTAAAGTTAGAGCTACCAGACTTGAATTACCATATCAAACAACTGATTGAAAAAAACCATACCAAACAAAAGTTCAAAAAAAAAAAAAAACATATCAAACATCATTTGACTTTCACCAGCTCTCATCCAAGCTTAGTCAAACTCAAATACATGTTGTACGGTTAAATTTAAAGATAAAGTATATATATGGGATCGTGAATGAAGACCAGGAAATCAAACAAAGAGCATTACAAAATCTAACCATTAGGTGTGCACTGCCTCATCCTCGAACAAACACCACAAGGAATCGAGACTAGATAATGAACACACCTAATGGTTAGATCACGAGATTGAAGTCATGGAGTGCAAACTTCATTATTTACTTTTTATACATTGCCATATAAAAAAACATTTTGACAAAGTTTTTGAATACACGTTAAGCTGCACAATACCTAATTAAAATCCTCACTTGCATGATCAAGGTTTATAAGACATATAATCCTGTACTTACAGAGATATTGAGCATAAATATTCGATGAGCCATACACGACATAGATTGGCCGGACAAAAATGATAGTTATAAGTTATAAGGAATTTATAGATTGCGACAATTGTTAAAATATATAAATAAAATAAATCATAGAAGACCGATCGAGTAAGCAAAATATAAAGGTTGGATAGCAAAAAATATGTTACCGACAAAAAATTGAGATAGTATAATACTCTCCCTAACATGAGAGGCTGAGAGCTATGGTTGTGCCTTTCCATGGTAGATTAGAAGGGGCCTTAATACGCAAAATAATTAAGCTGCTAAAATAACCGGATGATGAAACTTAAAAATGAAATATGAAGTCAACAAACAATATATCCTAAGTTTAGAAGCAAATAAAGAAAAAACATTCCTAAACAACCTGTCCTATATAATGATTAGAAAACAACCTTGTATGAAATATCAATCAACAAAATATTAAAACTTTCTACCTTGCATTGCTTAATACCACACGGGGAAATGACATATCATTCTAATAATTAGCCTAATAATCTTCTTTAAAATTTTAAAATATGACTAATGTAATTCAATCTTTTTGTTCTAATATCATCATCTGATTCTATCAAGATGACGTAATTGAGAAGATTTTTAAGAAAACTATTTAAGAAGATTTATTGTTTTTCGTACCAAGGTGATAAGATAAGTGTACAATAGGAATGTTTTTTGCTAGTTGATGGTAGTTAATACCGACGTGTCGTATTACATAGAGGATAAAAAATCATAAAGTTTTCGAAATAAAATTTATTTAAGAAATGTTCCTAAAAGCTTTCAATACTTTCAAGTTTCAACACACACTGTACTAGATTAAAAATGCGTCGTTAAGAAAATAAAAAATTTTAAAACGTAATCGACCCCGTGGCACGGCTCCAAGCTGACTCCTACACAAATACGGAGTACTGAAATACATAGGCTATGGGGGCCCTTCCATGGCAATTTTGATTTTTGAGCTATTTTCCTTTTGTCTCGCTTTGTTTAGTCCTAAGCTTCTATTTATTTGGTAGATCCTTATATAATTAAGCATTCGACTTATGTTTTACGCAAGTTAATAATAAAGACTTCATTTTTTATAATATTTAATTTGCAGGTTACAAATGTATGTTTTTTGTTTCTCGTTTTTGTATTAATTCATTATTTTTTCAACTTTTTTATTATAATACTTTAATTAATACCTTCAGGCTTATGGAAATTATTAGTTGAAACTATCTGAACATTTATTTTTTTCGATATATTTATTTATACAACCTTACGAGTAAGAATGGAACTCAAATCCTGAATAATAAATGTGAATATGATGGTTGTTAGTATTTGAGTCGAGATGATAATTGTTTGATGACATTTTACTATTCTAGCCCTTTAAACATATACTCGTATAAGAATGATAAATGTAATGTGGTGGATCTATACTTGTGATGCAACCATGAATTTTTTTTCTCTCTCTTATTTTTTCTTTTTAAACTGGCTTCTTAATTAAATTTTAGCAAGTGTTTGATGAGATACTTTAATAAAACATGTTTGCAATAAAGCTAAATATAAAATCTCTATTTTTTGTCGGTGATTAGGAAGAAAATTGGCAATGGTCAACCTCTTGCGGTGCAGTACCCGCGTTTATTCAACCTGGAAGTTGACAAACAGGTTATGATTGTGGAACGTTGGAATGGGTCAACTTTTAATTGGAACTGGAGATGCCCTGTTAAAGGTGGGAATGAAGAGGATCAACTAATAGCTATTTGTGGTAGCATTATTCATGTGACGATTATGCAAACCCCTGACAAATGGGTTTGGAATGGCATTCATATGGATTCTTTTATGGGCAATGGTATGTGAAAATACTTGGATGATGTAATGCTCCCTCGTCACTTCAGTACCACGAGATGGAATAAGATTGCGCCCAGAAAGGTAAACATCCATGTTTGGCGAGTTCTTAAGGATCGGTTACCAACCAAATTCAATCTCTGGTTCAGAGGTATTACCAGTAACTCTCTAATATGTCCTATATGTATTAATGGTATAGAAACGTTACATCACACACTATCAGAATGTAATGTTGCAAAAAAGGTGTGGAATTCTTTATCGAAGTGGCTGGATATCCAACTTTTACCAAATTTTGATCAAGTTGGCTTGCTGAACTCTATTATGTTTGGTGATTATAGCCCAATGGCAAAGAATATCATCATTACTATAATCTATATCTCATGGTGGGAACTCTGGCGTTTTAGAAACAAAAAAATTTTTAAACCGGTCAAAAGGAGGGAGATGGTTTTGGTTGACTCTATTATCAACTTCTCATTTACCTGGGTTCGGGAAAGATAAAAAAAGTTGAACTTTAGTTGGTCCGAGTGGGTGAACAATCCGTTACTAAAGGTTGCAAAAGATGGACACTCATTATGAGTGTCATGCTGTGATTTGGTTGTCCAGGTGAGGAACAAAATCGAAGAAAAAGGTTGTAATTGTATCTTTTTTTATTTATTGAAGCATCAAATATGTTGATTCTAGATTTGTCATTTGACGATTAGTGTTGTAATTGTATTTTTTTTAAGCATCTAGTAGCTTGTTAGTTGCTTTTATAAATATACCTATATTTTGCCGTTAAAAAAAAAAAATCTCCATTTTTTAATACTATATTATTAAAAGGCACAAAAGATCTTTTAAAAAATCTTTTAAATTTAAAATGGAATTAAAAAAACTAATAATAATGGAATTAAAGCTATGTAGTTAAGGAGGAAATTTTCACGGTTGCATTTCGGTAAATTAAATATTTAGAATATAGATATTTACTAGTGTTCAAACCCGTTCATTGACAGGTAGCCTCAAAATATATTAATATCCATAAAAAACAGTTGCTTGATAAAAAAAAAAGAGATGCACAACTTAGACGATTTTAAATTTTACACAGTAGAGTATGATTCGAGTAACCATCAATATGACTAATGTCACAACTTAATCAATACGAAAGCAAAAAAAAAAACATATGAAAAATAACTCCATATAAATAATGATTCCAGTTTACCCCTTATTATAAACACAACCAACAATTTTAGAAAAAACAATTTAGATTTAAGCTTAACAAAAGAGAAACAAAAAGTGTATAAAAGAAATAAGTTCCCTAAAAACAACTTAATCAATACGAAAGCTAAGTTAACTATTTTTAAATTAGGTGCATTTGTAAATTGATGATGGAAAACCAAAAAGTGTAAATTAATTATTTTTAAGTATAAATTGGTGATGGAAAACCAAAAAGTATAATCAATTATTTTTAAATTGAGTTAAAGTGTAAATTGGTAATGGACAATCAAAAAGTGTAATTTAATTATTTTTAAATTGGGTTAAAGTGTAAATTGGTGATGGACAATCAAAAAGTGTAAATTAATTTAGATTAATATTTAAAAAAAATAGAGAATTAATAAGAAGAAAGTATTAGGATAAAAAAGGGGATTAGAGGTGCCAAATATATCCCCGACTCTCTCTTTTAGTTATATTATAGATACTTAATAGAAATATCAATATTTGATAGATATCTTATTGGTAAACCCACTTTGGTTTCCAATTTTTTAACCTAACCATAGTTAATAAAAGTGGATAAAATTTATAATGATTTAAACATGAAAGAAAGTCAGATCAAAATTCCAAATTCTTCTTCTTTAACATAACAAAAAAACCCTACCTCCTCTTTGCTCATTATAATCCATACAAATCAAAAAATCACCACCTGCTTAATTTTTAAACACACTTACAAAGTTACAATCATAGTAACACTTACAAAGTTACAATCATAGTAACACACAATAATAAACTCGTATAAAAAAAAATGGTTTGGCGACGACAACAACAACATGAATACCATGGTCAGACAACAAGATTAATATTAGAGAAAAGAATTTCTCTATTAATCTTTTTATATCACGATTTTTTTGAGGAACACTTCCAGACGACGTCGTTTGGAATAAGCATCAGGATGCTTATTGATGTGTAGACAGGGCACAAGGAACATGGTTAGTTGCTTACGGTGGGTGCATACACAGGGGATAATATCCCTTAGGGTGTTAAACTGGTATTTCGTGTATTTGTGGGGTAGAAATTGTAAGTAAACTTGTTTGACTTCGTTGACTATATACTCTCCCTCCCTTTTAATCCTTTTAAACGAACTCAGAGTACACCAATATTCATTCATTCATTCATAATTCATTCACATTCTTACATAACACAAATTCAAGAAACAATCTTTTTCTAATTTTTCCTTTCAAATATTCTTTCATTCATCTCAGTCAACAAAACCCACCTTTTTTTTTCAAATTCTATAATCATGTATATCAAATACGACGGAATGCTTAACAGTGCAGTTAAAGGTTTGTGTTTTGAGTCCAAAGGACCTCTGATTCTTGTTAGCTGTGAAAACGGCGCTGTAAAGTTGATCAACTATGAGTTGAAAAGGGTTATCTGTGACTTTAATCGACATAACGGGAAACCGGTTCGTAGCGTTAGTTTCGAAAGAAATAGACCATTCTTCGTCTCGGGAGGTAAAAATTCAGTTGAATCTTGATTACATATATTTGTAGTTTTAGAGATGTTTATGAATTTTTGTGACATGGGAATTGTATGATAATATGAATTTTATGAATCTTTTATAATTTCACATATATATATATTGTGTTGCTGGAATTTCATGATTTATTTTTAGTGTATGTTGTAATAATGACGAGATGGAACCAGGGCAGATTAGTGTGGGTTAATACCCATTTAGGGTTAATTCTTGGTTTACTTTTTCCATTTTTGATGGAACCAGGACAGATTAGGGTGGGATGGATGGGTTTCCGGAGTTCATTATTTTTAGTGTTAATGATGATTGGAACTCTACATTCATATGTTTTGGACACATAGAACGATATGGATCTTAACATGTACAACTATAAAATAGATGTGATGCAATTGCTCATTAGCTTATCTAGGCAGATCCAATATGAGTCAATGATGATCGGATTTTTAAGCTTGTTATGTGTGTATCAGTTTTTGTTTGTTAGTAGATTTAGTGGCTTTTGTGCCTAAAGATCTTTTGTGTGTGCCTTTTTAAGAATTTTTAGGAATATCTTTTGTTCTGAAAGCATTTTTATACCTGCAGGAGATGATTATATGATCAGAGTATGGGATTACCAACTGCGGCAGTGTATGTTTGCTTTGTCTGGTCATACTGGTATTATCAGGACAGTACAGTTTCACAATAAGAAGCCGTGGATTGTTAGCGCTAGTGATGATGAAAGTATCAGGATTTGGAATTGGGAGTCCCGTAAATGCATGTCTGTTTTGCGTGGCTACAAGGGTCATGTAATGTGTGCGTTATTCCATCCAGACAAAGTGTTCAAATTTGGGATGTTACAGAACCAGTTGGTGTTGTGAAGTATGTCTTAAAGGGCCATGAACAAGGAGTTAATTGGGCCTCATTCCATCCTAGTCTCCCTCTTAACGTTTCTGGAGCTAAAGATCACCAAGTGAAGGTCTGGCAAATGCAAGGTATTTGTTTCAGGATCTGGCTTCTTTTTAATGTTTCATTCTACTATATCCTGCTAGAACTTTGCCACCTTGTCGTGAATACAACAAAAGTCATAATTAGTTTCCACTTTCCAGTGTGTGCTTTTCTTTAACTCTATATGCCTGATCTTGTATGTCCTATTGAAAGTACGTATTTAGAGTGCCTTAGATGTTAGGGCAGCTGCACTAAAAGGTTAATATCATTGCTTCTATTGATCTGCTAGCAAAGAGAAATTGGTATACGTTATACACATGGTCCATTTGTTTTTTTTTCCTAGGCTCTAGTTCACTTGGGGTGGGGATGTTACTTGTTTGGCATCTATATAACTGTTCTGTAGATGTTTATTATAGGGTGATGTAGTGTACAAAGTCATCTATAAATTTATCTTCTTTCTGCATATGAGATGGCCCTTGTAAATTCAAGGCTAAAGTTTCGATAGTTTCTTAAGTAGTTATGGTTGCTTGGGTTGCTTATAAACTTTTGTCTCTTTATCTTCATTTTGTTGGCAAATGCGAATTCAAGGAGCTTGTGTGCACTACTCTCACCTTTTTGGTTATGATGTTTGTATACATACTTAATTAGTTGTCATTTATTGAACCAACTGAGAATGACTAGAGTTGAAGTAACTGAATATAAAGTATAGACAAAGTTATGCTAATCAGAAGTTAATTTCCATCACTTAGTGAATCATTACATCACCAAATGCCAACGGTTTGGACCTTTAGCTCATGTGGGTGAAATTTAATTATGTGATTCTATTTCCCAATGCAAGGACAATTTGCAGGTGAGAGGGTAAATGCCACAAAGTTCTTCTCCACCACAGATGTTATTCACAATGCTCATTTACATGATCTTTTATCATGGTGTGTCACTTATGTTGCATGCTTATTAACTTTATTCTGGCAAACGTGGTGGAGAGAAGTTAAAAGATTAATTGTAACTTGGTAGATTTTGCCCCTATTAATTTTTCATTATGCTTTTTCCTGCTCAATTGGTTTCACTTTAGTAGCGAATACCCTTCAAAAATGAAGTTTCTATCTGTTTTTGTACCATCCACAACATGTTGGATCTTTTTTTTAACTAACCTTCCCTTTCAGATGCAAAAGCTTGCGAGTTGGACACGACATTAGATGGCCACATGGATATTGTGTCATGTGTTCTTTTCCATGATAGACTAGATACTACTGTAGTATCAACCTCAGAGGATAAAAGTATACGTGTTTGGGAAGCCACAAAAAGAACTGGGCTTCAAACTTTCAGCAGGGAGCATGACAGGTTCAGGATTCTTGGCCGTCATCCTGATATGAAGCTTCTGGCCGCTGGCCATAACAGAAAACGCAGGGCGTTCTCTCTCTAACTTGAAAACAATCACACCGCTGTCATGGCCAGCGGCTAGAAGCTTCATATCAGGATGACGGCCAAGAATCCTGAACCTGTCATGTTCCCTGCTGAAAGTTTGAAGCCCAGTTCTTTTTGTGGCTTCCCAAACACGTATACTTTTATCCTCTGAGGTTGATACTACAGTAGTATCTAGTCTATCATGGAAAAGAACACATGACACTATATGGCCATCTAATGTCGTGTCCAAAACCCAAATAGATCGAATAAATTTATTTTGTTGTTATAAAAATAATAATAATTTGATCATCAATTAGTATTAGTTTCATATACTAATGAAAGTAGTAGTTGAAACAATTATGACGTGTACAACAACAAAACTAATAAATTTAGAATTGTGGATGAGGAGGAGGAAAGAATTCAAGAAACAAAATATGAATGAATGAAAGTGAAAGAAGGAATAGATGGGCTCACATAGAGACTTTGGCGGAATTCGCTAAAAAGCACCTATTTGGCGACTATTAAGTGATTTAATTGGTTAATAAGTTATTAGTTCAACAATCTTATAGTATATATTAAGATTAAGATAAATAAGTTGTGTTGGATGCAAAATCATCATCTGACATCAAGGGAAATCTAGATCCCAATCTAAATCAAAATCACATGCATATATTTTGCGATTATTAATTTGAGTGAATTTTTAAATACATGCATATATTTTGGGACTATTAATTTGTGTGATTTTTAAATACAAACGTTGTAAAAAGTATTTAAGTTAAGTTATATTGTTTATATATCAAACTTATTAAATTCAGACTAATGACGTATACATTACTTGACTTCTCGACAAGTAGACTGGAATATAATCAAGTAGACTAGAATACGTATGGAATTGGCTAAGCATATTTAAATATATATAAAAGATCAACCTTAATTCCAGAATAAAGAAGTTTGGACCCTTAAATCAAAACGATGATGTATAAATAGTTCTTATAAACAAAAATATGTTCGAGATGAGGAAAAACAAAAATAAGTTTGGACCCTTAATTTTATCTTCACATGTCTAACTTCTTATAAACGAAAATATGTTCGAGAGTGCCACATAGTAATGTACGTTAATATTTAATAAGACCAGCCAATTCAATAACGAAAACAATTTTACATAGTGACAATACTCACCCGAGTACTAGAATGCTTTACTCAAAAAAAAACATACATGGTAACTTTCAACACTTTCACCCTATATAACGATCAATTCCTTCACGCAAACAATTACCGTTCATCATGGCCGTGCAAACAATTACCGTTCATCATGGCCGTGCGTAGCACGGGTTTTAAGCCCTCGTATCTAAATACATCAAGCTTTCCATGTAGAAGAATTAATATCCAACCCCAATACTATTTAAAGCCTCAATCTCTCCCTGTAATAATAAATAATAATGTAGATACGTACCCTTCAAATAAAGCTGTTATATATTGACATATATATTTTTTTCACACATTAATTACAAAATTTCTTTTGTGAAGCAGGATTATTACCATTACCATATCTATACACATCAAGCTTTCCATATAGAATTGAAGAATTAGAATCCAACCCCAATATCATTAATTCAAAGCCTCAATCTCTCCCTATAAATAATAATGTATATATGTACCCTTCAAATAAAGCTGCTATCGACATATATATTTTTTTAACACATCAATTACGGTTAGTTAGTTTCTTTCTTTGTTCATAAATCACAAGTACGTACTTACAGTCCTAAGAAGTCATCATGTCGAAGCCCATCGTGGTCAAGAGTTCAGACGGGGAGACGTTCGAGATTGATGAGGCGGTGGCGAGTCAGTCACAGATAATCAAATATATGATTGAAGACGGATGTGCTGATGGTGGTATCCCTCTTCCCAACGTCGCCGGTAAGGTCCTTTCCAAAGTTATCGAATATTGTAAGAAACATGTCGATCATCAGTCAGAAACAAAGAAAGATAATAATCATGATGCCGAGTTTATGCTGTCATTAAGAGATGATGTTAATGCATTATATATCCCGTCGGTCTTTTTTGTTGATGTTTTAAGGGCTGCACTTTATCTGGAAATCCAGGGTCTGGTGGATTTATGCTTCGATTATTCATTAAATCCGGAGATTGTCAAGAATCAGTTCCGCGACATGACTCCCGAAGAGGAAGCCAAGATTCGTAGGGAGAATCCATGGGCTTTTTAATACAGTAGTGTAGTATCGTAATTCATTGTCGCGCATCTCATGTAAAATTTTAGGAACTTAATAATATTGTTTCTGATAGTACGAAAGCAATTAAGTGAACAACTTTTTTTACAAGCTTTTATATGCATTATGAGTCCTCCGTATATTGTTGATGTCATCTTAACTTTGGCAATTGATCGATGATGTGTTTTGGTTTGTGAATACAAATAGATCCAATAAATTTATTTTATTGTTCAAAAAAAAATATAAAAAAATTGATCAATTAGTATTACTTTCATACTAACTGGTGTTAAAAGAAACAATTTAAGAAAAATGGTCATTAGTTGTAATAGGAGTACATTTACTTCGCTACATGCATGCTTGAACTGGTGTTAAAGAAATTATTTAAGGTTATAGCGCATCCACGTGGGTCTATATATCAAAGTGGGGGAAAATTCATAATACCTATCACATCCAGGTAACCAACATAATCCTTCTTATATGCTCCTACTACGGGCAATCCATTTTATAATTTCTCTCCGGCGTGCAATGTACGCGTTTTAAGCCCTCGTGTATCATTAATAAATCCCAAGGTATATCTAGCATTCTTCTTCTTTAAATTAATCAACTCATAAGAATATTTTTATTATGTCCAACTCAGTTATATTTATTCATTGATACAATCTTAAAATAAAGTTTAAGAAAAATTATTTAGGGTTGTTCGTGCATCGTACGGGATCTAAGCACTAATACATTATAAAACTTTAAATACGTTAAATATATACAGCTTTGTGACTATTTATGTGAATGTCAGCGAATAAATTGAAGTAATTCCCGAAATTATTTTGTTTACATACATCTCCTAGTCATAAAGTAATATATGTTTTCCGATCTATCATTTGTATATGATGCATACGCTAAAAGTTTTAAACTAAAATAGATGTTTTATAAGATGTAACGTCTTAGGGAAAATAAAAAAAAAATACCTTTAACTATATCTACATCCACCTCTATCTATAATATCTACCAATAAACTAAAACAGGATTGACATATTCTTGAAACGACCAACTTTAAGGGTTTTTTTGTAATTAATTCACTTTAAAGTCAAAACTGTGAAATTTGTCAAGTTGAAGGACAAAAAATGTAATTTTCTCTAATTAAAAAAAATTAAAACTAAAAAATGAAACAATATATGATAAGCATAACAAGTCTCTTACTATTTGGGATATAAATTAATATATTATATGAGACATTACATATTTCAAATTTAATTATAACTTAAATGCTTTCATATATATGGGCGAATTAATATCACATTTTAAGTATAAGTATTATCAAAAATTTTGTAGCCTTTATAATCAAGCTCTTTTAAATTTTAGATTTCTTTTTATTAATGTTTTAAATACCGGTATTTTTAATATTTAATACCGGTCGATGGTCTTGGTATACTCATTCCGGTATTTTTTTTTTTACCTTTTTTTCAAGTATTCTTTTTACCTTTGTTTAAAATTATTTTTATGACACTTTGTTGTTGTTTTTTGTTATTTGTAACTATAAAACTTATTTTTTTTTAATGAAATATGTGTCTGGTATCATTTTTAAGTAGATTGTAATGTATTTTGACTATCTCATTCTTGTCACCAATTTTTTTTTTTTTTTTATTGATTTCATTTTTCCCCCTCATATGGCCAATTCAGTTAATTTTGCAACCGTTGTGAGAATGAAATATTATATTTAGAGTTTTTAGTTTTATTCGGGGGCTCATGGTCAATTATACGTCTTTCTTGCAAGAATTGAGAATAAGAAATATTTAAAAGTTTTGGTAAAAAATGAGACTATTATCAATTATACAACTAACATTATTTATTATTTTATAAATACTATTTGGTTTGTAATCACTCTTATTTTAAGGATTTTATTAAAAATCATTTTATGTTTCTATAATAATACCATTTATAAATTTAGAATCATTTACTATTTCTTTCTACATAACTAAAAAATGACAATTCTGGACTTATGTGGTATTCTTCTTCTTTTGCTAAGAAGAAATTTTTACAATGTACCATTTTTTTAAAAAACAAATCTATCTATTCTATAAGAATTTATGGTTAAAGTTTAAATTTTTGGTCAAAAATTGTAATTTTTTGTGATCGGTTAATAAGTTTTTAGAGCAAATGTCTTTTAGTATATTAAAAGATTTTATTGAAGAACAAATTAGAAATAAAATGTTGAATTTTTTTAATTTAATTAAATGATGAAAATCTAAAACAAAAAAGTACAAATTATTATAATTATAAAGCAACTATTTATTAGGGATAAAAAGGATAAATTATTGATGGAAAACAAAAAAATGTAGATTAATAAGATTTTTTCTACAAATATTAATATTAATATTAATATTAATATAATATACTAATATATTTGAATAATGATTATCAAATTTTTTTATTTATAGTTAAATTAATAATGACATCATCAATTTCTAATTTGATAAAATCGAGAGGTATGATTGGTTAATAAAATATTAGGTCAGTTGTTTTTTAGTATATATATAAAGATTTTCAAATAAATTTGTTACATTATTGTTTTTAATGGTCTACAAATATTAAAAATAGGAAAAAGATTAATCCTCCTAACCATTAGTCTAAAAATCCTCATAAAACTATATAAATGTGACATGTGAATTCCACTAATTCTTTTTCCTAATCTTACCCCCTGATTTTTCACATGTCACAATCATATTAATTAGAATTAATGATTTTTAGGCTAATAACTTAACAGGATTAATCATTACCTTTAAAAATAACATATATTATATATTTATTATACTACTACTGCTTAATTATTATTATTATGTGACGGGTTTAATCTAGTACATAATATCTAAATACATCAACCTTTCCATGTAGAAGAATTAATTTCCAACCCCAATACTATTTAAAGCCTCAATCTCTCCCTGTAATAATAAATAATACGTACATGATATTGACTATTTTATATATATGATATCATCACTTTTATATTGCATTATTGTCATTTTTATAGACTTTAATCTTAATATGTGATTTTGTTTTATTATAGGATTATAATGAGCATGATGTCAAATGAGCTAAAAAAAATGGTGAATTTTGTGAAGTAAAAAGGAAAGAAGGTAAATAATGAAAGATGGATGCCATGATCATGATCAGGTCCATAATTTGAACACTAAAGCTTCTATGTGGCTTGGATTTTGACATCAACAATCTGCAAATTGTACATCACAATATTAAGTTCATGTGTATGCTTTGACTTTTGGCTACATGAGACTTTGACCGTTGACATAATTCACGGCTAAAAAGAAGAGGCTTTGCAATTTGGAAAAAGACTTGGGCTTTTAATCAAAATCAACAATATGTAAAGCCATACATGGGCTTGGCCCATCCTTGTCTTGTGGGAGCTCGGCAGAAAAAAAAGAAACAAGTAAAGTCGGTTTAGGGATTGGAGTAGTCATCAAGCAAAACAGTCATATTCTATGTATATATATTCATTGAGGTGCTCTTGAATAAATTGGACGAGAATTAATTAGGAGGGGTTTTGGTGGTCGGCTAATAAGGAGACAATAATCTATCATATTCATCGAATTAATTTGGAGGTGCTTGTGGGATTTTGGTACGAATTGGAGCTCGAGCTAGGAGTCGACAGGTGGGGTTTTTAATTCGTACAAGGAGTTTTTAGAGAGAGTGGTACGTGGGTTCTTTTTATTCGGAGGTCATATGGAATTCGTAAAGTCGGTTAGCAGAGGAAAATCTTTTGTTTCAAATTCGAGAAGCATCACAGCCACAAGTCGATTTCTAGTTTGATTCCCAAACTCTTTCTATTACTATTATTAGTTACAATATTACAGGATTTTAATTACTATACAATTTTTATTATGGATTTTATCTATTTGATTATTGTTAGTTTTATTTATCTTGACATGAGTAGTTAAATAATTCATCATCTACTAAGATGAAGTGATACAATTGAATGATGGTTGCACTATTTTTATAATTCTTAGTTGATTTAATTTAACGTTGTGTCGAGATCTTAGCTTATTAATTCTTTGTGTGCAGATAGTTTTTGCATGATCTTAGTGGTAACTAGGTTGTGTAAAAGTTATTTTGATTGCTTGGTTAGAAGCGATTGTTTCTATGACGGGTACGGTAGAAAGTAATTAATAGTTAATAAGAGTTAACGAGTTAATGGTTGGGTACAATCAATAGACACAATTGTTATCTAAATAATCAAAACAATTAGTTGATTAGGAAAGTTATGAAAGGGGTCTTGGGGTACCGGTCTTAGTAATGGAACTAGTTAATTAAGGGAGTTGAATAAAGTAACGAACTTGACGGGTACGGGGTGAGTCTTTGTTTGGTTCTCGGTTATTAATCAACATATTTGAATTGGTTCTTCAATTAAGTGCAACCTGAATCTATAGTGTCATGGAGTCGAAGTAGATGATCTTTTAATTAATATTGATATTAAACTCTCTCTTTTCAATTAATTCTACGGAATTACTAACTTTTTCAATCAACTAACTTTTAATATAAAATCAAGATGACGTGGTGTCTTTAAAAACCAAACTCTTTTTAAACTGCATTAAACTCGCTTGCTCTATATCAGTCCCTGTGTTCGATCCTGGACTTACTGATAGCTTTACTATACATGATAAGGTACACTGTCTGTGTGTAGAAGTCTAACTATTAGTATTTTCTTGTTTATAAATTTAAGACTAGATTTTACACATCAGTCATAAAAAAAGGTAGGGTAACACGGGGCTACATTGTCATTTTTGTTCCCCATATAAAAGCTTAGAAATCACTGATTGTTATCAAATTATTGGCTGATTGTTTAGGTTTTGGTTTAGATATTAGCTGAAAAAGTTTGCGTTTTATTAAATCGGCTGGATTTAGATATTAGCTGAAAGTAAGACATCATTTTAGCTATTATGTTTAACAATTTTTAGGTATGTGTTTATAAATAAATAAATTTAGCGTGCAATATCTACAAACTCAACTGATAGTTTACTAATTCTTTTCATTACATTTTGATTGTGTATATATCTATTGCTCTTATATATAGTTTTACTTCAAGTTAAAATAGTTACTGTCGTAGCCTTTTAAGAGATGCAGTTAATTATCTGTTCATTATAATTATGAAAAAGAGCTTAATTAAGGTCGAATAAGCTGTTTGTCGTAAGGTTTTTCATTATGATTATAAGTAGCTTAAATATGGATATTAATGCGTATCTATTTAAGAAAATGAGTTTTTGGTTTGTGATTATAAGGTAATGTATAATAGCCTGGATATGTAGCAGTTAGTTTTTCGGATTGAAATCTTGATGTATATGGCCTATGGGATTCTGAAGTTGTGTTGACTTGAAATGTAGGGAAGGTTACTTACAGGAGCTTCAATTGGTATGCTTATAGGTGGTGGAGCTTATGCCAACACTGTCGACGAGGCAACATTTAGGTATGTAATGTGGATAGTCTTTACAGAACGAGAGTGATTTGGTATAATAATAATAATTCATCAGTTCAATGAAATAAAATAAAAACGTTCTGAATGCTGAACAGCAAGAATGAAGAAACTGTTCGTTTTTAGGTTATTGATTATTATGAATAACACACACCCACAGGTGATGTTGAACACACTCATTTGGTCAAGGGGCTTGACTATGCTTTATTGAACAAAGTGAGAAGTGAGATAAAAAAGAAACCAGAAGTTGAACATACTGCTACTGATGCCAAGTCTAGGTATCTCCTCCCTTCTTCTTCTTCTTCTTCTTCTTCTTCTTCTTCAAACCCATATCAACAAAGGATCCAATGAAGACAACCCTGTCTCGTTTCGCAAATGAAATGCTAAGGTAACCTCAACTGCCCCCGAATATCAGTCCCCGTTGGCCTTGAAATATATACATCTTCATTTCTGTTGCAAGCCGTTTATCAGTGGATAGTGAAGCCTCAAACCGTTCTCAAGCCAAATGATATGTTCCTTCCTGGACGAATGGCTTTCGTTTTTGACATGGTAACTTCCTCTTCCTTTAACTTCTTATTCTGCAGCTGCACCCTGACTTGAGATAACAACTTCCCAAGTGTAACTGGCCTTTTATGCAACTGTTTTCTATTTTTTTAAGTCTTTAGCCGTCCATTCATACATGCATTGCACTGTGATTATATCCAGGAGAGGAAGGTTTCTACTGAAACCGAGAGTGTTCGTCGTTGGCGTGAAGAAGAAAGAGAATTAGGAAAATTAGGAGTTTGTAATGGTTAACTTTAGAATTGTAAATGAGTTTGTATTTGAATTAAACACGTTGTTTTGATATATATGAAATGCGTTATTTTGATATTTGTGTTTTTAATTTTGTATTATCAGGTTTTTAATTGTCATTTAATAGAAAATTAGGAACTGAAAAAAATTATTATTTAAAAAAAAAATAGTTTATGACGCGCAAAAACGCACGTCATAAAAAGGGGTCATAAGTGCGCATCATAGACGGATGACGCCCAAATGCTGGTCATGAAAATTTATGACTGGTCCTTCCTTGACGCGCATTTGCGCATCATCTGAGCCATTTATGACGCGCATTGCGGGTCAAGAATAGCTATTTTTGTAGTAGTGAATGTAACTTCATGTTTTTTAGTGGTTAAGTTATTAACTGGTTATATGTTTGTCAACTTATAATATTATAAAAATTTAACACGTTATTATTTTATATATGTTTCCCGCGTATTATGCGGGTAATAATCTAGTTTAGTCTGAACACATATTTTTTACTATACTAAAACACAGTTGCTCTAATAACTTATCGACCAATCACAGCTCTCGATTTCTTAACGTTAACATTTATTTTCAATTTTGACTTTAATTTACACATTTTTGTTTTCCATCACAAATTTACATTTTTTACCCAATAATTTTAATATGGTAAACAAATAATAATAGCTAACATATAATTCATAGAATAATAGCTAATATTAATCTAATAAAATAATCACTATTATATATCCAATAATATATTTTATCATATATATATAATTAATTATTTAAAAATAAATTAAATTTAATGTAAATATATTAAGATTTTAATAGTAATTTTACTATTTTAATTTTGATTTTAGTTTTAATATATACCACAAGTAAAATACAGTTTAACTAATGACTTTTTAACCAATCACATCGCTCGATTTCATCATATTGACTCTCAATGATGTCATCATTTAGTTTTTTACATAATTTTATTTAATTAATAAAAAACAAATGACTAAAATAAATATTTTTACAGTGTTATTAAAATTGTTTCTATCTATAAAGCTCAATTTTCACATACGATCAATTGTACATTGCAGTATCTCGAGTTAAGTCGAGAAGGGGCTTTAAGGTATTAGTAAGTGACAAAAATCAGAAGACAAAAAAACACTACAACAAATTTCGTCTATAAAGAAGTCTTTCAAATGATGAAGGAGGGTATATGCTTGCAATGTTCTTTTATTACATTATTTTTCTTTCTATTAGCGTACCATTCTTGGCATTTGAATCGAACACTTAGTATATATTTATGTCTTCAACTTTGAACTTATAATCTTTTATGAGTTACATTACTAATAATATCATAAGTCTCGTGTCCAGTGTTGGACACGAGTTTAAAATCTAGTAGATTTACTTAAGATTTTAATAAATATATCTAACAAATCGAGCATGAGAAGTTGTGAAAAAATCTAGCTGAGCACCATTAAATAATATTAAAGTATAATAGTAGAACTATATATAAGTGATTATAATCGTTGAGAAGCAGGAGAGTGTAAAACTGGGTGTTCAAAGTTCGATGCAAATACAAGATCCGACATTTACTCTAATAAATTCTCCTTACAATCTAAAATTGTGGGCTAGATCATCTTGTTATATTAATCAACTAGCTAATCAATTCGAGTTTAACATGGGGCTTTTAATTAAATTTGTAAAAAACAAATGTAAAAGAATATATGTAATTTTTGTTATTGATAAATTATAATTTGATATGCAAATAATGAATTGTCTAACATAATGATACATAAAATAAAAATACCTATTACGTTAATAAAAGGGCATTTCATAATATTATGTAAAAGAATTAAAAAAATTCTTTGTTTCAAATAAAAGATTAAAAATTTAAATAAGCATTATGTGCGGTTGAAAGCCTAATGCTATACAAAAATGAGAGAAAAATCTTTTTTTTTAAATATGACATCATAAATGAAATAAAAGCATTTTTAAAAATTATGTGTAGCACATAATAATATTTCTAAAAATACATCTAAAAAACAATCCTTCTTTATTATATATAAAGATCAGACATAATAATAGAATATATAATAGAATATAATAAAATATATAAATATATAACTAAAAGAGGGGATTGATGGTACATTTAAAACTCATAATATCCTCATAGATCCTAATAATATCTCCTTATTAATCATTTAATTTTTTAATATTTATTTATTATTTTAATAATCTTACAAATTTTAGTCTGTAAAATTTATGGACTTACTTTTATAAAATAATTTGTGTACAATTTAACTAGGCTTAATTAGCAAGTATAACTAGATCTATACCCGGTCATTGACCGGGTTAGAAACTATATATATATATATGTTAGAAACTATAGATGTAATTTATTTTATGACAACTTATTTTAGGACCAATCTTAAGACATGTGTTTTTTTGTAACTTATACACCACCATGATTTTCCGACCACCGCGTCGCCGGAAAATCATGTGTAAGTTAACTTACACATAATTTTCCGGTGGGCCCATCGCCGAGAAGTCTTAGTGTTTTTACAAAAAAAATCATGTATATCGTAGTAGATGATAATGGTGGTGTATAAGTTACAAAAAACACATGTCCTAAATGGTCATAAACTAAGAGGTGGTCCTAAAATAACCCACCCAAAAACTATATATATATATATATATATATATATTTAAGAGTACACGAAACGTGTTGAACTTTATATAAAAAAATAAAATAAATCAACAAAAGTGTAAATATCCAACTTTTATTAGTAAAAGGCATAACATATATCTAATAGGATAATGACGGGTTGAATTTTGTTGCATTGTCGGGTGTCGGGTTTTGTACGGATCTGGTCGGGTTTTGACCCATGCTCATGCCTAACAGCGCTATCGCCACCGCTGCCATCCGTCACGACGCCACCGCTGCCACCCGTCACCTATGCTGTATTGCACGGGTACCCTTTTAGTATAATAATAACAATGCATATATGACTTAAACTATTTTTACTTTTGATTTAAATTCTTTCCTTTTTACTGGTTCTTCAAGTCTAACACCATTTTAATTTTGTTAGCTATGTAAAATATTTAAATTTAAATTAAAAAAATTAAATACATGTCGTAATTAGCAAATGTATTTATATAACATTAAAAAATTACCTTATTTACCAAAAGTTTGACTTTTAATTTTAAAGGCTATGATTGTTTTGTGTATTATTTTAGATAGCTTAAGAGAAAAAATTTATCTATGAGACTAAGGGGTTCATAGGCATTTACCCTAAATGGAGATCAAAGCTTGAATATGTATATATATAGATATATATATATTTTCTCATTATAGCATGACCGACTGGTTACCAAGTAATTTAAAAGTTTTTTACCCAAAAATAATAACTTATTGTCGGTTTAATATAGGGTTTAGTGCGTCGGAATGCAACTAACTATGTCCAGAAAGTTATAGTGTGCAAGAACTAACGGTTTTTTATTGTATGCATAAACTTAATAAAAAAGTTTAAATCATGTAACTTTTTGTGACCGACCAATCAAAACCTTACACGTGGCATGTTCAATTTTTTCTTTTCACGTGATAGCTTATATGGGATGCCACGTATACACATTGCATGATTTGAATATTTTTACCAAGTTTATGCATACAATAAAAAAAACGTTAGTTTGTGCACGCTATAAATTTTTGGGCATAGTTTGTTTCATTCTCGCGTACTAAATCCTTTAATATATTATATAAATATATGGTTCCCATAACAAAAAAGAAAAAATAAATTATCATCAACTTTGTACATTTTTTTACAATATAATATATATAGTTAGTTTAGAGTTGTGATATCTAGATGCGGTAACCCATCAACTTGATTTTTTGGGTTGGTTTGACCTTTTGGGTCAGTAAGTTAACCTGTCAACCCAAAAATATTTAAATTTTATACAATGTTGATAGTACATCGACCCATCAACTCATTTGATCCAACAACCTACAATCCATTTGACTTAAACTTAAAGAGCAAACCTCACTTTTTACACATTGGATGACCAAATAAAAAAAGTTTACATGGGTATCACACATTCGACCGATCAACCCACATTACTCAAAACAATTCATTTGATCCAAAACCAACCAATTTGACATGTCAACGAAAAATAACTCATTTGACCTAAAACAACTCGTTTGACATGTCAACCCATGTATTAATCGAGACGATTGAGTCGACTCAACTTTAGTTCGGGTCAGAAACTTTTCAACGTGTCAACCCGATCCTAATAGAACTTATTTATAGGTCTAGGTAAAAAATTATATATAAAAATAACTGTATCAGATATATAATATATAAAATTTCAACTATCATACTTTATTGCATCTTATCGATAGCAAAAGTTAAAAGTTAAAACTAATGCTAATATAATATATAATATATTATATATTTGCTATAATAAAAATATTATATTAGATATATAATATTTTTAATATTATTATTATTATTATTATTATTATTATTATTATTATATATTAATGAACTAATGCTAATTTATAAACTAAAATTTAAAACTTAATTTTTATTTTTTATAATAAATAAAAAAGTTAAAAGTTAAAAGAAATTTTATTAGATAGTGATATAACTACACCAACTTCATAATTAATCGTTTGTTGTTTCGGGGGATTTTGTTATTTTCACTTTTGTACATGGATAAAATTGAAATTTTATGTATATATAAATTTGGTTGAAAATAGATGCATACAACATGAAGACTTTGCATGCTTTTTACGAAGACAACAAGTGTAGAAATTGACTAATTGTTATGTTACCATTAATATAAATTATAAATTAAATAAAATAAATTAGTTACCATGTTTAAAAAAAAAAGTTTGACTTCAATTTTAATGGTTAAGATTAATTTAACTTTGAATTTCAATGATCAAGATTAAATGATAAGTTAATTTTTTTCTCTTTGTAGTGGTAGCCATATATATATATAATTCATCATCATAGTGTAAAACAAAAATATAGATCCAATCATAATATCATCATAATAATAAAAATAATGATAATCTATAATAATATAACTAAAAGAGGAGGTTGGGGTACACTCGACACTCCTAATTTCCCTCCTAGAGCCTAATCCTTCCTCCTTATTAACTCTAATTTTTTAATATTTATTTAAAAAAAAGACTCCCAAAAATTATTATCATTTTATTATATATATATATATAACCTAGGAAAAAACCCTCGCATATTTTCACTAAAAAAAACTTACGACTAAACCAAAATAATAAAAGTCGACTACCAAAAGGTTCGACCTCTTCTTATACCATGTAACATGTTTTAAATTTTTGAAGATCATCACTTTTATAAAATTCAATATATTATGAACTTAAATTATTATCATCATCATCATTATTATTCTTGTTGTTATTATTATTTTAATTAAAAGTTAAAAAAATGGGGTAAACTGGAATCAATATTTATATTCAGTTAATTTTCATATGTCTCCTTCTTTATTTTTCGTATTGATTAAATTGTGATATTGGTCATAGGTATTTAATATACTTGAATTCTAATTTTTTAGCTTTTGATTAATATACTTTGATACTACCCGTCCATTGGACGGACCTGAGCATTAGTATAAATATATAATATCTATAATCTAACTAAAAAAGGAGGTTGATGGTACACTTGACAACTTGGCATCTCTAATCTCACTCTTTTAGCCTAATACTCCTTCTTTATTAATACTCTCTTTTTTAATATTTATTTAATAAATAATGGGTGACCTTTAATAAAAAAATCTTATAAAAAAAATCTTTATTATTATTATTATTACTATTATTATTATTATTATTGTTGTTGTTGTTGTTGTTGTTGTTGTTGTTGTTGTTTATACATATACCACATAGAGAAAACCCTCACATATTCTCAACCCAAAAGAAAAAAACTTACGATCGACTACCAAAAGGGTTTTCTTATTTATATTCTTTGTTCATATCTATTCATTATTATTATTATTTAACATTGAATTTTTATGCTGTTATTATTATTATCTTTTTTAATTTAGTTTGTTGTCCATTATAGGTTCATTATGACTTCTTCTTTAATAACAAAAAATAAGACCACATTAGTTCATAGTTTATAGAACTAAATTATAAAAGGGGGGGGGGGGGGGGGGTTTGAGAGTTCTGACTTTCATTTCAGGTATTCTTGCAACAAAACATGATTACATTTTTCTAAATAAAGCCAAGCTAAGCTAATGGGAGAGAAGGCCCCAAAAAGAGTTTCACCGAACATAACAAGTAACTCAAACTATCGTGGCTCATTAGTAATGTATTTGCTTTTGAGATCTATTTGGGTTCAAATTCACCCTCCATGGGGTAGATTGGAGAGTTTTTTGAAAATTCTAAGTTGCATCTTAAAAATAGGATACATCGTGTTAAAATTAAAAATAATAATTAAACAAGTTCCGTAGTAACTTGTGTCTTGTAGCTTACTATACATGACTACAACTGCTATAATAATTAAACAAGTTCCGTAGTAATTAACTTGTTGCTTTTAACTTGTAGCGTACTATACATGACTACAACGGCTATACTACATGAGTTTGATTATTATAGGCAGCAAATAAGTGCAATAATATAGGAAGTGCAAAATCAGCAACTTCAATTATTTAATTACATCCCGCCGTCACAAATGGCTTGAGCTTGACCTCAACCATCACTTAGTTTGTCAGGGTAACTACCATAGTAACATTTCATGTTTTCTATGCATGATCTATACTATGAATCTACTTTTAAACTTTTCAATATTCACCAATTAATAATATAAACTATATTATAACCTACACCATATTAACCTACACTACACTGCTTGACGCCAACGCCACCAATCGCCACCGCCAGTTGCCGCCGCCACCAATTGCCGTCACCACCGTCGCTACCGCCGCCTGCCACCAACATCCATCATCGCAACTACCATTTTCGTCGGTACCGTCACCGTCTCTACCGCCGCTCGCCATCACCACCCGTCACCACCACCGTCGCCGCCATTACATCAGCACCACCATCGCCACCTTTATCACTGTCGCAACGTGCGGATATTTTTCTCCTGTGAACTTAAAAACATTACTTAACCAGTTACTTAGCTAAAAGCTTTAGGCACTAGGAAAAAACCCCTTTAAACCATTCGTAAAGCGAGCATGGCAGGGTATCAACAATAAGGAAAAAACGAACGCGTGCCATGAGCCCATGAGAATTAGTACCCTCGATCCATGCCTTTAGAATTTTGTGAGCTTACTTTTTTCATTTTTGAAAGGTGAACTTCGCATGAAACTTAGTGTCGTGATTCAATAGCGAGAGGTTTAACATACGTTGTCTGAACCGGGTCCGCGCTAGAGAGCTGCCTCGAAGTAGAATTGTCTATATATTTCAAATACCCAATGGGGGGAGAACCCCCTACTAATCCGCTGGTTAGCACGATGATTAATAGGGGTAAACCCTGACGCCCTGCCTTTCAAACTGGAATCTGGGTATACCCAAGTCAAACCCTAATAGAATGACCACCTAGCCATATTTCAAAGTTGGCAGAGTGAGGATTTGAACCTGGGACCTATAAGTCACTAGGAGAACTCCAAATCACTACACCAACGCATTAGCCATTGGAATTTTGTGAGCTAGTTTAGATTTTAATTTGCAACAAACCTATGTTTAGGAAACTTACTGTACCGGGATAATTTAGATTTTAACTCGACCCATGAGGATAATTTGGATTTATTTGAGTTACTTAAGAATAGTTTTTGTACGAAGCGCGTAACCCGACCAGGTAGAAGCGCGTAACCCGACCAGGCAGAAGCGCGTAACCTGACCACCCACTATTAGCTGCGACGTCGTCGCAAATAGTGGGTCCCTCAGTCAGATTGCAGCATTAAAGAGCGACCGAATCACGTGGTGTGGACCCCACTATTAGCGGCGACGTCGCCGCAAATAGTGGGCCCCCACTGCAGATATATCGTTATAAACACCCACTCTCTTCTTCTCCTCCGGTATTCCTCTCTTTCTCCGTAAGAACTCCTCCTCACTTCCTCCATAGTTTCCTTTCTTTTTTGTTCGTTTAACTTTTTTTATTCACAAAATCCGGCCATCTATCCCCTCATCCTTGTTATCAACAATCCTTTTTACACGACCCACGTTTTACGGCGTCCCGGAGTCCATTTTCAGACGCGGTTTTAGTGGCGACTTTTTTCCGGCGAATAAGTTTTCAGGCCAACCAGTATTGCGGGGAACGTTTTTTCCGGTGATATACGACAAACCAGTTTTGGGGAATTCAAGTAAACATCTAGCTCATTAACTATTGATGGTGTCCATACTATATATATATATATATATATATATTTACACATATGTATAATATTCATATCTATATTCATAATATATATATATATATATACAAACAATATGCTTGAAAAGGAAAGATACACAATACCAGCAACTACAAATATGTAATGAAAACGATGATTCCTATGTTTGAAATTTTTTTTCGAAATATACAATGATTTAGTATGAAAACGACGATTATATATATAGTGTTTGAAAACGATGATTCCTATGGGCTGCCATCTTTTGATCCTATCGAAGTATGGCAAATAACCATTTTCGAGATGTCAGTCGGTGAAGTATGGCAAATAACCATTCCTGAGATGTCAGTCGAATGTCACGTCACCACTATTTGCGGCGACATCGCCGCTAATAGTGATGATGTGGCATTCGACCGTAGTGGTCTGTCAGACAGCGTTGCAGTTTGTCGGGGGTCCCACTATTAGCGCCGACGTCGCCGCTAATACCCTGGTGGGGTTGACTGTTGACCTGGTGGTGTTACCCAATGCCTTTTTGTATTAAATGAAAAACAATGTTTTTTTCGTATGTTTTAAGTATTTTTTTTTTCTATCACTTGATCGACTGTGGAAGCTTAAGTTAATTGTATTCTGATCATGATCATTATTATCATAATCAATAAAGTATAAACCAAATTGTTCAGGATTATCATGTGGATGCGCATCTTAAGTTTGTGTGACCAAACAATTGTTGCTTCAAAACTACTATACCCAACATTAACAAGCATAGTTTAAGGCAGAATATGTTATCAGTTTATTAATTTATTCACATTTATCACTTATGAACCTAGTAATATTACAACATACACAATTCGTGAACATGTAACTATAATGTCATCACATGAAAATTAATTAAAGGACTTTAACGGTTAATTTAAGGCGGGTCGCCAATCCACTCCACGGAACTCCACGAAGAGTTGATGGGTGCCGACCATCGCCGTCACCACCGCTAACATCATCACCCGTTGCCATCAGTAACATTGTGCGAGTATCTCTCTAGTTTGTATCAAACCACGTTACTTATTTTTAATTCATTCTCCTACTAAACACCCCCATACTACTTCAAACTATTATAATCTACATTGAAAAAGGATGGGCATGATTCAAGCACCGAATGCAATTAATAAATATAGATATGCATATTCCAAATATAGAATTCTATACCATCATGAACTTGAACTCATAAAATCTTGGCTGCTTGCCTGCCACCCCCTGCACCATCATCAAAACACAGAGTGTCTAAGTGTAAGATTTCAGCAACTCCACCTTGGATTCACTAAATAATACTCCAACAACAATCACATTACACATATATTTTTATATATATCATGCATTTAAATAACCCTTCAACACTTGTAACCTTTTATGTCACTTGCACCACTCTCAACTTCAATAGACCACCATTATTAACAAAAAGCTAAAGCTTCCACAACAATGGTGGTCATTAAGCTTTTGACTTTCTTAATAGTCTTTATACAACTTAAAAGTATTTATTGTATAGTGACTTATGATCATAAATCTTTAATCATCAATGGCCAAAGAAGAATCCTCATTTCTGGCTCTATTCATTATCCAAGAAGTACCCCTGAAGTAAGTATCCTAATGCCTCTTTTGTTTAATTAACATCATGATATATATTAGACATTTAGCCATTTGCAAATTTATGTTATATTAGACATGTTTCTATAAATGGGCATTATGTATGCTTAAATATAGTGTGTGTGTTTGCTTTGTGCTTATATATAGAGCTACTCAATTTATGGGACGACCATGCTTGCTAATTTTTATTTCTAGTTTTTGATTTTGTGATATTGATGTGGTTTGATGCAGATGTGGGATGATCTTATAGTTAAAGCTAAAAATGGTGGATTAGATGTAATTGATACTTATGTGTTTTGGAATGTTCACGAGCCTTCTCCCGGTATAGTAAGTTTCCTAAAAATATACAACCATTCTTCCTTTTTTTAAACGGCTAAATGTTGCACCATTTATACGCCTATGTCAGGAATTGAACGCTGTACTTCTCCCCAAGAGGCGTGAGCCTCTACCGAGTGGGCTAATCCCACATTGATAGCTTTCTACATTGAACACCCTACCCTAACCTTTTAGAGTAATTTGTTTTTGATTTTTGGTTATTTTGCAGTATGATTTTAGTGGAAGATATGATCTAGTGAGGTTTATAAAGACAGTGGCAAGAAATGGACTTTATGTAAATCTAAGGATTGGACCTTATGTTTGTGCTGAATGGAATTTTGGGTACTTTTAATTTTGTTTCTTTTTTGCTTTTGCTGCCACCTTTTTGTTTTTAACTTGGCTTTTTAAGTGTTGATGATTGATTATACTTTGTTTATTTTGGATATAGGGGATTTCCTGTATGGTTAAAGTATGTTCCTGGTATCAGCTTTAGAACAGACAATGAACCATTTAAGGTATTCGTTATTATTTTTTTGGTTTTACATATGGATGGCGGAGAGTTGAATAACAAATAGGAATTTGGTTAAGTGTCTGATTTGATGTTTACTACACTAGGTAGCTATGCAAGGATTCACACAGAAGATAGTTGAGATGATGAAGGCTGAAAAACTATTTGAATCACAAGGAGGCCCGATCATTCTCTCGCAGGTTCTGTTTTTATACCAGCTCTTTCAATTAATCTTTGTATTTATATTCATTATAACAATAACAATTAACCATGTTGGTACGAAATGGGATAGAGTACCAAATGCTTTAAAATGAAGGCAAAATGTAAACATACACATTGAGAAAGATCGACGTGCATTATAATGTTCTTTCTCATAAATGTCCTGTATTCCTCTTTTATTTTTGTCAAAAACCGTGTTTCTTAGAAAGACAAATCCCACATAGCTGTTCCTAATGAGACTTGAACTCACAACCGTTATGACTGATAGACCCCATAAACATACCACTTAATATCCCACACAATCAAGAAATAGAATAAGTTTTTAGAATTTTGACTTTCTTGGCCAAGTGGACCTAATATTTGGAGGAAAAACTGGTAAGTACATTGATCTTTGTGATGCTTGCTATTGCAGGAATCAAAACTGATATTAAAATCATTTAAAACTTTCTAAGGTTTGTAGATTAATAATTTTAAACAATAAATTAAAATGACATAGTTTTAGGTGTGATACCATCCTTTAGAGTTAAGACTTCAATAAGACTTGTATGGATAGAAAATATTCATATCAGAATGTAGTGACTTATTCAATACCAATGTTAATTTCCTCACATTATTCATTGCATTCCTTTATTATTTCATATCGTCCAACCAAACAAGCACTTCAATGTATAAACTTGTTGAAACAGAAATGTAAGATAATGTTTCTTCATCTTGAAAGTCAAAGTGTCAGTCATTTGACCTTAAAGGTAAGTCAGCCTCTTCCATCATAATATTTATCTGTTTGTTTCAAACAGATTGAAAACGAGTATGGTGCACAACGTAGGTCACTTGGACCATCAGGAAAAGCATATATAAATTGGGCAGCAAAGATGGCAGTTGAGTTGAACACTGGAGTCCCATGGTCGATGTGCAAAGAAGATGATGCGCCTGACCCTGTGGTCAGTTTTCTCAGTATTAAAAATTTATAGAACAACTTAGGAGGTTTTGTGTATTAAAAAACTTGAGTTGACATAAATCTTTTAGCTCTTTATAATTATTTACATGTTAAAACATCACAAATGACACATAAGCTGATCCCGATTCATAACTAAATGTGTCATAAACTTCATTTGTTTTTAATGTACAACTGACTATGTATTGACAACAGATAAACACATGCAATGGCTTCTACTGTGACACTTTTACTCCAAACAAGCCTAATAAACCGACAATGTGGACCGAAGCATGGAGTGGCTGGTAAATTGTTATTATCCGTCAACAGTCTTCTTCATAGATGGTTTGTACTTATAATATGCAATCTACATTTTCTTGGTCATATTAAGGTTTACGGACTTCGGTGCACCAATTGAGCAGCGGCCAGTTCCTGATTTAGCTTTTGCTGTGGCCCGTTTTGTGCAGAAAGGTGGCTCATTTTTTAATTATTACATGGTTAGTGAACTTTTAATCAGGAAATTCATTGATTTAAAGTTTAAACTAGTGTGTCATGCGGAATTTACATTTTGAGTTTGTGACAACAGTACCATGGTGGAACCAACTTTGGTCGCACAAGTGGAGGACCTTTTATCACTACAAGCTATGACTATGATGCCCCTATAGATGAATACGGTGAGACAACTAAGTCCTATGTAAAAGTTATGTTTATTTAAGATAGAGAGTGATTTCACTTGAAATTGCATAAGTTCACAGAGATAACTAATGTCGACTTTGAACAATTTCCAGGCTTGATCAGAGAACCGAAGTATGGTCATTTGACAGAGCTTCATAGGGCTATTAAGCTATGTGAACCAGCTTTTTTCTCATCGGATGCTAAATATGTTTCTTTAGGAAAGAAACAAAATGTTAGTTTTCATACCCAATCGTATGTTGGTTCTGGCTTATGAGAACCGTTTTTAATCATATAATTTGTGAACATTCAGGCATACACATACGAAGGAAATGGAAATTGTGCTGCATTCCTTTCAAATTTTGAAACGGCTTCTGCTGTAAGAGTTGTGTTTAACAATCGGCATTATAAGTTGCCACCTTGGTCCATCAGTATCCTACCTGACTGCAAAAATGTCGTGTTTAATACAGCAAAGGTACATTACTAGAAAGTTGTCATAGAACCAGAGACGGAGCCACCCTTCATTTGCTGGGGTCAAACGGCCCCACTCATTATAGAATTTTTGTACTAAAGCACTCAAATTTTGGTAAGACCCCATTGAGTGTGATGAAAAAAAAAAGACGCATTACTCTTTTGGGCCTCTACTAAGTACTAACACCGTATATAGTTAAAAAAAAAAAAGTAAGAATATGAAACCCAAATACCAGATTTATAGGTTAAAATAAAGAGACAGAATTTTTACATTTTTAGTCTTATCATCTCTGTTTCAGTTAATCTATACAATTTTAACAGTATGAGTAATAAACAAAGCATTAAACGGTTTTTATTATGACCCCACTTGTGATATTTCCTGGCTCCGTCTCTACATAGAACAAGCAAAACGTATTGAAATAAGGGACTAGTTTGTAACAAAAATTGGTCTGTTAATTGCTAAGACGAAAAGATAGACAAATGTATATTTAAATGTAAACTCAGTTTGATTACATTGTACTTTTTAAGGTTGTGACTCAAACATCACGAATGCAAATGCTGCCAACGGGTTCTATCTTACAGTCATGGGAGAGTTATCATGAAGATCTTTCTACATCAGAAAACGGACCATTGTTGACTTCAGTTGGACTTTTGGAGCAGATAAGTGTCACTAGAGATGCAAGTGACTACTTATGGTACTCTACTAGGTATGCCAATGAGTTTAAAATCATGTTTTCGTGTATCAGTATATTTTAAGAGGTGGTAATATCGAACCATTCACTTTGAATTGGTCAGTCTTAACTCTGGGTTGTATTTTATTTCTAATGGTCAAACATGAATTAAAAAAAATACCTAAATATAATAAAATGATTCACAGGGATCATATGGGTCAAAAATAATCCAAGTTGTAATTTATTGCATGCAGCGATCTAAACAGTTCTAATAAAAGAAAACACATTATATTGGAAACAAATCTTTAATCAAGTTTTCCTAACACATCAATCAGTTAGCAAACAAAATTGAACAAATTAGAAATAAAGTGTTCCGGCTCAACCCAGCCATTTTGACTTTTCATACTACAGTTACGTATTTTTGGCTCATTAACCGACCCACCCATTTTGATCCTCTAAATATACCTTATCCTGTCTAACTTTTGAGCTAAATTTTTTCGTACACCAGCATCGAAATTAGTCCACTAGAGACATTCCTTCATGGGGGGAAAAATCCAACTCTCACGGTTAACTCTAAAGGCCATGGAGTTCATGTTTTTGTGAACGGAAGGCATTCAGGGTCAGCCTATGGGTCACGGAAGGACACTAGATTTACATTTAGGAAACGAGTTAATCTCCGAGGTGGAACAAACAAGATTGCGTTGCTTAGTCTGGCTGCCGGACTACCAGTAAGTTGTTTCTGGTATAAAATAAATATTTCAATAGTCAAAAGTGTGCGTTCAATTTGATGTTTTCTTGCTAATTCATCCATGTTGTTGTTGATTGAAGAATGTTGGAACACACTTCGAATTAAGAGATACAGGAATCCTAGGGCCCGTTTCTCTCAATGGACTTGATCATGGACCATTTGACTTATCGAGGTTAACATGGTCATATAAGGTAAAGTCATTAATTAAAAATTAGAAACCTTTGCATATATATACTGCTAGTCTGCTACTAAACCATCAATTGACGTACATACTTAAAATAGGTCGGGTTAAATGGGGAAACCAAGAACCTAAATTCACCAAATGGCATATCAACAGTCGAGTGGAGTCAAGTTGCTTTACTTGACCATGTTAAACAACCATTGAAGTGGTACAAGGCTTATTTTGATGCACCTGAAGGTAACGAGCCACTGGCTTTGGATATGAAGAGCATGGTTAGGGGTCAGGTATGGATCAATGGACAAAGCATAGGAAGATATTGGACAGTGCGTGCCAATGGAACATGCAGTGTTTGCAGGTATCCCGGAGCTTTCAGACCAGGAAATTGCCGACGGGGTTGTGGTAAACCAACGCAACGATGGTAAAATAATATACTCCTTACAATGCACCCGGAAGTGCAATTTTTTACCTGTAGCTTTTTTGCCCCATTTACCTAAAACTGAATCCATTCAATGTTTATAAAATATATCAAATTGGTTACATAAAAACTTTAAAATGTAACTTTTTGTTCTTTACTAGGTATCATGTTCCTCGATCATGGTTAAAGCCCACCCGAAATCTATTGGTGCTATTGGAAGAAGTTGGAGGGAATATATCAAGGATATCATTAGTGAAAAGAGTACAGGCCCATGTTTGTGCTTCTACATTTGAACACCATCCGGTCATTGACAATTGGCAAACCGAGAGCTCTGGTGAATCTACTATGCTTCATGACACTAAGCTTCGCCTGCGCTGTGGGCTTGGTCAGTCCATATCTGCAATAAATTTTGCAAGCTTTGGGACTCCTTTTGGAGTTTGTGGAAGTTTTCAACAAGGCACTTGTCATGCGTTAAACTCTCTCGAGCGAATAGAAGAGGTACATTTTTGCTTTGTAACAATCTTTGTATGATTGATACCAGGATGGCACTCTCAACAACTTCAATACATTTTTAGAGGTGTAAATTTGACCCATTAATTCTAGTTAAGTTGGTGTTCCCGGAATGGGTTTCCCTTAGAATCGGAGTAGGGTATATGAAGAGGCAATGTTGCTGAGCCCAAATTTGCTGTTCAAAAGAGAATAATTTCTAGCTAACTTATTATAGAGTCAAACGGGTTGAATGGGTTACAAGTCCTTTTGTAGCCAACCTGTTTGACCCCTTTATGTTACATTCTCTTACACTCTTACTTTTATACAGACATGTGTTGGGCAAGAGGCTTGCGAGGTGCTGGTTTCAAATGATTATTTTGCAACGGATCCATGTCCTAACGTCTTGAAGAGGTTATCAATAGAAGCTGTTTGTTCTAACAAACCAAACTAGAAATTAAGGTGACATAACCAGGCCGAACAAAGCTAGATATTAGTAAAGGAAACTGCTGTCAGATCATGAGCGCGAGGAAGGTGAATTTACTAGATCGAATCACCTTGTTAGGATTTCGTTTTCAGTTCAACACATTAAGTTATAAACACCATAAATAAAGTAGTTTAATGTATACTAGAGTGATATGTGTACATGATATATCACATATACTATATAGATTTTTTGGTACCAAATGCTATGAAAAAAAACATCAAAAATGTAATCAAATGAGACCGGTCTTGGGCACGAACGCAACCATGTATTTGTGAACACGGAAAGTAACGAAATCTTTAACCAGTCCATGAATTGAATTAAGTTACTGTGAATTTGTTAAAACTTTTCGAAAAATGGCAATAGATTGTTACTAAATAACAAGTTGGATTGGTGGATGACACTACTTGGATGTATTGTATTCTTATGGGCTAGAAGTATCACCAAAGAAGGAGATATATAGAACTATTAATTAATGGGAGCAATTATTAGTCATCTATAACAAATGTACATGTTTTACTATACAGTTTACAACATCTACTTAGATATAAGTCGATCAGTAGACAATGTGTAAAAGTGATATTTATAGTGCTCCACCGATATTCAAATCTAAAAAATAGCACTCACTTAGTAATATGATATGATGTATTTCTTAAACACACAACTTCCACTATAATTAGTAATCAAGTTTCCTCCAAATATACTCCATTAATTGTCCATAACATGTAATACGATACGGTTTTAACTTGAATTTCATTCGACAACAATCATTAGAAATTTCGACAACATAAATAATTAATATATATTTTAGAAATTAAACGATCATAACAAAATAAACTCGAAATAGGGAGATCTGGAGAGCATATATAAGAGCAATCTCTTCCTTTATTCATACGAAATACATATACTAATTATTTTGATACATACTCCATAATTATATTGTGACTATAATGATCCTTATAGTTGAACAGGCAGGAATGCTCCCACACCCAAATGAATACCGCCGACAGTAACGTTGGCCAACAATTGTAACGGCGAGACCGATTGTAGGAAGATGTTTGCAGGTAGGGTTGAATTGCAAGCCGAGAGTGGTGTAGTAACAATGACGTTAGCCAGTGATAGAATGTTAGTTAGAGTCGACGTCAGCAGAGATTGAACTACAGTTAAAACGAATTGTCCTTGTAAATTTGTTGTCACTGTCGGTAATATTGGAGTCCCGGCTATCGTTAATTGGACTATAGCATCTGTTAATCACCCAACAAGGAAGATATTAGATATAACAAATAAACAAAAAGGTTGTGATTAATTTCATCAACTCCATGTATAACTTGATGATTTAATTTGTTGGCAATGCACATAAAATATAATTGACTTTAAGTCATAAGTATTTTCATATCAATACCAGATTTACCATGATTAAAACAACGTACTACATACTTGTACAATTTTTATGATAATTCTTCAAATTGAGTCAGCTTTTAAGATTAGTCTGCTCGCAAATTGAGTAGGACACTCATGATTACCAAAAAAATATTATGATAAATCCTAATTAGTATCGTATCTTTAAAGGTTTTAATGGATGCAAGCTAGGGTACGTATAAATCATTTACCACCACCACAAATGGTGGGGTGGTAAAGGCTCTGCCTTTTATGTGGAGAAGTGGGGTTCGAGTCCCGCAATTGGAGTTAAAATTGGTGTAATAGTTAAATAGGAGTAGGAATTAGAATATTTGCCGTTAAAAAAAAAACGTATGAATCATTTGAATAGTATATAACAAAAAAAAAAAAAAAACAGTTTGCTGGATAGATCAAAGATGTTCGTTTAAACATGTTAGGATTAGTTAAGTTAATTACTTGGTTGAGCATGTTAAAAAACATTGAAATTATATACTTACTTGGGAAAGGAAGAGTTGGAATTTTGACATTATTGACAATAGAGCTAGCACCATTCAGAGAGCAAAATATAGTTCCATTGATTCTGACAATGGATTGTGCTTTGGCTTGTGGTGCCACCAAAACAACTACCAAAAGGGTGATCAAGATGAAAGATTTCATTGCCATTTATCAATGTGAAAGAGCTTGAGTTTTTATAACTTGATATGAACTATAGTTGTAAGTTGCTTATTTATAGGCATGTTTCAAGAAACATTAATATTGCTAGCTGTTGAAGGCTAATTGAATATAAATCTGTTTAACCTATGCAATTGAAATTACTGTAAAAAATAATACATTAATAATACTGTAATTATGCATATACTAAGAACCAATTTTAGTACGAATTTTTATTTTTAAAGTACAATAACTTTTTAAATTTGTCAATTTTCATTTTTACTTCCAAACTTTATATCTTTAAACTTTTACCCCATTATAGTATAACTAGCTTTATGTATACGAACTACGTACACTACCTTTGATTTTTGACCTTATTTTCATTTTTACCTCATAAAGTTATATCTTCTAATTACTTTTGCCTAAAAGGGTTTTAATTTTCTAATACTAATCTTTTGGGTTATCATGTTTTTATCAATAACTTTAATATGTATACAATATTACATTTAGAGTTAAATTCATAAAAAGGTAACCTATTTACACGAATTTCTTATTAAAGGTAACCTATTTTGTTTTCGTCTATTTAAAGGATCTTATGTTCAAAAAATTCCTAATAAAGGGTATCTCGTTAGTTTTTGACAGACGAAACTCGTTAAGTGTCACATCATCGATGCCACGTCCTCGGTTTTGCTGACGTGGCACTTGACTTTGACCGGTCAAAGTCAAGTCAAGTCAAGTGTCACATCAAAGTCAAGTGCCACGTCAGCAAAAATGAAGATGTGACATCGATGACGTGGCATTTAACGAGTTTCGTCTGTCAAAAACTAACGAGATACCCTTTATTAGGAATTTTTTGAAAATAGGATCCTTTAAATAGACGAAAACAAAATAGGTTACCTTTAATAAGAAATTCATATAAATAGGTTACCTTTTTATGAATTTTTCCCTTTCATTTAAACCTTTATTTTTAATTATTTTCCTATTTTCGTTATATATAACAATTTTTAGTAGTATTTAGCAAATTTAATCATTTTTACGTTTTACGTACATGTAAGATTTAAAGCAAAATACTATACTACATCACCGTCATCAGAATTTCAATTTTTGTATTAATATAAGTATTTGTTTTCTTCTATGTTTTGCAAAAATCTTCTTATTCTTGTTGTTCTTATATTTCTTTGTATTATTGTTATATGTTTTAATGTTTTTCTTTTAATATGACTTTGAATATTTCAATATATTTGTTATAAATACTAATATATATTACGAGTATATAATTATAATTATAGACTAATAGTTTGTATAACGCATGCTATACATTTGTGGGAGTTGCTATTAATTCTATATATATTACAAGTGAAAATGATTTTCTTTCAATTAAATTTATGATATTTTATTTGTAAAACCACATAACATTACTTAGAACATATGAGTCATATGTTTTGGGTTATATTATATGGAAAAAGTTCAAGTGAAAACTATTTGAATTTGAAAAACCATGAGAACTTCTATATTATAATTTGATGTTCATATATGAATGATATATGTGAACATATTCGTTCACATATGAACTATCAAGTTATACATATAAGTATCTATGTTCATATATGGATAATTCTCAAATGAACCTTACCATATATTATATTTTACTCTTTTATTAGTAGAGATTAAAACTTAAGTGGCTCAGATATGTGGTTGGAGACTTTGTTTTTGTAGATAGAGGTTATGAGTTCGATCCTCATGCCCAGCAAGGCTGAATGTTACTTCTACCTTCGGGTAGGGATAAAGCTGTTTACATTTCAACCTCCCCATACATCGTAAAAAATGATATATATTAGGACCCAAA
Source organism: Erigeron canadensis (assembly GCF_010389155.1). NCBI lineage: Eukaryota > Viridiplantae > Streptophyta > Magnoliopsida > Asterales > Asteraceae > Erigeron > Erigeron canadensis. The sequence goes on along the minus strand of NC_057767.1, from coordinate 10,478,874 downwards.
ACCTATAAAAAACGACATTGGGAGTTACTTTTCATCAGTAGAGATTACTGAATCTAGATGACATGTTGGTAGATTTAGCTTGTTTTTTAAGATACACTATCAAGTACGTACGTCTACCCCATAGCAGCAACTTCAAGTTAACCATTTATAGCATTGCCAGGAGTAGAACCAGCATGGTTGTATCCACGTTAAAGATGTTAGTTATTTATCTCTTGTGTTTTTAAAAAAATACATACTACACATACGTGTGAATCGTGAGCTTCAATATTTGGAAACATACGATGCATGATATATTTCATTAGTGCATCATGGGTTACTTAATGGGCCGTTTGTACGTGTGTTTTTTTTTTTACTAATCCGGCTCGTTTTACAATGTGCTTGATTCTCATGCCAATCCTTATTCCTGGAAAAGTTAATGCATCTAGTTTTATAAAACACTTCCAATATAAACATTTATATGGATGTGAAATATCTAAATTGGAACTGAAAAATATATAGAACTTCAAATCAAGACATCCACAAGGTTAAGTTCTGAATTTATTTATTTTTTTAAATGTAAATGTATGAAAAGTTTTTTTTAAAAAAAGATTTGTAAAAAGCTTTTGAAAGCTTCAAATTAATTAAACTTTAAATTTTAAAATAAGAAAGTTGAAAGTAAGGTTTATTTCTAATAACAACCTATAGGTTATGTCATAAACATACAGATTATTTATATAACAACAACAACAAAGGCCTAATCCCTAGATGGGGTATGGTGGAAATGAGTTGTAGATAGTCTTACTCTTACGGTCCTACCCAAAGGTAGAGAGACTGCTTCCATAAAAACCTCCGGCCACAAAGAGGTAAAAGTCGAAAAGTGTAAAGAGTTTAGTTTATCATACAGATTATTTATATATTGTACTAAATTATTGTTATTTAATTCAATCATCTTTTCTTTCAAAAGCATTATGCCATTGAAATGTAAAGTTTTTTTATAGAAAGAATTCTTACATGTTCGCGGATCTGATTGTGTTGAAATATATTAAGAGTAATATACTTTTAGAACTAGCTATTAGAAATCAGTAGATATTACTTGTGGCAATAGATATTTAGTTAAGTTGGATATTTAGTTAAGAGCAGAAGTCACTAGATGGTATAATTAACTGATAGTGCACTAGAGATGGTATAACTGATAGTGCACCATATATATATATATCGACATTCAAATCTATAAATGGCACTCATGGAGTAGTTGACATATGATATACTATGAAAAAAGCAAGTGAGAACTGCTTTCCAAAACGCAACTCCCACTATAATTAATAATCAAGTTTCCTTCCAAACATATTAATATACCTGTTGTCCGTAATCATTTGATATTGATCACACTAGTGTATATATTACATCTAATTAACTAAGCTATCATATTATGTGGGATTTTAGAAATTAATCTATTGTGTGTCTAAACTCCAATTTAAACCAGTTTGATGCTGTTTTGGAATGTTTGATTAAATGATTATAGGTTTGGAAGTTAATGGAATAACTCTCAAATCCTGTGGCTTGACACATGAGCTTTGTTTGGAAATTGGAATGACATTGTGAGAGAAAAAGCTCAACCCCAAAAACTTTTTAATATACCTTAAAAGTGATTAAAATTAAAGCTTTTCTAGAGAGATGGAAAAAATCCCAGCTGTTAGCCCTAGGCTCAAGCTCCATTCCTAGCTCGAAGCTTTTCTGCCAAACATAATCCCAGCTGTTAGCCCTAGGCTCAAGCTCCATTCCTAGCTCGAAGCTTTTCTGCCAAACATAACCCTGGTCTGATAACACGCCATTTTGCTTGTCCTTCGTGATCTCTACAAGTTGGAGAAACACAAATGTTGCCTTATAAAAGATCGATGTATAGCAGGTCGGGAGGTGGACATCACAGTTTTAAGAAAGCATCATTTTCTTTCAAAATCCGACGTCATATGCTTTAAACCTCATCCAAAATCTCTAGCGTTTCATCCACTAATGGTGGAGGCTGATAAGTCAGAATCTCAAGAGACTCCTTGGGTGGTGCACCAGTCGGTCCCTATCTCATCCAATCGTCCCAGAATGGTTGATAATATATCTGAGTATACTCTTGCCTCCTCAGCTGACTCCCCATAAACCTTTGATGATCTAAAATCATATCATGTGTCTCTTTAATGCTTGAAAAATCTGAAAAATCAAAAGAAGAAGATGAAGTAGATGGACTTGGGGCTGTGTACACAGGCTCAAGCCGCGCATCCTCCTTACGTATCTTTTGCAGTGGTCGCTCCTTCTCACTCAAATTACCAACAAAAACCGGATTATCACCAACCATCACAACTAACCCGAATCGCTTAAGCTCATCCATCTGTAACCATCCAGTAGGAACTTTCACAATAACCTGATTAGTCGGGCAATTCATATCCAAGCCTAAATGCCTAATATAATGCATGAAACATAATGCCCACAATCCAAACTCTAATCAACACGAGAAGCCATAAGTTTTGACCATACATAAGGGGCACAATCATAAACATTAGGGCCCCCCTCCTAAAATAGCCTCAATAACCAAGCATGAGTAGGGTACAATTTATCATTAGCCTTGGTGCGCTGAAAAAAATGGTAAAAATTAACTTATGCATAACTCTAAGAATAGGAATGTTACAACTACAAATCTTACTCCTCGAACAATTCAAATCATGCTCTCCCGACACCTCAATCCACCAATCCTTAGTACTCTTTGATGGTTGCATTTGTTTTAGTGTTTAAATTTATAAAAGTTGTACAAGTAAATATCTCAAAACACACACACAAACCTTAACCAACAGGGGACCCGATTAGATGCGATATAGTTAAGTGATAAGTACATGATCGTTCGCAGGTACGCGTTGCTTTACCTAATCTAGTAATATGTGTAATTCTAGCGGTTGTATTGTTGTCACGATTTCCTATTAAACTAGCTAAAATACTGAAAAGTAATAGAAGCCGCAACCACTTATTCAGCGAGCGGCTTAGTCTGAAAATAGTTTGAAAAAGCAAATAACAGTAATTAAATTAAAATACTTGTTTGGCATCTTAAATCTCATGACACGACCAGATATCATTCTACCTACTTGCTAGACTGTTGGAAACTTAATGACGGCTCAGATTCTCGTTAGATTCACTTTGCCTAAGTAACTAGTGCTATCCCTAGACTCACACTTTTCTATAAACAAATTCTCGTTATATTCATTATTTAAGCATTAATAACCTAAAGTTTGTCTTACTACTTCATCTTTAAGTTACCCGACTCTTATGCCATGACCAGATAATAATTCTCTCCGGTGACCACATTGCTCGTTTTCAAGTCACTGGATCGCGTCTGACATTGTTAAACATCATGTTCTATTCATCCTAATTACTACGGTTCTGGATCCCTCGATTACAAGTGAATCACCTTTTACATCTAGTAACAAATCGACTAGTGTTTTCCATCCTTATGTATTAATCCTAGTGTATGATTATAGATTGATCATCAAAATTAAATCAATACATGCAGATATGGAACCGATAATAATATAAAGAAGTAGTAAAACATGGATCTACGATAAACAGTAAAACACACTCCGACTGATCTAACAAATAAAGTAAAATAGATAAACGTCTACATGATCACATCGATCCAAACAAGTATTTAGGCTACCAGCTTACCATTATTAAGGGAATAACAAAGTCTGAAATGATGAAAGACATTGTTTACCAACTGAAAGTAAAATAAAAGAGTAGATCTAGGTTGAGGATGAAGATCGTAAGGTGTTAGAAGCTCCAAAATCTCCTTGGAATCTGCAAAGTCGACCTAGGGTTTGATGTGGGCGGCTAGGGCTGCTGAATCGGATATCTCTTAGGGTTTTGAGGGCTGCTTCGGCTTAAATATGGTGATAAGTCGTTTTGCTGAACTGGGCCGCCTAGCGGCACTAGTTGGGCTCCAGCGGTGCTGTCAGCTCCTGCTGCTTCTCGTATCGCTTCGTTCGGCTCCCGAATCACCTCTTTGTGTCTTGTAACTTCATAGGCCTTCATCTTGAGTCACTTGATGCCATTTACCCTCACTCGCATCTTCCGTGAACCTGCATAAATATAGAATCCATTAAGTAGTAATAGTTCCAGAATTTTAACTCATTTAAGACATAAAAATGAGGTCTTTCGATAGGGGTTTTATCACAAAATGAACTCTCATCACTCTTACCGATAGATAACGCGTCTCCATAGCATCAAAAACCCCCCACTGCACATATAATCATAATAATCTATGTCGCGCAAATCAACTTCATTAACCATCCAACAAAGTATCGAAACTCGGGTACCGTAGAATGACTAGAAGTACCCTAACTCCAAAATGAATAATCTTTCGAGTATTAAACTCGGATATCTTTAACCCGTTATCAATTCTGATCGTACTAAAGAACTCCAAACACCATTTACGTACCATGTGGTCACTCATTGCAAATGCTTGATTCCACATCCCAAAATTCTTAATCTCCTCATCTTTGTTTCTATACTTAGTATTAGTGAACACCTCTATGTCATTATCAATCCCTAATGTCTCAAACACCTAAAAATTAGCTAGCATTCCTTTCACCTCATCTAGAACCGGGAAATCTGACCCAAGGATGAGGCTCCTGCTCCATGCTTTTAGCCTCTTCAGTAATTTCAGTTTCAGGATGCTGATAAGAACTAGCCTCCTCCCACACACTAAAATCATAATTAGCCGGGATTCCGGAAACAAAAGTAGAACAAGATGAAGACCCCTTTCAACCATAAACATCTGGTCAGACCCAAAATTGCGCTGCAACTCTTAAAAATTCTGATTTTTCAGAGCCAATAGTTGCGGTGCAACCTAGGTATGGTTCGACACAACTTTCTGATTTCTAGAAAAACAAATTTGTTTACTGTTTTCTTTTTATAATATTTTCAAGCATATGGTCCCCAAAACTTGCAATCAACATCTTCGGTCAAGAACAAGTGAATATTATAAACAATTATCACTTAAACTAAACATCTCCCTCCAAAATTCATATAAGTCATCACGTTCAAATACCCAAACAAAAATCCCCAAATTGTTAAGAAAAAGTAAGAACCTTAGGTTGAAATTCAATCAAAATTATCAGAATTAAACTAAATTGAAACTAGGGATAAGCAATTAAAACACGTATTCATCATCATAAATCATCCAAAACCAAAAGCCCCAATTTAATTTGAAAATCTAACAACACCCTAATTTGTAAAGTTGAAAATTAAACACAATTATTCAAGCAATCGGTATTTGATGACCGAGCGTTCATTTTTTGATAATTTCCCCCATCACTAGGCCATATTTAATGTCTAAATGAGTTAATACCCATGAAGTGTTGGTACTTAATGGATTCGATATAAATGCAGGTTCACGGAAGTTACGAGCGAGGGTGAATGACATCTATCAACTCAACATAAAGGCCAATGAAGTTACAAGACATAAGGAGGCAAAACGGGAGTCAAACGAATATAATCGAAAAGACGCAGAAGCTGCCAGCGCCGTTGGCCTCACCAGATGAAGACCCAACGTCGCTGGAGACACTCCCAGCGCCGATGGTCAGCCTAGGTCCAGACTCAACTTAACAAGAAACTCTAAAACCCTAAGAAAGGGCATAGAGTGCAGCCCTAGTCGAAACCTATGAACCCTAGGTCAAAAATTGCAAATTTCTAGGAGAATTTGGAGCTTCTAACACCTCTTGATCTTCATCTTCGACCTACATCTATATCTCTTTTTTACTTTCTAGTTGGTAAACAATGTCTTTCATCTTTTCAGACTTTGTTATACCTTTAATATTATCAGTCTAGTAGGTTGAATACTTGTTTGCGTTGATGTGATCATGTAGACTTTTATTATCTTATTTTATTTTCCAGATCTGTTGGATTGTGATTACTGTTTGTCGTAGATCCATGGTTAATGAGTTTTTCATATTATTATAGTTTCTATATCTGAATATATTAGTTTAATTCTGATGGCGGTTGTTTATGATCATACACTAGTACTAATATGCTAGGATGGAAAACACTAATCGATTTATAATAAGATGCAAAAGGTGATTCAGTTCTAACGGACGGTTCCAGAACCATAGTAATTAGAACAAGTTGAAAATGAAGCTTAACAATGTCAGACGTGATCTAGTGACATGGAAATGTGCATTATGGTCATCGGGAGGAATTATTATCTGGTCATGGCTTAAGATCCGAGTATGGTTAAGTATGAATCATTAACACAAACTTAGGTAATAAACAATAAATCTATGGAGAATTTGTTTAAAGAGTAGTGTGAGTCTAACAACAGCATAATTAAAGTGAACCTATCGAGAATTTTAGCCGTGAATAAGTTTTCCAACAGACTAGCAGTAAATAGGATAGTAATTGTCACATGCATGTGATCGTAGATGCCAAACAAGTATTTGTTTTTAATTACTGTTTTCTGCTTTACAATTTTAGTACTAGGCTAAAAGAAGCTTATCACTAGAATTATACATTTAATTAGACTAGGTAATGCAAGCATCCCTGCGAACGATCTTGTATCTTATCACTTACTATGTTACATCTGATCGGGTTCTCTGCCCGTAATTGTGTGTTTTGTTTTAGGTATTTACTTGTACAATATTTTATAAATTTCAAAATCAGTGCTAGTTTTCATAATTAAAAATCATTTTGTTTATCTTAAAAATAAAACACATCAGTATCCTTATATCAACCTTAATTAACATCCAAAATCCTCAAAAGACAAAACCCCTATATTAATTTTGGATGTTAGCAAGAAACCTAATTTGTAGATTTTTGAAATTACTCCCGAAATCCATACTGAAACCGAAATGAATAACACATAACATAAAACCCATAACATAATTTTGATGTATATTAGGGGCAGCGCTAATATTACATGTTCGTCTGAAAAGGACTAATCTTAATCAGCAACACATCAGCAAAATACTCTTCCCCTCTAAACAAACCCTAAACTCACATTTATCTTTTATTATACTAAAACACAGTTGCTCTAATAACTTATCGACCAATCATAACTCTTGATTTCTAAATGTTGACTTTTTTCAATTTTGACATTAATTTACACTTTTTTGTTTTCCATCACAAATTTACACTTTTTACCCAATAGTTTTAATATAATAAATAAATAATAATAGCTTATATATATCCGATAAAATAATAGCTAATATTTATCTATTAAAATAATAGCTAATATATATCCAATAATATGTTCTATCATATATATAAAATTAATTATATAAAAATAAATTAAATTTATTGTAAATATATTAAGATTTTAGTAGTAATTGTACAATTTTAATATTAATATATATTAAAAGACAGTTGAACTAATGACTTATTAACCAATCATATGGCTCGATTTCATCAAATTGACTCTAACTGATTTCATCATTTAGTTTATACATAATTTTATTTAGTTAATAAAAAACAAATAACTAAAATAATTATTTTTACAATGTTATTAAAACTGGTTTCTATCTATAAAGTCCGGTTTTCACACACGAACAATTGTACATTGTAGTATCTCGAGTTAAGTCGAGAAGGGGCTTTAAGGTGCTAATATGTGACAAAGATGACAAGACAAAAAACACTACAACAAATTTCGTCTATAAATTAGTCTTTCAAATGATGAAAGAGGGTATATACTTCCAATATTCTTTTGTTACATTAGTTTTCTTTCTATAAGCTTAACATTCTTGGCATTTTAATTGAACACGCAGTATCTACTTATATCTTAAACTTTCACTTTATAAACTTTTATGAGTTACATGTATCAATATCTAATATTAATAATGTCATAAATTTTGTGTCCAATGTTGGACATGGGTCTAAAATCTAGTTTATTTCTATACTTACATATTTAAAAAATAAAATAGAAAAAAAGCATGATGCGACTCGTCCTCATAGAAACGAGTAACAGAAAGACAAACTAAAGTACAGGTCGAATCCAATTGTGTTCACTTGTCTTTCGGTCTAGTAAAAGAATTAGTCTTGGACACCTTCTCCGATATAAAGAATATGATTTGCTGCTTAAAAAAATAGATAAAAGAACATATATGATGTGATATTGTTGGTCAAAGAACACTTTGAACAGACATTTATTTCTCCAACATTATGACCTCACTGACGAAGAAATCGAAAGCGAAAAAGTTAACAACATGCTACCTCCGTTTAAAACCAATATTCCTATTTTTATTTGAAGATGTCCTATTATAATATAATTATAAATATATATTACTATTTTTAATTAACCACAACAAATTTTAATAGTTATAGATATAGATAATATTTTATTATAGAAAGTATAATAATTATATATATTTTTTGAAAAAATATATCCATACACATTTGGTTAGACATTTATTATATTCTGAAATGGAGGAGTATACTACTGGCCTTTACTGAACATAGAATGAAGTGTAGTGGTGATGATCAAAAACAACATGTTCACATTCTAAAAACACGTGTGCATTACCATGCATTGCCATTTCACTCTCCTTCTACTAAGACACGTATATTCCTTTAAATGAAACATGCACAACAATTTAACACACTTATCTACTAGTGCTTACACCCTATAAAGTCACCTGCTTTCCCCCTTCTGTTTTTCTCCGTACACCAATTCCCAAGTGATAAAATTCACACAAACACAAAAAAAAAAAAAATAGACACAAAATGTTTCATGCCGTTGGAAACAATGGTGGTAGTGGAAGGAAACAAGAACGAAAAATGGCTCAAGCGAGTTCAAGAAAAGGGTGCATGAGAGGGAAAGGTGGTCCAGAAAATGCTTCTTGTACATATAAAGGTGTTAGACAAAGGACTTGGGGTAAATGGGTGTCGGAAATCCGCGAACCGAACCGTGGTAGCCGAGTGTGGCTCGGGACGTTTAATTCGGCTCGTGAAGCGGCTATAGCGTATGATTCAGCTGCTAGACGATTATATGGACCCAATGCTCATGTTAACCTTCCTGAAGAAACCGAAAATGCGCCACCACCACCACCCGCCGTCACCGAGGCGGCAAAGGAGGCGAGGTACCACCGTGCCATAGAGCAAATGAAAAAGCAACAAGAGTTTGAAAGGAGAATACAAATATACATGCATCAACAACAACAGCAACAGATGATGAGGGTAAAAGTGGAAAGCCCCGTTGAGATACCTGATCTCAACGGACAGGCCGTGGGTGGTTATTATAATAATAATAATTATTATTGTAATTATAATAACATTATTCATGACAAAACTGGAGATAATTTTGTGGACCCTAAGTCCTCAACCGGGAATCTAAATGCTAATTTGCCAGAGTTTGATGATTCCCGGTTGTGGACTGATGCAGCGTCCACAATGGATTATGAATCGCAAGCGATTGATCCAGGAATTGGTGCTTCAACATTCAATGACACAATTGGTATTGAATTGAATAATCCATTAATGGTGTGATTATCTTTTTTCGATGACCATTAATCATCGGAATTTGATTTAGCTACTTAACTTGGTTGTGGCAAGCTAGTGACACAAATATGGTGATGTGTATATTACGATAATATATAATTATATATATAATATAATATATAGTATAAAATGATTAATATAAATATAAATATATATATATATATATATATAATATATGTGTAGTTTGTAAAAAAATTATATATCAATGTCATGGATGATTGTCACGTGATTGTCATATAGGGGAATGATACAAGTGTGTATGTTTATTTTAAGATGCGTGTGATATGATGCATGTATGTACATGTGTGTAATAAAATTGAAGTTGTTACGCGTATCATACATGTTGGCTAGCTATAAGTTATATATTTTTTAGGAGAAGTAAAAATAGTGACATAGTGTTAAAATGAAAATTTTGCACATTTTTTTTATACATCTAGAAAAACATAAACGAGGTTTTAAAATAAAAAAAGGGTTTTTCACAATAGCTAAAAAAAGCACCACTCATTTTTTCCGTATATTATATATATAATTTCGATGTAGTGAGGAAAACTGGAAAAGTTAGTTCAAAAGAAACAAAATAAGTAATATAAATTAAAGCATGTGTATGGATTGGTATAGTTTGTGTGCGATAAATCCTGACTTCATTCGTGGTCCGTGGACTTTCTGGATGTTGGCATTTCAATTCCAATCAATATATCTATAATATAATTAAAAATATAATTAAAAGAGGGTTCGAATACATTCGATAACTCAAAATCTCACCTTTAGTCTAATATTTTAACCTTATTAATCCTTTATTTTTTTTATTTATTTAATAAAAAATAACTAATTTTTAATTAAAAAAATCTTATAAAAAAATCTTTATTATTATCATCTTTTTATAAATCACTTAAAAAAAAATTCTCACATAGTTTCAGCAAAAAAAACTATGATTGATTATCAAAAAGTTTTTTTTTATATATATAATTTGTTCATATTTAATTATTATTATTATTAAATTTTTATGTTATTATTATTATAACCCGAAGAAAATCAAAATATTCAAGATGGTCTTTGTTGATAAATTGGTATGTATATTTTTTAAATTATATACTTTACACTTTTTGTTTCTCTTTTTATTTAATTAAAGTTGAAAAAAAAGGTAAATTGAAATCGATATTTATATGAAGTTAATTTTCATATGTTTCTTCTTTAGCTTTCGTATTGATTAAGTTGTGATATTGGTCATACATTTTTTGTTTCTCATTTTATTTAATTAAAGTTGAAAAAAAAATGGAATCAATATTTATATAGAGGTAATTTTCATATGTTTCTTCTTTATTTTTCGTATTCATTAAGTTTTGATATTGGTCATACACTTATTGTTTCATAATTATTATAAGATTTATATATCCTAAGACAACCTGTCCAATGGACGGACCTAAGCACTAGTAATATAACTAAAAGAGGGGGTTGGGGTACACTTGACACCCCTAATCCCCTCTTTTAGCTTAATACTCTCTCATTATTAATCTTTTATTTTTTTAATATTTATTTAATAAAAATTGCAAACCTTTAATAAAAAAAACCTTATTAAAAATCCTCTATATAAAAGTGGTTTTATGTTTACACATGCTTACACGGGATAAAGATAAGATTTATTGTCATTATGATTTAAAATTTAACATAATTTGTTTTTAGATTATACAATAAAAACACAATGTGTTTTAGATATAAACACAATTAAAACACATTGTGTTAAATTCATATCAATGTGTTTTGGTCAGTTTTCTAGTTTTCAAAGAAATTTTAGTTTTTAAATGAAAATTTCACATAACTTTAATATAATAATTAAATAAAAACAGCTAATATATATCTAATACAATAATGATTTTATATATTTAATAAAATAATAATTTATATATATCTTAATTGTAACATCTCGAACTTTTTGTGTTTGACTATTTGACCTTCCGTTAGTTAACGTTAGGTTCATTAAGTAAACTTGCGTTATATGTGATTAGATGATTAATTGCTTATGTATTTAATATGAATATGTAAATGTGATATGTTTAATGAAAGTAATCAAAGTGACGTTAAGTAATTAAGTTCTTGTTAGATCGTTAAGACTCCCGGTAGAAAGATAAGCTAAGAAAGTCAAGTTTATAAGTTGAGGGGTCCCAAGTGTAACATAATGGGCTGATGGCTAGGGGTTAGTAAGCAATTAGGAAGCCCTAATTAACACAAACGCTGCTCCAACGTGTGTGTGAGAACCCCCAGCCCATTCCCCTCCCTTTCCAAGCGAAGATTCCACCATTTCGTGTCGTTTCAATCGAGTTTTGTTAAGATCTTGAATCCCCTAAGTCATCTACAGGTAATATAGGTAATATTCTCTTTGGGATCTGATATTATGAGTCATAGATGAGTATTCAATTCAGGCCATAGGGTTTGGGTTGGGTTAATTGATTAAACATTTACCGATTTCATGTTTTTCGGGTGATTCAATCATTGATTTATGTTGAAAAGGATTAAAGGATTGATTGATGGATTAAAGTCATCAAAAGTGTTGTCAAAGAGGTCAATTTTTATGTCTCCCGGTCGGGCTAAGAGTTTGAGATCGAATGGGAATCGTTTAGAGCAAGTTTAAAAATTGAGTTGATGGTCGGCACCCTAAGTGCGACGCACCACACCCCAGGTTGGGAAAATGGATTTTCAATCGAAGCCCGATATGCGACGCACTTGTATCTGATCTGAGTTTTTAGTTGATTGGTGCGACGCACCACTAGAGAGGTGCGGCGCACCTGATACCCAGATTGCACAAAATGCTTCGTTTAGTTTATATTTCAATCTTATACTCGTTCTAGGTTGTCGGGAGCACTCAGCAAGCAATATAAAATACTCTTAACTCGTTGGTAAGTTGTATCAAGGTAAGATACACTACTTTGACACGTTGAGGGTTCAACAAAAATATAGTTTTCATATAATAACTTCCCCTAATGATATCTTGTTTGCTTATGGGTACTCGGGATTATATAGGAGGTGATATGAGCTATGTAAATGTATATTGAAGCCTGAAATGATACCCCAATGATATGAGATAATATGTTCTTTAATGAAAGGCCATGAACTGGTATGCAATGCTTGAAATGTTATGAAATATGATATGCGATTAAATGTGTTATGCAATGAAAGATGATATGTAATTATATATGCAATGCAATGACATATGGTGATCACGACATGAGATATATGATAATGTACATCATGTGACCATGCTTGATATGTAATGATGCTTAATATGTAAATGTGCATGTGTGAATGTGAATGTGAGATATGATGATTACATGGCTTGTACATCTAGTTCTCTAGACTTTGTAAGTTGTCATGACACGTGCACGTTTAAGGGCCCAAACGTTAATGAGATGTGATGTGATATGTGATTAATGTGTAGGTAACAGGAACATCAAAACTATATGTGATGAAAATGCTCAAGCTATTTTACAGAGATGAAAGTGTTAAGCTTAACCCGTACGTGCCTTTGCCAGGGTAGTATGTTTGATGTGGTTGCTTGGGTGGCACTTTGCAACGAGGTACAACGTGAAGAGTAATACGAGAGGTCTTACCAACCTCACTTGTCTTGTACATACGGATTACTCAGGGGTTGGCTTGCCATTCCCTAACGACATTGATGTACTACCGAAAGGTTGTCCATCCGGTCGGGTATGACTTATGTCTCACTTATAAAGATGCATATGTTATATGAGATGCGTGACTTATGTCACAACTATAAAGATGTTTAGATGTGATATGTGAAGATGCAAAAGATGACTAGGCACATTTAGGATGACCCATCCTAATATAAAGGATGTTGATGCTATGATATGTATGTGACATGATATGTTTGACGATATGTGCCTTAACGACTTTATATGACTTTATATAATGTTTTAAATGGACAAACGTTTTATGAACTATGTGTTATTTTACTTAGCTAATTCGTTAGCTAACACTTGCTCTTTTAAAATATGTTGTTCCCTTAGGTCCAACATAGTGAGCAGATAGATGTTGGAAGATGTGAGGAATAGGTAGATGATCTTGAAGCTGGCTATAGTTTACCCATAGAGGCTGCTTGCTTTAGACATTTGTTTTATGTTAGATAATAATGACTTGTATTAACAATGTAGTTGGTTGTTTAATGTTGGGCAACCGATGGGTTTCCATTGAACTTATTTTGATGATATGACTGGTAACACCATTTAATGAATAAATCAAACAGATTTTGCTGATTTGGACTTTTAAAGTTTACTTACGCTTTCTTTTGACGCCGTTAGGCGAAAGTTTTTGGAAATCCTTGTTTTTAAATGATGGGTGTTACATTAATAGTATGTTATATCATATAAATATAAAATTAATTATAAATAAATAAATTTTAATCTAAATATATTAAGATTATAAATATTGTAATAATAAAATTACTCTTTTTTTAATTTTTTTTTTCATTAATTATCATGACACATATTTGAAAAAAAACATATAAAATAGAATTCTTATAGAAAACATATACAACATTATCATATTCTGAAATATTTAGGATATGTTTAATCTAATGATAAGATATTGTTTCTAATAATATAAAATAAAAAGGTAATGTACCATATGTAACATAAAGAAAAAATAAAATGATAGTGACCTATTAATATCTTTTAGTATTCAAATATCGTTACGTGTGTCAAAATCTATAACATTTACGGCCATGTTATGATTTTATAAAATTCAAATATTTCTAATCATGTCATAGTAAACAATTTTAAAAAATATTTCAATATAAACTCAAAGTTTTGATATATAGATTAATTTTTTTTACTTTTTTTAACGGCTATCTAATTTACTCATACTTCTAAATTACACGAATGTCTGAGATGAAACTCATGACTCTCAAAAAATCTCTATTAATGTACCCCACAAATGTAGGAAGTAGACTAGAACCCAGGTAAACCCCTATAGTGAACTAAATTTTAGTCCTATATAAATTAATATTTAATATAAATAATGTCATAAACCTCGTGTATTGGACACGGATCTAAAATCTAGTTTATATTAAAGGGTTGTAAAATAGTGAAAAGTATATATAGTTATAGTTATTATATTATATATTTAAATTTATAATTTATAATCTATATAATACTAATAATTAATAGTAGAATAAGTCATGCATGACGTCCGTTTGCAAAGAGAAATAAGCAAAATAAATAAGTGGTTAAAATAATATAGGTGATGAGCTACTACCTGAGTAGAATGCACTAAACGTGGAAAAATATAATGAGTTAGAATGAGTTACAGTGTCATGTACCACGTGGAAGAAAATGAGATACCGTTTCAATATCTGACTTAAACCCTTTCTTTTTGAACGAATATTTGCCTTAAATATAAACTTAATTGATAGTTTGAACTTTGAAGAGGTCGAATACACAAGTTTGAAGAGCTTGGTCTCGTTTAAGCAAACATGTTGATTTTATCTACAAAGTTCAAAGGATTATAGTACCAAAATATCTTAAATCTTGATATATATTATAAGATAGTTGAACTAATGATTAATTAACCAATCACATCGTTTGATTTTATACTTTTGATGATGTCATCATTTAGATAAACTACAAATTAAAAATCATAATAATCATTATCCAAATATATTATTATATTAATATTTATATTAATTGTAGAAAAAGTCTCATTAATTTACACTTTTTTGTTTTCCATCAATAATTTACACTTTTTAGCCTTGAATACTTCATTTATATTTATTTTTAGTCATTAACTTGAGAGAAATTTTTTAAATTTACAATCATTTAATTAAATAAAAAAAATTTAACATATGAAATATTTTCTACAAAAAATAATTTGAAAACCTAATGATTTATTAACAAATATTAGAAGAATCCTAATTGTTATCAAAGAAAACATAAAAAAAATCCTAATTGTTATCATATTATCATAAAATAAGTGATTGAAAATAAACATATGCGTGTTATGAATGCGCATCATGATTAAATACATATACTTGTCAAGTATAGGATCACAAATATGTTTATATTTTAATTTTTAATTATTTTTTCTAATAATATCACATTATGAGTACATCTGTTTCAAAATATTTTATAATGGAGAAATTATTATATATAGCATATGCCTTGTGGAATGACTACGACACTTTTTTTTAAATTGTAAGCTTTTATGAATTAAATGTATGGAGATCTAATATTGTTAATATCGTAAATCCCGTGTCAATCTCGTTTCCAGTGTTGGACACGGGTCTAAAATCTAGTAACCAAATATACATAAATGGTTATTGCATAATAAACTATTCAATTAAGTGGTATTCATATGTAATGAACATTCAAATTTTGTTTATTGGGTGTACTTATCAATAAAAAAATCTTTCAAATCGACAACGTGACAATGAACGTAACAACTTATATGGTTGTCACATATACCTAGATACATAAGCAGAAAGTGAAAGTTCATTGTATTATATTCTCGAGTAGTTCATTAGGAAATATAAGTAATATTCTCGAGTAGTTCATTACGATATATAACTATTTGTGCATAGTACGAAATATATCCTATGTGTTGTTTTATATAGATTTACTAGTCTTAATAATATCCGTAGTACGGTAGTTATATAGATTGTGTCATAATAAAATTCGAATATGCCACATACATGATTTGTGATTATCAAAATAAATTGTGGTTAAATAAACCGATGATCGAAACTAAGTTATAATATCCAGTAATGATAAATATAATATGTGTTTAGTTAAAGTTTTGGATTTATCTTAAATTTTTACAATCACATCAAAATCAGAACTTGTAAGCATAGTAGATGACGGCAAATAGCCTTGTGATTTCGAATAGTAAACTCAAATTTTTGAAGTTTCAATGTTAATAACTTATTATTATTATTATTATTATTATTATTATTATTATTATTATTATTATTATTATTATTATAAGTATTAGGAGTTAACTAAGAAAGAAAAAGAAACAATTTTATTAATAAGAAAACGGTCAATCAAATAAGGTTATAATGTGTTTTGTATCTATAAGTCAAGTGTTAGAGTTTAACTCTAAGTCTAATAAAAAAAATTGAATCTATTTACAATTAGAAAAACTAATTTATATAAATAAATTAATTAATTAAAAGGACACGTGTCGATCAAGGATCACGCCATGTGTCGTTTTAAAAACATCGCAATCCTGTTTTAGTTTATTGGTAGATAAGAATAATGTCCATGGGATTCAAACAACGATTTTGTTTGTTTCAAACTTGGGCCAATTTGATAAGTCTGTCGGACTAATTTGAATTTGTAGTCATTCGGGTGCCATGGGATCCCAGTTCATTACTTCGATTTCTTCTGTTTGTCATTGTAACTTGGTTATTGTCAAACTGTGTTTAAATTAGAGTGGACGGAGCGCCCTAAGGAAGGGAGGGGTACTGGTCCGGTACCGGTTGGCACACCACGCCGACCTCCCGGTACCGGTAGGGTGGGGAGCGTTTTGATGACCACCGTGCCGGTTTCACTGCCGATTGATGAACGTTATATTTTCCGTTGCTTTTGTTTTTTTTTTTTTTTAACTAGCTGCCATTTATATATATATATACATATACGGGTGAAAGATAAAATGAGTCCAAGTTTTAAAAAAAGTCCAGGGGACCAATTGCTAGCCGTCTGATCTAAAATTTTGAGCGGCTCAGATTGGATCTTTAAACATAGGGCGCACGTTCAATATCTTTGTGAGAGGGTACTTATGTAATTTCGTCATAAACATTCACTTCTATCAATCCTCACACACACACATCGGGTTCTCTCTGATCTTCCTTTCTCCCCCACTACCAACACCACTAGCCATCAGGTTTCCATCGTTCTATGCCTTCCTCTGCCATTGTTCTCTGCCTTCTTCTGCCATCCTTCTGGAGCTCAAAATTGGCAGCTTTGTTGCCGGATTTGGTGACGCCGGCGGTGAGGAACCGTTGGTGACGGACCAGAGAGGCGTTGTTCGGAAACGGAGAGATTCTAATTCCGAAGATGGATATTCTAATCTTGTGTCTACTAGTAATGCCACCGACTTGGTAATTTTTAATTTAATTTTAATTTTTATTTAACTTAACGTATGGTCTAATTAGGGTTTATAGTGTAATGTATCAAATACATATAAAATATATGTTATTTTGTGTATATACATACAAGTTATGTGTGTTATTTGTGACAAAAATAATCATGTCCTCGATCTTTCTTTCAACCAATTTTCCGGCAAGCTTCCCTGGAAAATATCACATTTCCAGCAACTTCAGGCGCTAAGTTTTCCGGCGAAATATTATCGGAAAACTGTTAGTCATCATTTGAGATGGTCATTTGTCATTAATTGCAGCAATTTGTCAAATTGTTACATCAATTTGTCAATTTAGATGATCTAACACTCATACACGTGGTCCATTTCCATAAAAAAGTATCACTAATGTATAAAAATATATCATCAATATTGTATCTAATCAAGTGAATGTATACCTAGGGTAGACTTACATATGTATATTTTTATAAAGAAGGATCATCATTGTATATAGTCAAGGGAATGCATATTTGGTGTAGGTTGCTTAGCCTTTATTAGTCCTTTGTGCTTCACTAGCTGGTTATTGAATATATGATTTCAAGTTGAATGCATACTAGGAGTAGCTTGATCTAAGACCAGGACTTTCTTTGTCTACTGGTCTAAGTTTTTAGTTTTGAATTTCGTATCTGATGCTTAAATGACCTTCTTGTTTCATTCAAATGCTTATCACAGCAACAATATGATAAGAAGAATATTCGTCGACGGGTATATAATGCACTAAATGTTCTCATGGCTATGGATATTATTTCTAAATATAAAAAGGAAATACAATGGCGAGGTCTTACTCAAACTAGTTTGAACGATATTGAGGAGTTAAAGGTCTTAGCAAAGTCCATCAAGATATCAATAAATTCTGCAGGAGTTAATTTATTGAGGTTATGTTCTTACTTGATGTTATAGAGTGAGCGTCTTGCTCTCAAGAACATAGTTGACAAAAAAACTGCTTATTTGCGAGAACTGGAAGATCAAGTGAGAACTATTTTCTATGATCTATATTGGGATTATTTTTTGAGTTTATGGGTTGGTTATGTTTTCGTTTTTGATTTTGTTTTCTTTTATATTATAAAGCATGTAGGTCTTCAAAATCTAATTAAACGGAACGAATAGTTATATAGCTCTGGAAATTCACCCAGTGGTGGAGTTGCTTTACCTTTTATATTGGTCCAAGTACGTTTATCCAGAATGGTTAATATTTTCTTGCTAAATGAAAATACAAAAGATGCATTACATTCTAGTTCAACAATTATGATAACCATTCTCCGTAATCTCTATTCTCTAATAGTCTTTTAGATATCCGACTTAGTTTCCTTGTAGTATTGGGTGTTGAAATTTGCACTTTTGAAGGGATATTACGAATAGTTGCATGGTACCGCTTGAATTCATAATTAGATTTTAGTATTTTAACAAACAGATAGTACTTCTGATCATATGATCAGTTAGAGATAAAAAATAAATGTCAGATTTCGTCATCATTTAAAGACCAAAAAGGTCATTATAGGATGATCAGTTTCATACCAGCCACAAGCTGCAACACAACTGGTTATGTAAAGAGTAATAACCTATTTACCTTATCATACCTTATATGATAGGCTTTAAAAAAATCATGATCGTTACCACTGTAAGAATATCTAGTTACATCTTTTGCAGTTCATTTTGATCACATTGACATATTGTTTTATGCAGTTAGATGCGCAGAAGAAGAAGAAGGCGGAGAAGGAAGCCTCAAATGAAAAGTTAAAACGACCTCATATGAAGTCAGGACACACGCCACAATCTCTTGTAAAAAGTGGAAAATAACTGATTTTCTTTTTCTGTGTGGTCTTGTTTAAAAAGAATAATGGAAAGAATGAAGCATTATGAGCTTACAAATGTGTAAATCTTATAACTTATACACGCGTAAAGTTTACAACTGATGAATTCTGAATAACTATTTGATTTTGATATCTAACTTACACATATGCAAATTATATAACTTACACATGTGTAAGGTTAATATCAAAATAAGACTCGATAATTGCAAAAAAAAACTAAATATCAATTACTCATAATATAAAATGAAGTCCACGCGCACAAAACATTTTCAAAGTAGCTTTTTATCCACAAGAGCCACATGAGACAAGAACGATTCTATGTTAACAGGCAGAACTAGTAGAAAAACAATAACATGACAGGAAACATTAAGTCTACTAGTAGCAACATTCATACAAGATCTTGATACATTTTTTTACGAAGGTTTGATACATTTTTATGACAATTGAATATGGTTGCTTGCTTTTTCTTATTTTCACTCAACAAGTCAACATACAAACAACGAGACACATAGAAGACAATCTCTTCTATGCAGATCATCCCCTTAAAGGTTAAACGGATTTCACACCACTTCCCCCTGCTACTAGTTGCCAGTTGAACAACCAACTTTTCAAGTTTTTCGGAATGTGTAACATATGACTTGAATTCTTTAAGTACCTGCAGGAAATCAGATATATGTCACAGCCTTTTTTAGAAAAGATCACCAATCACATTTAGATAAAAGACAGATATCAACTTATTCCAAGAAAAGCATAATAAACATATTAGGCAGGGTTTTGAGGTCAACCTCAAGAAAAACATGTAGTTTAACAACCCATCTCTCCTTTGAGCCACCTGAATAACTTACACAAGGGGTAACATAACATACACAAGAGGTAACATAAATAACTTACACATGGTTTGAAATAACTTACACATGGGTAATACTTACACATGGTTAAAACTAACTTACACAGGGTAACATAACTTACACATGGTTAAAACTAATTTACACATGGTTTGAAATAACTTACACAGGGTAACATAACTTAAGGGTAACATAACTTACACATGATTAAAACTAACTTACACATGGTTAAAACTAACTTACACAGGGTAACATAACTTACACACGAGGGTAACTTACACAGGGTTAACATAACTTACACATGGATCATAACTTACACATGTTGTATATATAGCTTACACATATCAGTATAAATCCTGTCTATTGGATGTGTTTACCTCTCTTAAAGTTGAAGATTGACGGTGAATGAATTGATGATGTTCACAACCTGGAATTATAATCCTTTCATGACGTTATAACACTTCTTACACTTTTTGTAGACTATTAAACGGTTCAACACATTTTCATTTTAGCTAATGTTGTCATAGTGATAGTATGCTGACCCATCACCAAAAGGTTGTGGGTTCTAGTCCCATGGTGGACAACTTGTATATACTCGTGGATTTGTGGTTGATGTGCCTTTTAAGAAAAAGCCGTTTGACCATCTAGCAGAAACATACCACTAACAGAACTCTGTATAAATATAATGATTATGGAATAATGCATTAGTATGTAACAGAACTCTATATAAATATGTTGTAAAAAGTTTAAAAGAGACAAGTCTTCCTACTGAATGAAGATAAACTACTTGTTGCCCCAGTTGGCTGCTTGAATTTGTCCTCCGAAAGACCTCATCAATATCATTAGTAAGGGAAACAGAACAAGATTGACATTTATTCATATTTTAAGTTTCCAATATGGATACAAATCACATGATAACCTGTAATGTATGTTGACTATCTATTACTAAAAAGGTTTAAGTTTCACAATGTTCTAAAATATCTGTGAAATAAGAAACTGTTTTCGTCATTTAAGGAGGAGCAAACTACATAAAATATCTGTGAAATAAGAAACTTTGACTGACTTATGTTTCGGTAAGACAGTTGAACTCACAAAAAGGGTGATCTTCTATGTTAGCTGGCTTTTAGGTGCCGTCAGAAAAGAACAACATGGGCAAAGTTACAGACTTACAGAGATGTCCCCAAAATCAAATTTTTTAAAGTTAGTTACCTTTTATAGGTAAAACAGATTTGGTTACAAAAACAACTAAAAGTAATGTTGGATGCTGATGTGTGAAAATCTAGTTAAATTAAATTCCTATAAATACTCCGAATCGTTTACCACACACAATCGGGCAGTGGACCCGTTCGTATGTAATATAGATTGAAGTAAGTAAAGGTTCGTTCCACGGAGACTAATAAGAGTTAGCGAGTTTTAAGTAATTTCAAAAGAGTTTGGTTTTTAAAGACACCACGTCATATTGATTTTAAATTGAAAGTTAGTTGATTAAAAGAGTTAGAAATTCCGTAGAATTTATCGAAAAGAAATTTGTTTTGAATCAAATAAGATGAGAAGATCATCCACTTCGACTCCATGATACACATTATTTAGGTTGCATATATTTGAAGAAACAATTCAATTATGTTGATTTTATAACCGAGAACTAACAAAGACTCACCTCGTACCCGTCAAATTCGTTACTTTATTAAATTCCCTTAATTAACTAGTTCCATTACTAAGACCGGTAGCCCAAGACGCCTTTCATAACTTTCCTAGCCAATTAATTGTTTTGGTTATTTATATAACAATTGTGTCTATTGATTGTACCCAACCATTAACCCGTTAACCCTTATTAACTATCAATTACTTCCTACCGTACCCGTCATAGAAACAATTGCTTCTAACCAAGAAATCAAAATAACTTCTACACAACCTAGTTACCACTGAAGTTATGCAAAAACTATCCGCAATTGAGAGTTAAATAACAAAGAATTAATAAGCTAAGATTACGACACAACGTTAAATCAAATCAACTTGAATTCAAAAGATTTATGCAACCATTATTCAATGTATCACTTCATCTCAGTGGATGACGAATTATTTAGCTACTCATAATCAAAAACAAAGCACAAAGAGTAAAAATATAGAAGAACATATTGTACCAATGTGTAGAAAACAAGTAAACGCTAAGAAAATCGACAACCGAATGCCTTGGAGATCACGAACAACCCTTAGACCTTGATGGACGAAAAAGCTGCTAAGAATACCCCCAAAGAACCCTAAAGTCGACTAGAAGTGATTGTGTGTCGAATGGGAGGGTTATGGCCTTGTATTTATAGAGTTTGCAAAAGGTCTTCAAAAACCGACCTACAGGTGCGACGCACCAAGCTTCAGGTGCCCGATATGCGACGCACCACAGGGTTGGTGCGTCGCACCACCCTGCTTTCCAACTTCTTCCAAGTTTCTGAATAGAAAATGCTCCGCACCTCCTTACATGGTGCGACGCACCAACCTTGTTTTCAGCCAAAACTTGTAGTTTCCATTCCATCTTCACTCGTATGCGTCCACGAACCATCCCAATGCATCTTAAAGTCTTCCAACAGCTGTTTCTAACCATTTTACCTGTTCTAAGCCTGAAATCACTAGCAACACCATCAAAGCATCGAATATACATATAATTTACACATAATTAAGCTTAAAACGTCTTAGAAACAATATGGGAATATGCATATAAATGGACATATCAGATGCTTTTTTATGTAGTTAGCCCTCAAATATAACTTCCACAGGGAACATCCTACCTTTCTTGGCAACAGATATAGTATTTATGCTCGAGCTTATAAGATCATAATATAGCTATAAATAAAATATATATCTATTTACAGCATGAACCGAGAGATTAGAGATAGCAATACCTTGTCAACATACATGTATGTGTTAATGTGTCATGAGATGATCCAAACGATGAGCTGTAACGTGAGCACTAACCCATAGAAAGATCATCCAATCTCCCAATAAAAGCATCAACGGGTAGTGGTACAGAAAAAATGAGAAATGAGTGAATCATCTTATGCTGCTATGTAAAGAGCTGTTTTCCCTAAATCAACCCCTCCATTGATGATTATGCTTGTTTCCCTCTCGATACTTGACAACTTATTGATGATTAAGCTTGTAGCATAAGAGTCTCAAACTTATAGCTCCAAAATCATATTAGCAAATTGATCTCAAGTAAATATTGGAAAGCTTACATTGATCAAATGAGAACCTCAATTGAACTTTGTGTAACATAAAGGACTACCCCAGCCCTAGCCCTGAAATTGGAAGAAGTGTAGACGATCAAGGTATAACTCTCAAAAAAAGCACAAACGAGTGGTTAACTTTTCTAGACATTGTATTCAGCATTTGATTTTAACAAGAAATCAAATAATCCGTTTTGTTGCAACCGATGCTTAGCACCTGATTGAGTTGAGTATCTGATACATTTTTATAAAAAGAACCTAAATCAAGAATAAAAAAGTATCACATATAATTCAATATATATTGGTAGAAGATAGATACAAAACATACACTAGCTTACATATCAGCTTCTGTAACATACATACAGGGCTATTTGGTGACTGGCTAGTTAGCCACTAAATATTTGGTGACAACCCACAAACTTTCATCTCTACTTTAAGACAAGCCCAGGTTACTTTACTCATACATGTGAAGTTCTTAGCTTTCGCCTAACAACATAAAACTTACACATCGAAGGCTTATAAGATGTTAATCTAGGTGAACTATCCATTCACACAACATGACATCCATTCATCCAAGATGTGATTCGCTAACTAGCCACCAAGACTAATTCTTGTTGACACTGCTACAACTCATACAAAACAATAGATTTACAGTAACATTAATTCAATCATGTGTAGTTAAAAGCCTAGGTGTGATAAGATTAAAAAAAATAAAAATAATTGAAACGCCACGGGCTTACAACACGTTATTTTAGGTGGGCTTACAGACCATTAACAAAACATAGTAGCCATTCAGCCAAGCTGTGATCGACTAATTAGCCACCAAATAATTACCCGAGATACTACAAAAAAAACACTAATTTCCTCTTTACAACAAGTCTGCATTATTTTATTCATAACATATCTACAAAAATGAATTCTCAGGTGCAATTTAAATCTAAAACACAACTTCAGATAATTTAAAAATAAACTGAACTCAGATGAGTCAAACTGCCATTCTGCCAAAGCTAATCCAAACACGATATACAAAAAGTACACAAAAATTATAATATAAAAAAGCATCTACTATTTCTAACCATCAATATCACCAAAAAATTAACACCTGATTAGAAAAAAAAAATCTAAACAACACATTTAATAAGTAATTACTATATTAAATGATATATAATATAGTACCATAACTGAAAACAGAACCCATAGATCAGCAGAGTCACCGAAAAATCGGAAAAGACAGACTAATGGTGGGTTGGATTGACCAGAAATTGCTAAGGTATATGAGGAAGTGAGATTAAGTTCAAAATTAGGTTCATCTAAAGAAAAGAACGAAACTCAACTTATTCTTTCTACATTCGAGCAGTAGATATAATAATGATCGCTAAGTCCACAAATTATCATAGCATCATAATCATAGTTTTATATTTTTATAAAAATGTATGAAGTTTTCATAAAAATTTATCTGATTTTTCATAAAATAAATATATAAAAGGTATGTCAAATGTGTAACTAATACTTAAAGCAAATTCTTCCATAACCTGCAAAGCCATTTCAAGCAAAAAAAAATGTATCAGATTATAGAACTAAAGGGGAAGGAACAAGATGCGCATAAACAATTTATAATGAATGTAAAAAACTTTAGTATTACAATTTGTGCCACATTAACGATAAAAACTACCAATTATTACTGCATCCAATCTTCAAATGCTAAACACAATTAAAAACAATAATTTGCATATAATTAAAGTTAATAATTTGTGTATAATTTGAATTAATCAAATTTAAAATAAATCAAAAAAACTATTAAATTAAGAAATCATTGAAATTATCAAGATTAGGTTAAACTTACGAATGATTGAAGGATTGGTGATGGAGTAATGAAGACGAGGTTCAGAGATTCCTTTTATTGGTGAAACTGTTGGTTGTGGTGACGGTGGCGGTGGTAATAGTGGCATTTAACGGCGGCGACGTTACTATGGTGGTGAAGGACAGACGGTGGGTCGATGGCTGAGTACTGAGTTCAATACTTCAATGGTGGAATCGATTATCTGTATAAATAGTTAAAGGATCTGATTAGTTATAAAATGTTTTATGCAAATAGACGTTTTTAACCCTCCGTGTTTTAAATTCAGATCTTTAGATCTGGTCCCTTGGACTTTTTTAATTGGTTGGACTCAATTTATCCTACCTCTATATATACATATACATATTTTATATCTATATGTTGCAGACTTGAGGGGGAAAGAAGACAGAAGCACAGCCACGTATCCATCTATCTATATATTATTAATTAAATTTAGTTTTATAACTTATACCCCTAAAGTTTAAACTATTTATAATATTAGTTCAAAATCTTTTGGTATTTTTTTTGTTTTCTATACATTATATTATTATTATTACTACTACTAATATTATTATTTAAAAATAGTTTTAATTATTATTTAGAATAGAAACTAAATTAAAAAGAAAAGGGTGAGGAGGGATGGTGAGACATTCCTAGCATTAAGCAGCGGGCGGTGAGAAAAAACAAAACCGGGGAGGGGAGGGGAGGGGTGGCGCTCCCCCACCCTTAAGCTGATAAAAGAGTGGAGTTGTAGGATACGATTACCTAGGGGTATATGGTTTAAATGCAAGCAAGCTCGCTAGATTCCTGATCTCATCATATTCACTTAAGTTATTTTATGATGTTAAAGCTTTAGTTCTTGATGATGTATCATCTAATTTCCACCCAGTATTACTAAGGCAAAAGTATCGTGAATGTGGACTCGTCCCATTCAAAATGTATAATACGTGGTTTACCACTGATGGTTTTGACAACTGCATTCAACAATCAGAAATAATTCGCTCATACCGAGACGGCATATGATCAAAGTTCAAAAACAAACTAAAAGCTCTCAAAAATAACCTTAGATTTAGAAGTCTTCATATAAGTGGTATTTTACATCAAGAAACTTGTTGATATATTGAAGACTTTTGATCAACGGTGTTGTGGAACCTAATGGGGCGCATTCTAATGGCATGCCGAGTTTGTCTAGCGATCTCATTGCACAATCAAGAGTCAAGACTCTTGATCATTGTGAACCGTAGAGGGTGACAAAAATTCAAAATACTTTTACTCTACTATTGTTTTAGAAGGCGTCATCAGCTTTCTATTCAGGGCAATCAAGTTGATGGTTCTTGGATTGATGATCCAAAATTCCAAACTCTATCAGATCAAGTTTCTCCAAATTCTATTAGAAAATTTGACTTTTTTTAGTCAAAGTCGTTAATTTTTTTGGTTTGGCCACGAAAAAAAACTCATGGCCAAACGTTTCGTCCCTAAAATCCCACTTTTCTTGTAGTGACTTTTCATCCTAATTCAAAGATTTTCAAGGTGTCCAATTTCAGGTAGTTAATGAGGGTTTCGAAAACTCTCGGGTTAACAAGTATCTTCAATTGGGACAATTGTCACTATAGAGGAAAACATAGATGGCGATGTGGGATTGCAGGGGGAATTAGTCCTTTGGGTATTACTTTTGATTTCATCAAACAATATTGGAAGTTACTGAATAATGATAAATTTTCCTTTGTATTGTAGTTCATTACAACAGGTTGCTATCCAATTGGATGTAACACATCATTTATAACTTTGATTCTGAAGGTTTTGGTCTGCTACACTTATACATATGTATCGGCCAAGTAATTTATTTGGAATTCAATATAAAATCATTTCCAGAGTGTTACTAAAGTTTTGACACTTCAATGTTACTTTAAATATAAGTATAACTTCATACCTCATTAGTCATTACTTTAAACTCAGAAAAATTACCAGTTGAATCAGAAATATATAACTCACACACACTAACACACAATGACCACGACTCTAGTACTCCACTGGTAATCTTTCTAACTCTTTCAAAGCTCCCTTTAAATACCATAGTCATCACTCCCATCGTTCAGTGTCTTTCAGATATATTATATGGCTGAATCACTGGTTTACGAACTATCTTTCAAGTGACCCTCGAACTGTCCTTCAAGTGATCCTCGAGTTACAAGGAAACTCGACACCAAAACATTTCAAAGGGTTTACCAAGATCTTGTCAGATCTTTACCACCGCCTTTGAATGAGTTTTCCTTCTTTCGAACAACCTACTAGACTACCCCGATACATGGTGATAGCTCCCTCAAACACGGAGATCATAGCCATCCCGACACACACACGGATAATAATGTGATACACAATCACACACCGATGAGTGAATAACGTTCTTCACAAAACGGAGTACACAACACATATACGAACTTCAAACCTGGTAACATTATCAACTGCAGGTGTTCATTTTGATCTCCTGTTTTTATCAGCACATTTAGAGAGGCTTAACCCGCTGTAAACATAGCCACAAACCAGTCCCAAAACAGCTCCGAGACAACCTTTTATGTTCGTCACGGTCACCCCGTCATCAACGGTACACGTCGTCTCTCCCACGACAACTCTAGACCTAGCTCTCTTCGTCTAGATTGCTGTTTCATACTCCTCAGTGATACAAAATCACATACAATAAAATATTTCTTCAAACTTGAAAGAGTTTAATTTGGACATTAAAAACCTTGATTCACGTGAGCATCTCCTGGCATACAGGTGACATTTCAATGACATTACCTTATTACTCCATGACCTTGAATTATTTTATATCATGGTGCATGCTTCTGTCAAATTGTCACCCCACATTTGCTTCACTACACCCGTTCCAACATATGCATACAACCAATACGAATAGTCTAACAAAACTTGTACTATCCATGACCTATTACTTTCCAGTATTCATATGCATCCATGTTAATGATAAAACACTTCGACACTTACCTGTCAATTTTGTTCTTGCTGATAAACACAACGACAGCAAACGCCATCTCCTCTTTGAATAGTGAACCTCCTCTGCCAGTGACAATTCTTCTTCAGCACGTCTAGAACCAATGAACCTACCACGAGTTTTCCTGATTTCGCTGGGTCTACTCTTCTCCGCTGAGTTCTCTTATGCGGGTTTCCTTTCCAGGCAGCCACACACTACACCACAGTAACACCATCAGGCAATCGTGTTTCTTTCTTGTTGGTAAACATGACAACTGCAGCAACGACACCATAACACACACAAAGCCTGACTTCTTTATGCAACTCGAGGGACACTACACTCTTCCTCGACACCAACTATCACAACTACAAGAGCAGCTTCACACAGGACACCACACTAAACCACGTAAGGTTTATGCTACGATCAGATTCTTGGCCTTTTTCTTCATTCGGAATCCTCCCACATCTGCTATCGGTTTCTGGTCTTCTACATTGATCATGCTTCAACACCCGCTAGCACTTTCTCTTTTTTTTTACTTTCAGACTAACAGCCACGACTAACACCAATGTTGACCTGTCTCCCTGTCATCTCAATCGGTACTCTAGTTGCTACAGCGATTGACACGAGCCACCTTCAGGTCACCATCTTCTATTGTTTTCGACCTGTGATAGACTCGTTACAATCCCACAAACCAACACTCGGTTCTAGTACATCTCTACTGCTGCTGCCTTTTTTCCCCGCAACCACGGGCTACACCCTTTCTCTAAAAACGACTCTCAAACCGGCCTTGAATCTAACCGGCTCTGATACCAATTGTTGAATCAGAAATATATAACTCACACACACTAACACACAGTGTTTTACTCTAATTTTCTGATTACTTAGAAACTAAAATTACAATGAAGAATATATAGGCAAAATATAAACTACTACCCCTAATATCTCGGTCAAACAATGACCATGACTCCAGTACTCCACTAATACCTATAGACTAGGTAAACATTGACCAAATAGAGTAAACTACTATATAATAAAACTACACATACTTTAGTCTTTCATCTGTACGTGTAGTACATATTCCATGTATCATAAGATACCAATTGCTTTAAATTGTCCTCAAGGTGTTGCTTTGATACCAATTGATACGAACCAATGGCTTGTATCAAATGATAAGAACAATAAGACAGATAGGCTGTTATTCGAGAACCAGTAAACTCCCAAATTAACTAAACAATAACAATAAACTGATAATAATATTCCACACTTTAGAATTACAGTCCTAATATTCTTTTTATACTAATCCTATAGCTTGATGATCAAGCTAACTAAATAATATAAAAGATATCATAAGATATCTAAGTACAGACAATAGTTTCCTAATCATAATAATAATAAAACTAATATTATATTACTAAATAATACTCGTATAAACTTCCAACAGATCCATATCATATTATGACATTTATTTTAACATTACCTTCACACTTAACTTGTAACAATGTAAGCTTGATTAGATTACCATCACACTAGTTTTTGATACTAATAATAACTTGTATAAAGGTTAAGTTAAATGCTAAAGAAACAAGAACACAAACCCGTATTAATATATCAAATAATGATTGGTTATTCGGGTTATTGGGACACCCAAATCTTTGAAATGTTTAACCCATATACCTAACCATACAAAACATTAACCTGTTTAAGATGACATGTATGATCCAAATCCATTTGGGACAGTTGGGTCGGTTTATTAGGATATGGGTATTTTTGACACCCTTACACCAAGATATTGGGGACTAGTTTGCAGTTCCGGGACGACCGATACCTGGTACCACATACTCATCCCTAATTTATAAAACCCTTATTCATACAAACTGAAACTATGTTACTATTATAGATTAAACCTTTATTAAAACTGCATAAGTGTTTCCGAAATGCACACACAATACCTCATTAACTGAAACTCTGAAAGTCATCGACAACCCCCGCCGCATATCTACTATGTAGAACATTGACTCGAAATGCCAAGGTAAGTAACAGATGATAACTCGAGCATGAATATCGTTTGTGAAATGAATTACTATCTTGAAAATTTACTCAGAAAGATGCAGTTGAGGAATTTTGTGATGATTTCCAGTAAAGATTGTAAAACCATAATGAGTCTGCTTCCACAGCATAACCGTCTTGATTACGATGCCAAGCATAATAAGCATGAGTCCTGTTTTTAATCTCAAATGTAGCATGCCCATAGCTCGGTTCCCTATATGCTGAATACATTGGCTGAGGATCAACCATTCTGCACCAAATCCATATGAGGTTAGGATTCGATTTTGAACATTTTAATAACAGAAGGATGTGAAGGAATTACATACTCATAAAGTAATCCTTCTTGGTTTCCTCCGTCACCAATGGTTATGTAAACAGGGGCATTTTCGTCATCTCTGGGAGAGCATAACCCGTTTTCGATATTGTAGGCAATATTTGATATGCGTTCCTGTAAAACACAAAAGACTCAACAAAGCACATGACTTTTATCTTAATTTATGCTATTTCAACCCATTTGTTTAGGAACGGGTGGATCCTAGCTATGTTTTCTCTTACAGCTCAAATGGGCACAATAAAAATAATTAGTTTAGGAGAGAACGGGCCAAGTGGGACAATCAGGTCAAAAGTTGCCTCATTTGTACGGTTAATCCATAGAAACTCATAAATCATGTTTCTGCATATCAATAACTTCTTAAGAGTATTATATTAAAAGTAGTTTGAAAAAGGTGTTTTCAGTCAACCAAACCCGGCTCAGGCAAGAAAAAAGACCACCCATTATGACCCATTACTCGAATACTTACGGTTCGTTCGTAGGCATGAACATGCCCTGAAAACACGACATCAACTTTGTATTGGACAAAAAATTGTTCATACATCACTCTCATTGTTTCCCCTTCCATATAATGATGCACATAGGTACTATATAACGGACAATGCATAACAACAATAAGCCATGGTGTCTCAGTTCGGTTCACTTTGGGTAACTCCTTTATGAGCCATTTATACTGAGGTGTGTACATTCCTACAAAAAAAATAAAAAAAAATACTGTCAATGGTTCATGGACGGCATTTTAGCAGATATTAAAACAATGGAATTTTCTGTTCGTTTGCATACAGATGGTAAATAAGGGTTATGTTTTATCTCCAGTATGCACTAAGAGTATGTTCTTGAGTTTTTTCTAAAAGGGAAAGGAAAGGATTATGAAGGAAATTAAAATTTTTTGTGTTCTTTGGTTTTATTTAAAAGAAGAAGAGAAAAGAAAGGAAAAGATATGGAAGGAGAATTCAATAGATTTTGTTAAGGATATTTTCTTCCCAATTTTGGGATGATTTGAAAGGAAAGAAAATCTACTCTTTCTCTTCCATTCATCTCTCTTCTCTTCTTCCCTCTTCCTTCATAAAAAAAACTCAAGAACACAGGCTTAAAATCTACATATTTTGTATATAAAGAGAATCTTTAACCTTTGTACATTATACTTGATTTTCACTACAGTATTATGCATAATTCAGTTTCTTTTTGTTAAATTGTTCAAAAAGTATGTGAATCATCAATCAATATTTTGTAGGGGTGAAACGCTGAAAAACGAAAATAATGTAAATGGCTAAAATAGAACTTGTTAAAATTGGTGGATTTGGAGTAAAATGAAAAAGAATTTGGAACTTCAGCAAGTTATAGCTAATTTGATGTCTTGAAAGAGGTGACTTTTTACACCAAAATTCCCAATATGGTAGTCTTGTTGCGGACCCTTTAAAAGAACTGCCCCGTATCAGGAACTCCAGTCCCATTTGAACTTTTGGGAAAACAGAAGCAATGCATCGAGTGGATTTCCATCTTACCATAAGCTGAATAAGATGACATAACAATTATGTAAGCAGAAGCTCTCTTGATTGAGTACCAAAGAGGAGATGTGCTTCCTGATGCTTCATATGGCACATAATACCGATGTGTATAAGGCTTAAATGGTTCACCTTCACCCTACAATATCAAAAGCACATCAGAAATAACTAAAAAAAAATCGTATATGAACAAAGACAATGACATCACTTACATACTCGGGAAGAAAATCAATTTCATGGTTCCCTGCACTCCAAATCCATGGTTGGTAAGCTACACTTCTTTCTACAAACCTTGCCCATGAATCCCATCTATTATTATCATGCAACGGATATGCATCAGCATAAGAAAGGTCACCCACAAACAACACAGCCTGCCCCTTTGCTGGGTTTGACTCGTAATGAGTCAAAGTCCGGTTGGAATCAAAAGTTTGACCAAGATCCCCTTCGAAAGGATACATGAAAAAGACAAGTCAGGTAAATGAATTTTTGGTCACATTATTAAGTGAATATATACTAAATGCAATACCAATAAGACCAAAAGTATAAGGAACATCCGGGCCAACTTCAGGAGGAGTGATAAACCAGAATTGCCGTGTGGCATTTCCTGTCCCCAGCTCATAAAAGTACTTTGTATCATACTGCAAGTTTCATTTAAGAGAGGTTAATATGACCATTTTGTTTATCAGCATAATTCAGAAATAGAGTTGCGAAGTTTTACTCATTTAGTTAGAAATGGGTCGATTTAGTATATGTGTTATCTCTAATGGTCAAATGGATAAATCAAGGTTAAATGGTATGTAGCTGAATATGTAACGGGTAAGGCCGTATGGGCATCTTTGTCACAAACAGTAAAAGGCCTTGCCTTCAAGATCAGGCACACCAATAGCCACAAACATTGGATAAGTCAGCCCCCACGTACCCCCCAACATTATGGATAGGAAGCGGATTGTCGGCCGGTTTGGGTTGCCGGTTACCAAATTTTGCCACAAACAAATGAATAAATCAGGGTACAGGGTATAATAGCTTAGAAAATAACCATGTCTTAATCGAGGGCAAAAGTCATCATATCGAAACTTATTGCATAAAATTCTGATAACAGATTAAAGAATCGGTTCACTTACTTCAAGATTCTCGATGGTGCAATGATGGATGTAAGGTGAGCTGTAGTTGTAGTAGTTGTAGGTGACAAAGGTTCCTACTGCACTGCTTTTGAGCTCGCTATTCTCGGCCCAATAAATTACTTCACTTGAACCAGGTTCTGCTGGTGTAACCCAAGAAATAATCACCCCTTTCCCTTCATGGTCCCCTTGTGTTATGTGTACCTTTTCATTAAAAAACCGACATTCGTCAAAATTCTTAATTAGCTAGCAAGTATAGAAGTATAAGTTTCGATATAACTAGACATAATTTATCACAAATATATTTATAATCTCAACTCATAAGTATACTACCATAGATTCAACACGAATATATTTATAAATAGGGGAAACTTCCAATCAAGATCCTCATGATCAATCCAAACGAAACCGGTAGCCTAGTGGTTAACATCTTTGTTCTATTGAATGGCAAGTGTCAAATGTTAATGGTTCGAACCCCAGCAGTGACATCCAAGGTACGCAGTATGTTGGAAACTCGCGCACTCCTCCCGAACAAGAGTGATAACACATACACATACA
The DNA here is from genome assembly GCF_010389155.1 of Erigeron canadensis. Lineage (NCBI taxonomy): Eukaryota > Viridiplantae > Streptophyta > Magnoliopsida > Asterales > Asteraceae > Erigeron > Erigeron canadensis. The sequence goes on along the minus strand of NC_057767.1, from coordinate 10,444,976 downwards.
ACCACACGCTCAAGAGGTAAATGCCCAAAATCAGGAAATCAAGATTCGTTCTTGAGTCTCCAAGCCAACATCCCCTTCGCCAATTCTCCCAAAGAGGGCCCCAGTTGGCCACTTGATCTAAGACCAAGTGGTTACATCTTAACATCCTAGATTATTTTACAAGTTATCTCCATTCGAATCCAACCAGGGAGGTGGCTAGGGAAACGTTCGGAAACGGTCACGGGATAACCCAAACACCCAATTAGGCCACATACATAAAAAAGTAAGTAACTGCTCAGCGCCGCCTTCCGCGGGTTTTGAGCCTCAATACCTCGACGGTGTATGGAGGAGGTTAAGATGTAGGCAGACCTTACCTCTACCTAAGTAGAGAGGCTGCTTCCAGTTTCTACCTAAATGGTAGAAAAGGCCCTCCAACACATACATCTGAGTCTAAAAAAGGACTTGCCTCCTAAATTTTCGTTTACCTTTTTTGTACAAGTAAGTTTGACTGTGCATTCTTGACTGGACTATTTACACCTTTTAATCAGATTAGGAAACTACCAACTGTTACTAATCTACTATCTTAATCCAAATGATCACAAAGTCCATTATACATGTGTACATATATATACAAAATGCATATCTATATATAGAAAGAAAGTAAAAGTATAAGAAAAGACCTGTTGAGGGGAATTAAAACCAGGAGGAAGTGCAAAAACATCACTGCTGAATGGCATATCAGCACTAATGTCATTACTTCTTACATACTTACTACTTATTCCACCATTACAACTTCTTAAGCTTACTAACATCAACCAACCCACTAATCCCAACCCGACCCGGTTCATCTTTACTTGGACCAAACACCCTTGTTGTGTTCCTGTTTTTTTTTTTTTTAATATTGGAGTTATATGTACTACTCGTAGTAAATTAAAACGTTGGTGTGCGTGTTTGGATAAAATGATATTTGTACTCTTTTAGAAGCAAAAGTATATATAATATTATAATAATAATAATAGTTGGATCATGAAATGAGGTGAAGGGAAGTGGAGGACACGTGCAGATGCAAGTTTGGATAAAAGTCAAAATCTGTAATTAGGAATATTCTTCCGGGATGAATAGCATATGCATATGGAAGTAGCCCTAAACCGGAACTCTATTACTCTATGTAATTATATATGTATATAGCTACCACTATAAAAAAAAAAAAAAAAAATTTATCTTTTAACCTAAGCCATTGAAAATAAACCTACAAATTAATCTCCATCATTTAAATTGAAAGTCAATTTACTTATTAATTATGGTAAATTTTTTATAATATTTAATACACCTACCTTTATATCATTAGACATGCCTTTAGAGTTTTATTAGCCATAGTTTTTAATGCAATGTTCGTCCATTACTTTTATAAAAATCCTTTTCCTAAACTGAATATTTTGTGATAAACTTTTAATGGACCAACAATTGAAAAAGCTTTAGAATAAACAAACTAATTGATCATGCATTCATAATAATAATTAAAAAAATCAATTAGTTATTAAGAGTTAAAAGATGGATATCTAATTGCCGTTTAGAAAAAAAAAATTGCATCCATAACAATTTTTTTATTGTATCCATATGACCATACTCAATGTCATATTCACCAAATAAAAGGAAAGAAAAATATATAAATAAACAGATAAAATGGAAACAACAAAAGCTAATGAAGAAAATAAACAATATGAAACTAGATCTCAAGGCTTCGTGTGATTGTTGTTGGTAAACAAATTACATATAGAGATGTTGAATTTTTGATATCGATTGATTTTTCTACATGGATTGAAATAATTTAGGAGCATATGAAAATTAAAAAAGGGGAAAAAAATAAACTCAGGGAGGGATGATAGGGTAATGACATGGGGTCATGGGCTCACCTTATATTTATTATAATGCGAAACGTATCCGTATAAAATAACGGTAGTAACAACGACGATGATGGTTGTGGTAACAGTTTGTTTATTAATGTAAAAGTTATTAATATAAAAGTATAATGGAGATATTTTTTTTTGGCAAAAGTTACAAAAAACTTCTGGTGAGCAATTTCATTCTTGCCTCGGCTTTGGTCAACCCCGGTTGACCTAATTAGTTATAATCGGGTTGTTTTTGGGTCATGTGGCTGATAGATCACATGAGTTTGTTTTGGGTCAAATGCGTTCTTTTTTAGTCAAATGGGTTGACGAGTAAATGGGGCAAATAGGTTGGTTTTTAAGTCAAGTAACTAAAATAGGTTGTTTTTTGGTCAAGTGGGTTGATGGGTTGGTAGGTTAAATGGTTGATTTTGTGTTAAATGGGCCGACATTTTATTATGGTTGTCGGATCGACCTAGCAACCTAAAAATCCAACCAAGATCTGATTTAAAATAATCAGGTTGGTGTGTTAAAATTTTATAATGATTTCAAGTAAGAATTCAGGTTGGACCGGGTTTCAATGTGTTTTAGATATATAGGATTATATTGTAACGTGGTCACCGATTAAATATAACGCAAAATATTAATGTAGTTAGTGTTTTTACAATGGTGGCAAGACACAAATTATAGTCTTTTACCATAAATTTCTTGCAATATCAATTTATTTGTTTGAACATCTAGATATTAATTAATTTCAACTATTATGTTTAGGTTGCAATGTTTTGTGTTACGTCTTATTAGTAAAAGTTGGATTCTTGCATTTTTTTTAACTATTATATCTTTGTAGGTAAAGTTAAACATGTTTCGTGTACTCTTTAAGTATATATGTGTATTGTCGATTTGTTTCTAACCCGGTCAACGACCGGGTATTGATCTAGTTACATAATGGTAGTGTCGACTAATTATTAATTTAATTCAAAAGCTTAATTTTCAAACATGTGATTCAGAATATAACTAGTTTTTTTTGTCCCCGGGCGTTGCTCCGGGAGATATTACGTGACATGTAAACATGTGAAAAATTATATAAAATGAAATTTTCGTGGCAAAAGTTAAAAAGTAAAAAGTTATATGATAAAAAGTAAAGAAAAATGAAACGTTGGTGGCTGAAGTTGAAAAAATAAAAGTATAAAAAGTAAGTAGAACAAAACTTTGTGTGAAAAGTAGAAAAAATAAAAGTGATGTGACAAAAAGTAAAATGACGAAAACTTCGTAAATTTATGTGATAAAAAGTAAAGAGAATGAAACTTTCGTGACAAAAGTTAGAAAAACAAATGTATAAAAAGTAAATAACACAATTTTCGTGCAAGAAATAAAAGTTATGTGACAAAATATAAAAGTTTAAAAGTTTCTGTGATAAAAAGTAAAAAGAATGAATTTTCGTGAAAGAAATTAGAAAAATAAAAGTTTAAAAACTAAATAAAACAAAGCTTTCGTGCCAAAAATAAAAGAAATTAAATTTAAGTGAAATAAAGTTAAAAGTTAAAAGTTTCCGTCATAAAAAGTAAAAAAATGAAACTTTCGTGGCAAAAGTTAGAAAAACATATGTTTAAAAACTAAATAAAAGCAAACTTTTGTGCTAAAAGTAAAAGAAATTAAAGTTATGTGACAAAAGTTAAAAGGTTAAAGTTATGTGGCAAATATTAAGAAACCTAAAGTTAAAACGTTAGAGTTAGCTGATAGGGACCATTGTTGTAACAAATTTAACGAAAGGAACTATAATTGCAGGAAAAAATTAACAGCCGTAAGATGATGAGGACCATTGTTGCAACAAGTTTAACGACAAGGACTAAAATTGTTGAAAATGTGTGACGCACGCAAACCGATTCATGCTTTTTAGTATATATAATAATGTAACTCACAAGTGTTTAGACATCTTATATATAACATAATATTATATAATTATATATATGTGATGTTTTAGAAACGAAATATAATTTGATAATATTAATACATTTATCAAAATATTAAATATTCAATACTTTTAGAGTTTTAGTATAATTGACTTGACTTGTGAGAGTTTGACTCGTAACTTATAAGAGTTTAATAACTATAGTCTATAATCCAATCGGGTAAAGGTATTGTTGTTTATATATATTTTTTTTTAATTTGTCTTTTTACAAGATTAGATATTGTTGTTGTTTTTTTTAAACCATTGGGTTAAACCCCAGTGGCCAGGGGTGTTTCACTAAACCTGCTATCTGGGCCCCCGGGGGAGTTTACTCCAAGGTCGCGAGTTCGAGCCTTGGTAGGTTCTCCTCAACGGTATTTTCCAATAAAGGAGGTGGTATAGTGAGAAAGGCTATTTAAGATCCGCTTAGTGCGAGACCCTTTCGTTGTGTGATTAGCACGCATCATACACGTCTGAAGTAAAATTCACTTGTAAAAAAAAAAAAAAGATATTGTTGTGTTTATATGCGTAATGAGTCATGAAATTGTGATACTAGTGGTAAAATACCCATACCCGAAGGTTGCACAAAGTGTAGAAAGGATGTTGCTCTATAAAAATCATAATGAAGAACACGTAACTAGGATTTTAATGTGGTCTGGATCGTTTGAACGGTTTTCGAGTCTACTTTCTAACAAAACTTGTTTCAAAATTAAATCAAATGTTAACTTAGTTATATATTTAAATTGCTATAGATGGTCAAGAATGCAGAAAACATAGTTTATGCTATGGAATGAAATGTTTTAAGTGTTGAATGTTTAGCTTAATATGAGATGTTTTGTGAATAAAAAGGAATAAAGATTTAACGACTCGAATGAAGGAGTATATACACTACTACAAATTTGAGGTAATAGAGACCGGTTAAAAATTTATAAAAGAATAGAGACCGGTTGAAAAAATTATATAGACCGGTCGAGTACAAAATCTCTAAACTTTTCTAAACTTTTTAAAATTTAGAGACCACTTGTTTTGTATTCAACTAGTCTCTATTCTTATTATTAAATGCATTTTTTTCCTAAAATAAATAGAGACCGTTTTATTTATAACTAACCGGTCTTTTTCTTTTCTTGAAAAAAAAAGTCTCCCCAAGTTATACATTCAATATAACCATATTCATAACAAACAACAAAATTTATTATATTTCAATCATTAAAATAACTTTTAATGTTATTGTAATGACAGATATATATATATATATATATATATATAGAGGTTTTAGGTAAAATAAAACAACTATTAAAGTAAAATAAATAAAACAATAGGCTTCTATTCATTGAAAATCACTGTGCATCATGAAAATCATCATGCATCAATTACTTCGTGAATCTTTGTGCATCAATATCACCATGATCTAAGAGTCAAGATCTTGTCTTATTTGTTTTACTTTAATACTTGTTTTACAGTACCCAACCCCTATATATATATATATATACTTAAATGAACTATCTTTACATATAACTTTTAAAATTTTATTATATCAACTTTATAATGAAATTTCTTAAAAAATCTTTTTTCTTCTTTTATATATCTTTTGTTTCGTATGATATAAAATTGTTATTTTATTTTAATTTGGCTTTTTTTTTAATTATTATACTCAGACGTTGTCAAACTCACAATATCATACGATAACACTGAGAAAAATAATCTTTCAAACGTATAACGGATAAAATTATACTACTGAATAGGGATGTGCACGGTTTGGTCCAAACCGGCTAACCCATTTAAACCGAGATAATTGGACGGATTGGTTGGTTTGAAATCAAAATTTTAAGTCGTCGTTTGTTTTTTTCGTAAAACAATCCTATGGTTTGGTTTTGGTTTTAGATACTATACAATCCGGAAAAATCAAACCAGACCACTGCTTATCGTTGTAGATTAAAAAAACCTCGACACTTTTAAGATCAGAAAACTTAAGCATGGATATACTTTATTTCATGCTTATAAGTCTAAACGACTTCACCAATATATACACATTGCTTTTATTGAAAAACTAAGGGTGCAAATCATAACTTTGTTGTAGTGAAGAATACATAAATCAAAAGTAACAATTTCTCTTTCAGAATTGTACACTGAAGTAGGTAGCAAGTGACCCAGGGATCAATGGATCGGTAGCAGCACAACAAAGAAGCTCGTTATGTAAAAATTCATCCATAGATGATCTCTTATCCAGCCATAAACAATTAAATTTATATATAAGTAAAGTTAAACTACATTAATTGTTCTATACAGATTAGCTGTTTAAAAGGGTTAATAAATGATGCTATTCATATGGGTGATGTTTTAAATGTTATAGATGGACAAGAGATCATCTATGGATGAATTTTTACATAACAAGCTTCTTTGTTGTGCTGTTACCGGTCCATTGATCCCTGGGTCACTTGCTACCGAGTTCAGTGTATAATTTTGAAAGAAAAATTGTTACTTTTGATTTATGTATTCTTCGCTACAACAAAGTTGTGATTTGCACACTTAGTTTTTCAATAAAAGCAATGTGTATATATTGGTGAAGTCATTTAGACTTATAAACGTGAAATAAAGTATATCCATGCTTATAATTGTAGACGAATTTATGTTTCTGATCTTAAAAGTGCCGAGATTTTTTTAATCTACAACGATAAGCATAAATTCAACATTTTTATTTCTTATTGTATTTCTTCTTCCTTATAAACTTCAACATATTTCACATGTTTATAAGTTTGAACTGTAATCTTGTGATGAAAAAAGTTTAAGTTCTCATATTTGTTGTAGTGCCTAAAGAACTGATCACCTCATAGACTGATCTACCATTTCCAAAGATAAAATTGTTGTTTTTGTCACTCGAACAGTTTTTGAAATAATATCTTCCTAGATCATCATGGAGAGTATCTTGATGTCCATAGAACACACATTATGAAAAGCTGCTTGATCGACCACAACTATCAATGTGACGACATGAGCTCCAATCTCACCTGGGTTTGGGGGACGGGTTGTGTTCTTTTCCGTTCAAAACAATCACAAATATCAATATTGAAAATAAAATAAATACGTAAGTAGAGACCAAAAAGTTGCACATGATCTATAATTTACTTGCATTACCTTAAAGCTGATATCGTAAGCCATGAATTTTGAGGCGAAAATGCCAATAGAGTAGCTGAAAATAATGGTGTTGCTTGAACCAACATTAATTGGCGTTTTAAGAGTGAACCAACAGTGTCATTTCTCTCTTGGAACGCCACTACAGGTTCAAGTAACGACAATTATTTTAGCTACTCAGTAGGCATTTTTGCTCCAGATTTCATGGCTTACAATATCAACTTTAAGGAGATGTAAGTATACCATAAATTCCCATGTACAATATATAATTAAGTGCTTACTCATGTATTTATTAATGTTTCAAGATTGATATTTGTGATTATTTTAAACGACAAAGAACACAACTCCTTCCCCAAGCCAAGATGTGGTTGGAGCTTAGGCAGTCGCATTGTGAACTGGGCCGATCAAGCAGCTTTTTATAATTGTAAGTTCTATATATTGAAATCAAGAGACTCTCCTTTGATGATCTGTGAAGGCATTATTTCAACAATCATTGAGGGCACAACAAATTTCATCTTTGGAAACGGTAGATCACTGTATGAGGTAATGGCTTCTTCAGGCATTATAACATATTCATGGCAATTGCGGGGTCCAAATTTTCTAGATTCTAATTATGATCAAACCCGGTTATTTTCAAAGACCCTTAAATCCAGCTCGGAAAATATTTTGTTCACATCTAACTTTAAACTCAAAGACTTAAAAATCTCAAGTCATTCATATCGTTCTTTGCACTATCTATGGATATTACTCAATATTTTGAGTTCGATCCTTATCGATGGTAAAACCTTGGGGTTAGTCATTATCGATGGTAAAACCTGGTTATTTTCAAAGACCCGTAAATCCATGACTCACTCGAATCTGACCCAGAACCGACCCGACACAAACTTGTACGTACTCGCGGGTACGGGTCAACCCGGTTTGGTCGGATTTCGACCCGTACACCGCCCTAGGTAGCATTATACACTGGAACGGAAATGAATTTGAAAATGCAATTTCGTAAGAGAATTTCATTAACCTACAATGAAGACCATATTCAAAGTTAACAAATGGCATCGACAAAAACCAAAATCTGTTCCAAAATACAAAAAGCAATCTTAATTTGTTCATAAATGGTTAAGCAATTCCTAGCAAAAATAAACAAAATCAGCTCGGAAGGCATTGAGGCCCTGCCAATCCGACTGTCGGCTTAGGCCCAATTTTTTGAGGGTTCACAATTTTAAATTATACGATGTATAATGTGTACTTGATTAATTAGTGTCTAAAATATAACTTCAAACATTTTACATAAAGGGAAAATGATCCATTTACCTAAGCTTAGGTGCTGTTACTTTAAAAAAAATTACAAATTAAACCTTTGAATTTGATAAACGTACATAGCCCCATAAATTTTACATAACCTCTCCCTAATTTTTACATTACCCCTTACTTTATCTAAGATAGGTGCATATTTTACCTAATCTTTCCCCTTACATAAAACATAACTAATTGTTACAATGTTACTCGTTATTTACAAAAAAATTCTTTAATATATTTGAATTCGAGCCATTGGCGTTTTTTCCTGCTCAACCTAAACACGTACATAAAACCTTAATACGATCTAGAAGCATTAATGACGATTTTGTCACTTTTCCTACTAGATTGAAAAAGTATATTAGAACATGATGTTATTTGGTACTAATGTCAAACATATACCATCAAAGTCCACAAACTAACCACCACCAAATAGCATAGTAGGTACCTGCAACAAACTTGTATAAAAATGTTTACTTTCACAAAGGTATTGAGCTTGAATCACTTGACTACAAAAACAAAGCTTTTTAGACAAAACATCCTATAATATGCAAACCAAATGTGAAATCACTTGTTTACCTCCTAACTTTTCTCATATATCATCGTAATATTGAGATTCAAAACCATACGAAAAAAACATCAGTTGTTACTTATTTTTACTTCTTTTAATAAGCAGACCAAGACACAGCAAATTTATACACATATGTATAACAGTTAAAGTTTCAGGTAAGGCCTAGATATATAATTAATTTTTTCTTGATTGTGCTCTTTATATACTATTTTGCTAGATTATGTTCTTTTTATTTAATAATATTTCTGTTGTTGAAAAGAAAAATTGTCCCATACCAAGAATTGATTGAACGATAACTCATCAGTAGTTTATAAATTTCATGAAAAGACAGTGAGTTAGTTTGTAACGTTAAATTTGCTTCAATCTATAAATTCTAACCAAAATTTAGTTCATAAAACACAAAAGTACCCTTTTGTGCCGTCATGTTTTTATCCAAAAGTAACAATAAAAGCAAAATTATTTTCCATAATCTTTCAATTTTACTGTACAAACTTAAAGCTTAAAACACACTAAGCTAGCCCACAAAAATAACAAAATCAAATTCAACTTTTGATGCACATAGTTGAACAAAACTATAAACAATGGACATATTCGATGATAATCATATTCTAGAAATTAGTAATAAATATATACTTTCACACAATTGATCGAAGAAGAAACCGAAAATAGTTTAGCTTTGTGACTTCGAAAGCAATGTGTTCTTATTTGCATTTAGCTTTTCTTGCTTGAAACCTCGCCATTATTTCTAGAGAAAAGATCGGGATACGGGCAATTTAGGTCTTGTTTTTGTTTCAATATTGTGCAACTTCGTTTATATGTTCACCGATTTTTTTTTTCCATTCTCACAATTTCTCTCTACAAACAAAGAATGAAAATAATGGAAATGTTAGTTTCTCACTATTTCTTTTTATAGTAGTATTTACTTTCAAGTTTCAAATACAAACAATTTTAGTAATCCATTTTCATAGTTTCCTTTCTACTCCCATACAGCTTAATTTATGTACAAATAGTTTGAAAATTGAATGCCACCCACCAAACAGGATGTATAGTTGAAATTTGAAACACGGCAAAAGCATGTGATTCAAAATAAATTTTTAGTGAACATTTGTATTAATATCTCCCAACAAACAATCATTTAATTATAAACCAACTTTGTCAGCTTTATATACATATATTTCGTCACGTAAATATGTATCAATATATTTACATAACACATACACACATATCAGGAATATTAATACTATAAAATCATTCTCTCTTGGTGACATCACGGCATGAAGACGGAAGATTGCGGTTTATATTGATCGAGGTTGGTTTATTTTATTTTATTTTTTCTTAAGTTTAATTAGCTTCAAAAAAAAAAAAAAATTTTAAGTTAACCCTATTTCTTCTTATTTGTTTAAGATTTATGGGTGTATAGTTAGTAGTTGGTCACTGGTAGCTCGTGGCTAGCAACTGCTGATTGTTACTGGTCGATGTAATTAAAAGCCATTAACTGAAAATATGTAGATTTATTTAAGTGTTTGATATAATAGCTAAATTTGTTAAGAAAAAGTTGGAATCCAACAAGAGTAGATAAAAATTACTCCGTAATTTTCATTTGTAAAAACTAATTGTATATCTATGCCACTTTGATGTCTTTTAGACTTGAAACAGGCTAATATTGGTAAAGGGAAATGATAAATGTATCAAAAAAGTGATAAACATAATCTTCATAGCATTCTGTATAAGTATGTATTGCACAGTTGCAGTAGATGAATTGGAAGTTGTGGTACTCCAATTGGTAAATGTTTTGATGGGTAAAATATAAATAGAATAACAACGTACAGCTGATGAGCCAGTGATTACGGTTCCAAATGCCAAATCCTCAAAAGCCCATTGGTTAGATTCTATTGTGGGTTATTTTCTGTCCTTTAGCTAGTTTGACTTAGCTATTGGACATTTGGAGCGGCAGATTTGACCATACAATAACCTTAAAATCAGATGGTTGATTTTTGTCCTTTAGCTAGTTTGACTTAGTACTAATTTTACATTTGGAGCGGCAGTTTTGAGCTCAAATAACCTTAACTAACAAGATGCAAAACGGCCATTAAACTCAATAAGCCGGCCATCCCACTACAACCTTATACTCGTAATATTAATACACCTTTATAACAAGCTAATGAGGTGAGATAGAAAACATTGAGAAACCAAAATACAATCAAAATAAACATTTTTTGAACACAATATTGTGTATTGTCATGGATGCAATTAGTGAAAGATCTGAGAAATCGTATATAGAACCATCGATTGTCATGGAACCTATCAAAAAACTACCATCGTATAAGGTAATGTATTTATATAGTGTGTGATCACATTTCTTTTGACGATTATTTCGTAACGGATATTTTTATTTTTATTTTTTGAAAACTTTGCAGAAACTAGAGAGTGTAGACGTGTCAACGATGACGTTGGTGAGCAATGGTTGTGTTGATTTTAGAGGGAGGATTGCTGATAAACGAAGAACCGGAGGATGGAAAGCTTCTCCCTTCATCATTGGTAAAGATATATATCGAAATTTTAATCACATTTAGCTATGAAAGAACATATCATTGATCAACTTGTGAGTACTTGTTCAGCTTAATTAATTATATTACTTTTGTTAGTAAACGAGGTGGCAGAGAGGCTGGCCTTTTTCGCAGTAGCCGTGAGTATGGTTCTATATTTAGTAAGGGAAATGCACGAATCGCTACCAAATGCAGCCACACATGTAACCGATTGGATTGGGGCTGCATATGTGCTTACTCTGTTAGGAGCTTTCGTGGCAGACGCTTATTTGGGCCGATTCTTAACCATCATAGTCTTCTCATTGATCTACTTTGCTGGGATGGTAATGCTGACGATTTCAGCTAAACTCGACAGCTTACGTCCACCACTTTGCCTCAAAAGACCTTGTTCCCCTGCATCAGATAATCAAACAGCCTTTCTTTATACCGCGCTTGGTTTAATTGCCATTGGCACCGGCGGTATAAAGCCTTGTGTGTCGTCTTTTGGGGCTGACCAGTTTGATGAAGAGGATGAGAGTGAAGTTGTGAAAAAGTATGCGTTTTTTAATTGGTTTTTCTTTGGAATTAACATGGGTGCATTGCTTGGAATCACTCTTATGGTTTATGTGCAACAAGAAAAAGGGTTTGCTTGGGGTTTTGGTATCCCTACTATAACTATGTTTACTTCGATCGTTATTTTGGTCGCTGGATTCTCGAGTTATCGGTACAAGAAACCGATGGGGAGCCCGTTCACGAGATTTGTTCAGGTAATTTGGGGGTGCATATATTCAGGTTTAACTATTTAAGTTTTTGCTTTGTTTCAATATTCACAACTTATATACAGTATATGTACTTTTAAGAAAGGCTACATCACAAATCCTTATGTATATGTATATATATACACAAAATGAATGAGACTTGAACCCACAACTTATAAGTTAATTACATTTGTTAATAAATTTCTTTGATCCGCCACTGCAGGTAATTGTGGTCGCCATCAAGAACCATGTCCGAGGAGTTCGTGTCACATCCAACGACAAACTCTACGAGGTCACCACTCAAGAGTCAGCCATTTTCGGTGCAAGAAAACTTATTCACACTCCACAATACCGATTCTTAGATAAAGCAGCAGTCATGATAGAAGATCAAGAAACATCAGAAGTACCATCAATCACACGAAACAGATGGAACTTATGCACAGTAACACAAGTTGAAGAATTCAAATGCTTCATTCGGGTTTTACCAATTTGGGCAACAACTATTGCTTTATCAATCTCCTTTGCACAACTTTCCACTTTTTTCATAAGCCAAGCTGCCTTAATGGACCGAAAACTTGGGTCAAACTTTGTCATCCCATCTGGGTCCATACCTGTTTTCTCAGCAATCAACGCTTTAATCCTCGTCCCCATTTATGAAAAACTTATTGTCCCGTTCCTCAGAAACAAAACGGGCCACCACCGTGGACTTACCTCGTTACAACGTATGGGTGTCGGCCTTTTCATTTCTATTTTCGCAATGGCATCAGCTGCAGTCGTGGAACATAAACGTAGAAATCACTCTAACCCGACGTCTTTAAGTGTATTTTGGTTATTTCCTCAGTTTTTTCTCATGGGTAGTGCAGAGGTTTTTACATATGTGGGCCAATTAGAGTTTTTTTACGACGAAGCGACGGATGGTACCAGAAGTATAAGCAGTGCAATGTTTTTGAGCGAAATTGGGATAGGAAGTTGGTTGAGTACCGCGCTTGTTAAGATCGTCGAAAAAGCGACTGGGAAAGAGGAGAAAGGATGGTTGAGAAATGATTTGAATGCAAGTAAGTTGGATTATTTTTACTGGATTTTGATGGGGATTAATGTGGTTAATTTGGTGGTTTATATGTGGGTTGCAAGAAGGTATAAAGGTAGAGATGGAGCAAGTGCTGTCACAAGTGTTAGAGATGATTCCACTATTATTGATCATCAAAGTTGATTAATATCGCTTAATTAAAACTTTCATTGTTTTCAAACATTTGTTGTGTATTTATAAAATCATGTAAAACTTATTTATTTGCTAAGTGACTTGTATCCAAAAGTTTAATTTGCCCCTAGCTAATTAATTCAGCTGGTGATTTTTTTAAGGTATAGTGTTCATCACAAAGAAAATTGCAAAAGATTGCGGGTTTGTAAAAGTGGTAATTCCTAGCTTCCCAAACTTAGAATGTGTTATTGTGATGACCCGACCGATTTTACTACACAATTGTGCCCTTTTAGCTAGTTGTATGTATACGTATAACTTATAAATACATTTATCAATAAATTAGTGGCGGCTTAAGGTTTTGAAGGCCTTAAACGAAGTCGGTTTTGGGGGCCTAGTTCATAAGCATATAATGTAAAGTAAACAAAAAAAGTTAGCTCGGCTTATATATGTTATGGAACTACTATTAATGAAAAAATGCAAATGTAGATTCAAAAATCAGTAAAAGTACATGTTATTGCAATGCAAATTATATAATGGTATTTCGTCAAAATTCATACATTAAGTCTATTAAACAAAATATTGAGGTCCTACATTTTTTGGGGCCTAAAGCGATAGCTTAGTTTCATAAGACTATTGAGCCACCTATGTCAACAATAAATTTTAAAAAATATAGATATTCTATTTGATAGGATACACTTAAATTGTTCTGGACCTATACTTATTTACCCTATATACTAAAAACCAACTTAGTTTTTAAAAGTCTTTAAGCTCAATGTACAACTTACAATTCTTTATGCTGAATGTACAACTTCTAAGACTTTACAATTTCTTAAGCATAATAATATTAAGGATAAATACACACAAGATATACATGTGGATAAACTATTAAATCCTCAACCAGGCATCACCGCCGGTAACCACCGTCGTTCACCACCATCTTCAACAACCACCAATGAAACCACCACTTGGCAACACCGAAACACTGTCTATCTCACAGACACATATACATAACCGACAAATCTTCAACAACCGCCTCCGGAACATTCACAGTCGGTAACCACCGCCAGTTACCACCGCCGGTAACAACCATTTTAAATCAGTAAATCACCATATTAAACTTCTCACCTACTTCAAAATCAACAAAAAATTATACATACATAACGTATAGCTATATATTTGTAAGATAAATTAAAGTGGTAGTGACATGAGACTATGTATAGTGGGTATACCACCATTAACAATCTGTGAAAAAAGAAATAAAAACAAAATAAGTAAATAACAAAAAGGGGAGCGGTAGTTAACAAATAAATGCTAGAAAAGGGAGTTTCTTACGTTCTACCGTCATCTCCTCTTTTTTTCCACCCATTATCGATGAGAACAAATAAAGGGGATCTTAAATTCTTTGCATGTCGACGATACACTTTGTGAAACAATGGTGACATTGCCAATTTGTCATCTTTAGTAAATAAATAGAATAAAATGTTTTCTGATATGATATAAAAACATCGTTGAATACATGTCTTCAAATACTCCTTACAAATTGTTGTATTACTGAAAGAAAGCAGCTGAGTATAGATATAGATACATGGAATATAAAAAGAAAACCATCTGTGAAAAAGTAGTAAAGAGAAAAAATAGATATAAATACATGGAATATAAAAAGAAAATTAATGAAAACTGTTTTGTGAAACGGTGGGAAGAAGCGGTAGGTGATAAATACACGTGACAAGTCAAAAACCCACCTAGGTACTTACTGTTTTTAAAAACCATCTCAATAATAGGTTATACTCCATATATTCTAGATGTATATAAATTTTATTAAGCAAGCTCTTTGTTATTAACATAACATGTATTGAAAAGATACTTTGTTCTAATTCATAATTCGTTTATGATGGTTTATGGTTAAACTTTATAATCTATTTGCTACGAATAATTTATCGATCTGGAAATTTACCCTATATATTTTTAATCTTTTACATTTATCTTTATGTTTTAACCCTTCAAGTTCCATATTAGGTTTTTATGTTTCTATCAAACAACCTCCATTTATACTTAGCCTCTGTTTGGTGTGACGTTTATTTTTCTTTAACTGATCATTCCTTGCTTATATTGTTAGAGTGCCAAATTAATGGTTGTTAGTGACTTTATCAAATAACATTGTCATCTAAAAAAATAATCTACTTGAGTCCCGCTGCAAGGTGTGTGATATAATCTGCGACAACGTATGTAATAAACAACTACATTTTAAACCCCCGCGGCAACGCGCGGGTGTTTATTTCTAGTACTTCTCTATTTTTCAAAACTGTCTACTGAACTACAAGATTACCTCCATCATTTATTAACTACTAGCTGAGTGCTCGCGCGTTGCAGCCACTCCAGTTTATTTTGCCGTAACGATATTAATTTAGAAGATGTTTAAAATATTCTTGCCTTCATCCCCGCATTTAAGTGTATCGGCTAGATATATATTTCATTAATCTATCAAACAAAAAATTAACAAAAAATTAAAACGATTATTAGCTGATCATTAACAACAATTATGAGATGCATAGTGCGTGAGTTAAGGAGAGGTAGTTTAGGAATATTCAGAAAAGTGCTTAATGTATTAATGTTATCCCTCTTTGTAAGGGGTATTGATAGTATTTAAAAATTTCCAACTGATGTACTTTTAATATGTGTAATTAAATTACTTACAACATAAAGTATCCCATTTTACATCGAATATATTTATATTAACAACGACACCGCTATTGCCATTATTTTCTCGCCGCCACCACAACCCCACCGCCTGTCGTCGTAGCTGTAGTTGTCGCTGTCACCACCACCAAACCGGTGTATCACCCGGACTTGTATGTGTATCTAGTTTACTAATTATGAATTTATGATTAGAAATAACTACAGAGATTTGACATAAGAAACAAGGGATAAGAAAGAAGGGATAAGGAAAATTAAATGCGATAAAAGTTGTTCTAACTTTAGTCATGCCAACGTAATGTCAGGTTTATTCTTCCAAATTTGTTACTTAAACATAACTTCAACCTAAACGAGATATGCATCGAAAAGTATGTCCCATTGTTAGTAACGTAAAAACTTATTTTTCCACTGATATCATGAATATGCAACCATATCAATTAACGAGACATTAATAGATTTGTTGTATACCCTTGGTTAAACGTGGCTCATCTATATTAAACCATCTTGTTATTGCTATAAATAGATGTATTATTATCGACTATATATCGAGGAGTTTAGAGTTACGTTGTGAGTGAAAATCCGTAAGAAAAT
Source organism: Erigeron canadensis (assembly GCF_010389155.1). Taxonomy (NCBI): domain Eukaryota; kingdom Viridiplantae; phylum Streptophyta; class Magnoliopsida; order Asterales; family Asteraceae; genus Erigeron; species Erigeron canadensis. The sequence continues at coordinate 10,428,407 of NC_057767.1, read as the reverse complement.
GAGGATCATTTGTGGTTAATTGAAGTTAGAGATCGGAAATGTCGGAAGGGCTCGACTCGGCTTGGCGCTGCTTGGTTTGAACTTTTTTCTGCAAAATGAAGGTAAATGTTTTGCATTTCAATAAATTTATTGATTTGGCTATTTATATAATAACTAACTTGTTTGTTCTTGTGTCGAACTCATAAACTTTTAGTTGGTGAGTTGTTTTGCATACAGTCTCCACATTGTTTATTTTATGTTTCAATTGAGGTATTTACTCAATGGGTTGGTAGCTCATTTTTAAAATCTTAAATCTTGAGAAAATCTGACATGATTCGAATCTTCTTACATGTATAGAACTAGATCATTATGAGGGGTTTTTATGAGTTCTGGGTTTCATTCTAAATAGTTTGAGTTCTAACTACTGCCCAATAGTTTGAGTTCTAACTACTGCCCAATTCTCAAATACTAACTTCTAACTTAATGTAAAAAAAAAAAACTTATTTAAATACGTTGCATGACTTGATGACATGGTGCCAAACTCTGCCAATAACATCCATTATTCAGCTTAGATGAAAATTTAATGGGCCCACTAATGAAAAACTAATGTCTGCGATAGTGCCATTAAGAAGGCCTAATGGACATAGACGATTGAAGGGCCCAATGGACAAATAGCGCGAGGCTACGCCAAAATGACAAATGTATTATGTAGCACAAACGTTTACACCGAAAGCATAAAATTAAAACAAAACAAATACAAACTTCTGACAAACAATAATAGAGATAAAGTATTTAGGAGATGCCATGTGAGAACGACCTTAACCTTCGTCTTGAGTTTTTAAAGACGAAAAACAAGACATATATTTCATATGTAACACTTGGCATATCATGTTTTATGTAACATCCTGAAGCCCAAACTCTTGGTCTGATATAATGTTTTCGGACAAACAACGTCATATCGGAGGTTTTTAGTAGCTTAGAACTCTAAATTTATTCTAATGTAAAACGGATTATCACCACAATTTCCCTAATAGGATACAATAATAAACTATCAGCATGTTTTGACAACATCTACCACTACATGGACTAGATCAAGTAATAATAAATGAACTTCATCTACCAAAATACCATAATTAAAAAAAATATATATACAAAGATGTCCAAAAAACAAGGTGAGTTAGGCCTCTGTCAACCCTGCAGCTTTTTTTGGTTCTTCCTTATTGCCACATTAGTTTTTCTCTCTCCTTAAATCATCTCTTCATACTCACTACCAACCCTACCTCTTCCTCATCTCCCCCTTCACTTTTATTTATCTATATTTTATGTTTATGTATGTGTTTTTATAATGGTGGGACCACACCACCTCTTCCTCACCCAACGATGGGGGAAGAGGGAAAGAAGGAAGAGCTAAGACGAGGAGGGTGCTATTGCGGGAAGAGTGGAGAAGGAAGGAAGACGAGTTTTGAAGCCGGGGTTGGCACCGGCCTTAAGCAATAATAGTAACTAGAAAATTTTGGACCCCACGTTGCGGGGTCTCAATTCCTTTGTTGAAACGGTTCGTTATTTTAGTATATATGCCGTGAACTTTCGACAGCTTAATAGAAATAATTTTGTCATGAATATGTTTGTTTAAAAGTATGCAAGAAAACAAAACGTAACCCGTAGTAGAAACCTGAACGGGATGTGATATGACAAAAATATTAATATATTAATTCAGATATCAGGTGGATGCCATATAGCAAAATGCAAGTAGTGGTACGGTGTGTATCACAATAAGGTTGAATGACAATTAAAAAGTGTGAAAAAATAATAGAAGTAACCCGTAATAAAAAATCCGAAAAGGAAAAACAAAAATAAAAAAGAAAAAGACGTGACAAAATCCGAACAGGATGCAATGTGGCGAAATCTAAAATATAGAAAACGTGCGATGTGTCACTTTATAGCCGATGCGACGTGTCAAGTTTTAATAAGCATGGTGACTATTGATAACCATGCCAAAAAAAAACGAAAGAAAAAACTCAAAATGGGATCTGTAATGTCAGAATCTAAATAGTGATGTGGGGTATATGATGAACCAATAAAAGAGATCATATACGCAAAAAAAAAGGTTTCAAAAAACCAAGAAAAACCCAAAAGATAAATAACCTTAATGAAAATAGAAATAACAAAGGAAAAATTAAATTTTGTGTAAAAGTTTCCAATATATTAATTCAGAACACAAAAGCCAAAAAACTATGATGAACACCAAGAAAAAACCCCAAACGGGATCCAAAATGAAAAATTCTAAATAGTGATGGGGGGTATACGATAAACCAATAGAAAGAAAACACAAAAGCAAAAAAACTATGTATTAAACCAACAAAAACCGAAAGAAAAATAACCTTAACGGGATCCGATATAGCAAAATCCGAAAAAATGCGGGGTATAAGTGGACTAATAGAAAGAAAACACAAAAGCAAAAATAACCTTAACGGAATCTGATATGGCAAAATCTGGGAAAAACGTAGGATACAGGCGACACCAATAGAACAGCGCCACGTGGCATGTGGCACTGTTCATAAGCCTCGCCATTAATGATATAGTAATAAAAAGAGGTCTTGTATGGGCCAGGCCAAATTATCGGGTCAGGAAGAATAGACCCGTGTCTCTTTCTCTGTTTTTGGCAAAGTTTGGTGTAATGGGAAGTTTTGGCCCCTAATTCCTATACAAAGTATGGAATCTTGTGTTTAGGTCATAGTTTACATTGATTTGAAGTTTATGAACTGTTATCTATGCCACTCTTTTTACAAAGAAGGTATCTAATTCCAATTAGTCCTTATCTAGTTAGCTTTTCATTTTTTGTTGTAACAACCACTAATTCTACCTTCTTTTTTTTTTAAGTTTAATAACTATGCTCAATAAACTTCTACGTCAAAACTAACTGGGTTGGATTAGTGGTTGAAGCTTATGCCTCTAGAAACAGAGGTCATGGGTTCGATCCTCATGCCCAGCAAGGCTGGAGGTCCTTTTCTACTTATGGTAGAACCTGGAAGCAGCCTCTCTACCTTTGGTAGGGGTAAGACTGTCTACATATCAACCTCCCCCATACACCGTCGAAGACGGTATTAGGACCCAAAACCCGTGGAAGACGGCATTGGGAGTTACTTACTTACTAAAAAACTTCTATGTCAACGATTCCCTAAAATTCCTGAGGCGAAAATCACATATATAAGATTGGACAATTCAGGTAGTAATTCTCAACTTTGAAAATCTATTTGAGTAACTAGACCTAAACTCCGCTTATGCTGAATCAATTTTACGAGGTACGAGTCAATATTAGATAACTTGTAAGTACGTTTGGGTTGATTAAATTGCGAGCTGAACTCACATGTTCACTATACATAACCGTATGACATAAATGTGATGTTCTTTGGCAAAATCAACCATATGCTACGATTTTTAGTTTTTGCCCGATGAGTAACTATCCACACAAAAACACAATATATCCAAATTAATATTTAGTGTTATCTTCATGATGAAAATTATCAACTTGTTATGTATATATAGAAACAATTGTAGGTCCTAAAAATTATGTATACCATTTTCTGCCTACATCTTTTTTGTCTTTAAAGGCAAACTTATGGATAGAAATCCTTTAAATTTGCTTCAACGTACTTCTAAATTAACTAGATATGGGTATGAATCTTCTAAGTTATAAAGGAATTTCAATGGGATATGATCACCATGTATTCCGTAATATAAAACAGACATCAAATTAATTTAGGAGAACAATAAGGGATTTATTTTACAGGGCAATGTTCTCTCTTTACTCTCTCTCTCTCTTCACCCTCTGCTCTCTCACCTCTAACGGCTCTTTCTCCTGGATTTTGGATCGGAGATTGAGCCTATGATTTCGAGATTCAGATCGTGTATTTGAGATTGAGAGTTTGAGATTGAGATTATTCTCATCCGGTTAAAGCTTCCACTCCGATGAATCTAACCCTATTTTTTTACACTTTTTGGGTCGGAGATCCCTTCCACTTCGGTGGATTGGAAAGCAGTCTCTCTACTTTATGTAGGGGTAAGATCTATCTACATCATACCTCCCCGTACCCCGGCTTATGCCGGGATTGAGTACCGTTGTCGTTGTCGTCGTCGTCGTATAACAATGGTCAAATTTAAGGGTATATATCCAAATATAGATACCTAAATTTTTTTTTTACCATAATGGTCATGAATTTCTTACTATCTAACATTTCTAACCACGTTAGTAAGAAATATTAATTACTAATTAAATAATAACAAGTGTTTTTTGTGGGATCTTTATTTATACTAGTTTTTAATTTTTTTTTCTCTTCCCTATATACATTTCTGCTTCTTTCTCAAATTGTCTTTTATATCTGCTTTTTTTTAAAGTCAATTAACAAATGTGAAAATTATTTTCTCTGGCATAATAATTGTAAACTTGCATTTGAAATCCAAGTTGATAAATTTATTTATATACAGAAAATATAGCAAAACAATGAATTATGTATATATCCCATTGAAGAAATTTGTCTAAACTTTTAACTCCATATTATGACTTGAATTTTGAATACAAGTATATATAGTGTTGTGATTTAATCATAATTATTATTATGACTTGGATTTTGAATACAAGTTTATTTTCTATTTAAAAACCGATGCAGAGGAAGAACACAGAACGAGATGAGGTGATATATTTATGCCACATGTTACATTTTAACTAGTTCAACTCATTTCTTGCTAAGAGCATTCATAATAAGGATATTTTTTCAAAAGTTTTTTAAGTTTTTATGAAAGACTCTAATTCATTAAAAACTTTTACTCTAATGGATCAAGTCTTTAAAAAGCTTAAGATCCTCTAAAAAACATTAAATTTGATAAGAAAGAGAATGTAATGACTTGAAGAAAAATAAGTCATTAACAAAAAACTTTTATTTTCAATGGAAAAAAAACTTTTAATTTATATCAAAAGCTTGATAGAATAATAAAAAAACTTTTGGAAAAAACTTACCATGGAAGATGCTATTAACTCATTTTGGTAAGAAATATTTGACCATCTAAAGAAAATATTTTTGTAGGTGTCCAGTTTTAAATATACATCTTTATAATTGACTATTAAAGTAATTTTCCCGAACAATAATACCACAAAACAACCTTTAATCCTTTCTCTTTGAAATGTAATTCGTTTATTTAATTCAATTTTTAATTTTTCAACTCTCATTACATTATAATTAGAAAAACCAGTGGAGTCTAACAAATAATACTTTCTGCCAATTGATCAAGGAGGTTTATTAATTTATTAAACGAGTGGTAACGTCTAAAACCAAGTAATCTTAATCATAAAAAGAATTTGAGCCGCGACGAAAGGTATGAATCCAACTAAATGTATTGTGTGATAGTATTTCTGTAGTTTTCATCTGTTTCGTTTTTCATTGTGTAAGCTTTAAAATTGTTTTATGTGGCATTTTATTTTAGAACTTTCATATGTGAAACAAGTTATAGTTTCATATAGAATTAACAAAAAATATAGAGCTTGTTATTAATTCCAAAATTTCTAGTGCTTCAATCAACACAAATTAAAGGTCAAATTAGCACTTCGATCGTATGCGGTCAATGTAAAAGGTTCAATAGTGTTTTTTGGTGTAATAAAAATGTATAAGTAATTGAGACTTTTTTTTTCCCAAAATTTTATAAGTAAAGCTGTGAATCCGTTAGTTGAATTTAGGCTTTCTTCATTTCAAGGCTTATGAATAAAGCTCAAGCTAAGAGTGTGAGTAATTTGAAGAATCCGAGCTCGACTAGAGCTAAACTCATTTATTAAATATAAGAGTAAGTACTCGCGCGTTGCGGCGGTGAGATGATGGGGTGATAGTTCATAAAGTGTGATAGGTCATAGCGTGTGATATCCAAATGCCTTAACTATACGGGCTCTGCCTCCGGATTTAAAAATCGTCTAAAGTATATCGAATGACATCTCTAATGAAAGAGCATGAAATTTTAAGAACACCAATATAATTTTTATAATTTATCAATGTACGGTTTTTAAGATAAAATATTTTGAATGAAATAGAGGAATAAAATGATTTATGGAGGAGAGAGAAAAAAAATGAGTGGTTGAGATTTGAGAAAAGAGATGAAAATGAAAGTTGAAAGTTGTGGAACATTGATATATGATACATCATGCATTATCATGTGTACATTTTTGAAATTAAAAATAGAAACCTTATTTGTTTTTTAATATAGTATATATATTGTATCGTTGAATTAGTTTGTAGATTACTATTCTTAAGACATATTCAATGATTATTTTGTACTAACAGGTTACAAATATAACTACATTATAATAATATATTATAACTTTTTCGCTCACATTATAGGTGTCATATTTTAAATTTTTAAAATTTAACTTTATCCACCTTAACCATAAATAATTTTATGTGTATTTAATGATACTTGATAAAAATCACATAAATTGATTGTGTTTTAAAATTATTTTCATTGTTATAACAGTTATCAAGTTATATAACATAAAAAAAGAGTTAAGTCAAAGTTTATAATTAAAAATTCAAAAATTCAAAATATGACACTTTTTTTATGGGAAGGACTATAACCAGTGGAGGAGGTTTTCATCCTTCTCGGAATTTATTTTTATGTCTTGCAAGATCTGATGTCTTTTTTTTTTAACCTGAAACTTCTTTGCCTTTTTTGTATATCATCATCGTGATATTAAAACTTAAAATTCGTAAAAGAGTACATTGGATGGTGTTATTTAACTGTATTGTTTAGTTAACTTAAGAGAGGAAAGAAGAAGAGAGAGAAAAAAAGTTTCCCTTCATAATCACCTCAAAAATGAAAAGAAAACTTTTGAAGAAAAAACAACTAAACTCCTCCTTTCAATCCTTTCCGCTCCTTCCTTTCCTACAGAAAAAAAATCTTAAGTATTTTATAATCTATCTCCCAATAAATATAAACCAGTCACTTAAATTCATTTTTAATTAAGTTAAAACCGTTAGATGAAATAGGAAAATGATCTTTGTCCGTTGGATTACTTTCTAAGTTTGCACGTGTTGAGTATGACTTATGTCCCCTTTCAACATGCAATACATATTAACTTTAACTATTAACATTATTCATTATTAATATGAGCATGGTACCCGCGCAATGCGGCGGCAGTAGTGGGGAAGACAGTCTTTTTTATTATGGATTTTGGGTAGTTACGTAAAGAAAAAAAACAAAAAAGTCAAAGGATAAATAAGGTATTTCAAAGATAGAAATATTTAATATGGGGTGGGGATTTACTTTATTTGGGAGTAGAGATGAGATAGGTAGGTTGCAAGAGATGTAAAATGTCCAAGGACAATTTGGGGTTTTCAAAGACAGAATTTCCTAAATTAGAAAAGGCCTTTTGTGTTATTAGGTAGTATAGATTAATATACTCCGTATTATTTAAAGCTATATTAATTACGTTCCTCAGACTTTCAATTCACTAATCTTTATAAAACTTATTATATTATATACCTATTTATTTATGAAAAAAATATTAGCCATAAAAATACTAACGACAAACAATAATCTTTTCAAAAAACAAACAATAATCCCTTGTATCCATCAAGATGATATCAAGTTTACTCAAATCGAAATAAGGACATTATTTATAAAGTTCAATGATATTTAAACAAGCATCAAGATATCGTCAACATCATATGTTGCTCCATTTTTCTAGAAACATCATAGAATGTTTTGTTACTAGCCAACTGTCAGCGCGATGCGACGGTGAAATGGTAAAAGTGATAGGTCATAAAGTGTGATAATTCATAAGAGTGATCGATCAAAAAAGGTGATAGGTCATAGGGGTGATCAGTTATGGAGTGATCTATCTGACGGGCTCCACCCTCAGATTTAAAATTTTTTCGAAAGTATATTGAATAACAATTCTAATGAAAGAGTATGAAATTTTAAGAACACCCATATAATTATTCTACATTATCGATGTATGGTTCTTAAGATAAAAGATTTTGAATTAATTAGAAGAATAAAATGATTTATGAATGAGAGAAAAAAATAAGTGGTTTAGATTTGAGAAGAGAGATGAAAATGAGTTGTTGAGATTTAAAGTTATTATAGGTATATTAGATGATAATTTTCAGACTAACTGATAAAAGAAATAAGGTATAATTTTCAAACTAAAAAATAAGTGGTTTAGTATATCAAGTTCTTTTTTGAAAAAATGAGAGGGATGAATGTTTTGTAAGGTAATGTAGATATAGATATATGATTTAAAGCAAAAATCGTCTGTTTAATTTATAGTAAAAATATATATATATATATTTAACAAAAAAATTTACCTAACATATTTGAGTAAAATTTAATAATTTACACTAAAAATGAAAAAATGTGTGTATAGAATTACTAAATGATAAGCCTACTTAGATGGATCATAATTTATATAAAGGGAGAGTGAATATGGGGCTACTACACATTTAACTTAAATGAAAAATTTCTCACATATTATTTTTTATTACATAAAAAATATGAGGGTTCAATTATTTATTTAAAATATTAAAAAATTGACATACGAGAGATTTTTCATCCATGTTAAATGTTGTAACAGCCCCATACTCATTTTCCTTATATAACGTTATTATTGTAAATTGTTTCCACCAATATCTTGGTTAACAACATGTAATTCAGGTTAGCACAATATTATTGAATTTTTTATTAAATACAAAATATATTGAAATTTAAAATTTTATATTATACAACATACAATTATATATATATACATATATATATAGCTAATACAACTTACAGTGGGTCAAAATGTGACATTATTTACTTAACTTAAATCTAATTAGATTTATCTGTTATCAATCATCAATTAAATAATTATACACAATAAAACAACTTTGTATGAGAAAAAACAACGTTAAATAATGTCTTAACATGCATCATAACTATTAATGTATTTTTTAAATGTGTTTTCCTGCGTATAACGCGGGTCAATAATAGTTTTACTGATGATAGGCACAAGGTAAAGAAAAAGCAAAGATCTTATCAAGAAAACAATATTATATCTCCAAATATATCTTGTACCAAAAAGGCAAAACTATCATTGACCCAAAATTTCTCTACCAAATGTAACTCACCATAATTTGCTTCCTTAATTTTCCAATACTGATTCACTGTATCCGGACACTTGTGAATCCTGACAGAATCACGACTAAATTTTCATAGGAAAAAAGCAACATTTGATCAAAATCCCGTTTCTCACCTGTACCAAATTTAATTCAATACAAACACTTTATTCTGTATCTATATCTATCTATACATATATATAACTCTAATAACTATATATTATATCGATGAGTTACAAGTTACTTGACACCAAAGATCCTTCCAGTTTGCCATCATCATCAATGGAGGAGGATTTAGCGACTAATGGAAGCGTTGATTTTAGAGGCAGAGTTGCTAATAAACGCATCACCGGTGGCTGGAAAGCCTCCCCCTTCATCATCGGTACTTTTTTATAATTATTATTATTTTAATATATATTAAACATGTTTATGTTTATATGCCATTTTGAACCGGACATATAAACATGTGTTGGATTTTTCTTGTTCAATTTTTAAATTATAATCATGTTTATAATTTTAGTTCAAGAATTGAAATTATATAAACATGCCTAGTTTTTTAGTATATATGCCAATTTGAATAAACTCTTATTAGACGTGTTTATTACCCTATATATGTTAGTTGGAACAAAACATATAAACATGTTTATATTTCAACAATTTGAACTTAACATATAAACATGTATAGTTGTTTTTGTAATGTTGGAATTGAGTATATATAAATTTGATAGTTTTTGACTATATAGAATTTTCATAGATTTATGGAAAAATAGCAGGGTCGAATCAGTTGGATAACTTTTGTCTTTGTAAACAGAAGTCAAGGGTTTGTTACTGCAAAATAGTCGGGATCGGGTAACTGTTAATTTTATAGTTATCGATCGTAGAATCATATTTACATGACGCTTGATTAATTTCGGTATTGTATGTAGCAAATGAGGCGGCCGAGAGGTTGTCCGCGTTCACAGTGTCAGCGAGTTTAGTGTTGTATTTAACAAAGGAAATGAAAGAATCGTTGCCGGATGCAGCAACGCATGTAAGTGATTGGGTTGGAGCTACATATTTGTTGATGCTTTTGGGAGCTTTTCTTGCTGATGCTTATTTAGGCCGTTATCTCACCGTTATGTTCTCTTCCGCCGTTTACCTTATTGTGAGTGCCCTTTTCTCTTGTTTTCTTTTTTTTTTTTTGTACTTATCTATCAATACAGAAATTGAATTCAATGCTTTAAATGGATTTGTTTGATTGTATGGAATTAGATTATATATATAATTATATACAAACACGGATAAAGGCTTGAATTGATAATGTATGTTGTTTTATACAGTTGCATCCGTTGCCTACGAAAATTTTAAATTTGTTGATATATAGACGTCGCATTTTATTGTTACTATTAAACTTTTAATTATTGCTTAAAACTGACTGTGAACTTTCAACCCTTGTTCATATATGGTTATCACATTTGAATTTTCTATATTCTTATCTGTAAATGGCCATATATGAACAACGTTTGATGGTAACAAAAAATTTGATATGAATATGTGGATAAATGTTATAAATCCGTGGGCACCAGGCACTAAAATTGTTTGGGCTGCATTTGTGCTAGCATATTGGTGGATATAATATGATTGCTATGAATCTACGTTTGTTATTGTGGTTGTTAAATGAATAAGACTTGTTTCATTATTGGATGTGATATTATTCATACTTCCTAGTGAATATAAAAGTTGTCAAAAAGATCCTAAACACTAAAATGAGATGTTTGAACACGGAATTAGTTTTTTTTTTTTCTTTTGTAGGCCATGTTTGACAATATATTTGTCATATCTATAAAAAGATTTGAGTTGATTTTTTGACTTTGATGAAATTCAGCTTTCATAAATCATGGAGTAGTTTCTTTGTTTGATTTAAATATCTGTCTAATTTTGCTCAAAGTAATAGATTTACAAAAAAAAAAATTAATAAAATAAAAAATAAAAAAATAAAAAATAAAAAAATCATTTAAAGTTCAAGATTTACTGAACATAAATTTATCTCTGTTTTTACATGAAGTCTATCATTAAATTATATATCGTTATAGTATAGTATCCTTTAGGAAAAAAGAACATAATTGAATAGGTTATCACACGATTAATAAATTTACCACAACAGTACATAATATGTTTGTGCAGTTTAATACAAAACTTTTGCATTATGATATGTCTATCATATTATGTGTTAGGTTTATCATTTCCTAAACAAATGTAATAAGATCAAACCTCGAGCTGGCTCATTTTGACCCATACTTGAAAGTTGAAAGCAAGCGGTCTCAAACCCAAGTTGTTGTTCAACCCGTCTAACCTGCTTTTTGCCACCTCTAGAATACTATGATTGCAAAATTTGGACAAGACTCAATCATTCTTATAAACGGCCAAGTGATGGGCTGTGTCATAATTTCAGCTATATTATTTTGTAAAGAGCTTGATCATTAAGTGTTTCATAATAACTTAAAAGCATACAAATTTGGCCCGTGAATTGCTTACAATCCTCTCATTAATTTTTGCTATGCTCAGGGAATGATACTGCTGACCATTTCAGCATCAGTTAAAAGCTTACGCCCACCTCCATGCACCGAAAACCAAAACTGCCCGTCTGCAACACCGGGCCAATCAGCCTTCCTTTACTCTTCCCTAGCGTTAGTAGCCCTAGGAACGGGCGGTGTCAAACCCAACATACCTTCTTTTGGTGCTGACCAACATGATGAAAATGATGAAAAAGAACTATCCTACAAATACACGTTTTTTAACTTCTTTTTCTTATCTATCAAAGTTGGTGCTCTGCTAGGACTCACTGTGATGGTATATATAGAACAGGAGAAAGGATATGCGTGGGGTTTTGGGCTTCCGACTGCAATCATGTTTGCATCGGTTGTGATTTTGGCAGCTGGGTTCCCAAAGTATCGGTATAAGAAGCCGATGGGAAGTATTTTTACTAGATTTATTCAGGTTATTGTAGCTTCTGTTAGAAACCATTCTAGAGGTGTTAAAGTAACCCCTGAAACTAAGCTTTATGAGGTTTCTACTGAAGAATCTGATATTGTGGGTGCAAGAAAGCTCTCTCATACTCCTGAGTTCAGGTTAGAAAACCGTTCTGATTATGGTTGGCCCTTAGATACCTTCTTGTCCATATATTAGCGGGGTAGATTATGGAAGCGGGTAATTTGCTACAAAACTATTTTCTTTTCACTAGTAAACAATTTACAATGTCATTTGCAATTAAATTACAAATGGGTGCGAGTTTTGAACCATTCGAATAGTACTTCTTATATGTAGGGTCGAAATTATGCCGTTAGTTATATGGTACACATATTATACCGTATTCTGTAACACGAAAGTTGCATTCAAACAACACACCTGAACTTTTTTGTTAATAGAGATGGCGATTTTGAGCCTTTAGCAAGAAATTGTTTTCAGCTTAAACATCATGTCTAACAGGTCAATGCGTGACTTAAGATATCCAGTTATAGAATAAAATGGGTCAGGTAAGGTCTTTGACCTTGTGGAAATCCATCAGGGTTCGAATCCCATTTCCTACATTTGTAGGAGTGGATTATTAAGGGGGGGTTTTGGAGAGTCATGGGTTTCATCCCAGGCATGCGTGGTTCAAGCTCCGCATATTGCCCAATGGGATGTCACTGTGTGGTGTCTCGAATGCTAACTACTAACTTTTTTGTTCAAAAAAAAATAAAAAATGGGTTGCAGTTTGAATGGGTCAAATGAGCAAACTTTAGGTTAATACTCAACAATATTGCTATTGTTATTGTCATATGTCATATTTAGTACATTAGTTACTTAGATAAAAATAACTGAACAAATGATGGAAACGGTACTAATGGGTCAATATGTCCGTATTAAACATTACTTGTTCTTACTCAAGTTCATTACGACCCATTAAATACCCGACTGACCTGCTCATTTTGTCATCTCTACTTGTTTACCCAATATTGTGAAATAGCTTTTGACCATTTATTCTAAATCAACAATGATTTGCTTTTCAGATTTTTGGACAAAGCAGCAGTGATGGAAGATCCTGAGTTAACTGAAATAAATGATAGATGGAAACTATGCACTGTGACACAAGTAGAAGAACTGAAGACCTTTTTACGAGTCTTCCCGGTATGGGCCTCAACAATAGCCCTTTCCCTCTCATTGGCCCAACAATCAACCTTTTTTCTTGCCCAATCCAAAATCTTGGACCGACACCTTGGCCCAAACTTCATGATCCCTCCAGGCTCAATGCAAGTTTTTGCAGTCATAAACGCATTTGTCACTGTTCCCATTTACGAAAAATTAGTTGTTCCAGTCCTCCAAAAGACAACTAACCATCATCGTGGCTTCACAGCCTTGCAACGAATGGGCATTGGTCTGTTCATATCCATATTTTCCCTTGCTTCTGCTGCAGCAGTAGAACACATGCGTAGGACTCACTACCCCTCTGGTCTATCCGTGTTCTGGTTGGTCCCACAGTTTTTTATTTTGGGTGGGGCCGAGTCATTCACTTATGTTGGACAATTGGAGTTTTTTTATGATGAAGCTACTGATGGTATGAAAAGTGTTTGTGGGGCATTGTTTTTAAGCGAGATTGGGATAGGAAGCTGGGTGAACAGCGCACTTGTTAAGATCGTTGAGAAGGCAACGGGAACGGGACATAATGGATGGTTAAGAGATGATCTTAACGAGAGTAAACTCGACTATTATTATTTAATATTGTCAGGGATAAGTACAGTCAACTTGTTTGTTTACATATGGGTGGCTAGAAGATACAAAGGTCGACATCAAGCCTAATATGTGTGACCGAAACATTATAAATATGATTGGTCTATATACATGAGAATATGTTGTAATGTTTGAAATCATGTCTAAGGTGTATTGCCTTCTAAGAAGTTGCATCACTCTTTTCTTTGTCCCAATTGCCAAAAAAGTTGCATATATTCCGAGAGGATGACCAATTTGTCATTTCCATCAATTGATGATCCTGGTTCTTCTCATTCCTTCTATTATATTGCTTGTTACTTGAATTTTTCTCACCTTTTTCGATGTTAAATAGTTTTATAACCTATTGATTTCGATTCATGTAAACATATCTTTGTTTGAATGTGAGTTTCAACAACGATTTAATTCGTGATTGCCTTGAGTATATCGAATGGCTCAACAGAATTTGAAAACCAATGAAAGCTTTCTGTTACAAATATGTGACTATACTTGATTCGTCTCAATTTTTTTATTTACCTTGATATTTTCTGTTTGTTCCAAGAACACAATTCCCCGCTATCACCTAAACGAATCAATAACAGAGGGTTTAAAAAAGGGTTTAAAAAAGAACTTATAATATTTGGGAATTATTATCATGTAACAGAGGGTTTAAAAAAGACGTAGCAAATTTTACTTTAATCTAAATTCTAATGACAAGAAGTTGAAGTTCACAACGTAACCTACTGTTGGTTTTGCAACTTACCAACAAATATTCAAGAACCTTGTACACCACAATGTCTATGAGAGTACTCGATTGTTTGATGTTTACTACTTTAGTAGTATCTAATGAAAATTGCCATAAATTAAAAAGAAAAACCCACAATTAAGGAAGCAACATATTCTATAATTCATGAATGTTATACTAACACTTTTTTTTTTTTATATATATAACCTCATACACTATGCAGTGCCTCGATAGTATAAGAAAGCACACATGAGATGAGAGATGCAGAGGTGATCGGTACACCCACGATTTTACTACACAATTGTACACACTTTCGTTTTATTCTTTTTTAGCCATACAAAGTAGCAGCACCACACACATTACCAGGTAACAGCATTTTCAAAAGTAGCTGTAATGACATCAATAAGCGGATCTTTCATATATTGCAAAAGTTAAAAAGTGTCAGTTCGAGTGTTGATTGGTATAAGTGCCTCTAGGCTGATTTGGTAACCCTGACCACCTGCCGTTACTTGCACCATCTTTTACAAACACATGTATCACTCAGCACCTGTATCCTCTACAGATTTCTTATATTCTGGCTTCAGCTCGTATGTTCCTTGATTGGATCCACGTTTGTTGTAGACACAAAGGTCGTTCAGAATTTCTTTCAAGAATTGCTGCAATGCAAATCAATTAAAACTCATAGGGAATGAGCAAAAGACTCCAAGGAAAGTCGAGATACAAGACTAATTGCAGGCAAAAGAAATATGCTTTCTATCGATTTCTATTTCGAGGACCCACTTCAAAAATAAGCCTTTAAGGGGATGGGTAGCCTAAATCTTTTGAAAAAAAACATGTCCCTTACTATAGCATAGGCTTTTATGATGCTAGTTTTAAAAGCAAGTTCTCCTGAAATAGAAATCGACTGAAACTATGTTCCATTCAAGTGCAATATGTTCAAATTGAAATGAGCCAATTTGAAAGTAAGCACACACCGCCGGCTGGTCCGTTTCAAGGACTAACTGCTTTAAAGCCCAATTAGGTTGTCTCTCGAAAAGCTTAAACATGATATCTTCCAGCTCTCCACGATCCCTCCTGGTTCTCTTAACTTCTGGTGCCTTGACTGGAACAGTAGCTTTCTTCTTATCCTAAACATATAACATATTGTACAATATAGTAAAAATAGAGTACTCTCTTCCTAATCGGTTAGTTCTTGCCAGTTACAACTAGAGGTTTCAATTTACGTTTAATTTTGTATTTTGACCCGTTTGAGATATAAACCATTCACAGGTAAATAGGTCATTATAGCAAATATCTTGGAGATACGGATCATTTAGAGTATATCAAACCGCATGTGCACATACATTATATAAACTAGTTTGCGCCTTTAACTAGTTGCAGATACGCAGATCAATTTAATGATTCTTGGAGATGATTGAAGTGATTACCTTATTGTTAGCTGGAATCAAGCCAATCATTCCAGGCAGGGGTCTCATATGCATACCTCGGTCATTGTCAATCACCTGTTGAGCAAACAAGGAAAATATCATGTTTCATTGGAATTTTTCAAGCACTATGTAGATAATGAAATACGTGAATAATAAGGTAAAGGATGCATTATACCATTATCTGTCTATTTTTAACCATAGACTTATTTGTTCTTTCACGACACATCTTTCTGTACTCCTCCATATTCTTGTTATGGGGTTTCATGTCAAACTTATGTTCAATTTTACCTTCCGCGGCAACCTTCCCTAAAACACAACACCCAAGCATTAGTTTATACAGATATACTTTATCAGACTAACATAATGCACATTTTGAGGTAACCCTAGGTAGATGACATAAATTTGAGTAAGATCATTTACTGCAATCAGTATTCAAAGCAAATAACCATACCAGGATTACTGAAGTCAGCGTTGAAGCAAAATACATGCAATATTCATGAAAATACAGCATTTACTACAGAATTTTATTAAAGACTTAGCCGTCCAACTAACAATGCAGAGTTGGGAAAATCATCTTATGGGTATCCGGCAGTAATGGGTCAGGAAGGGTTTGACCCTAAATACTTACCGTCCGAAATGTTTTTCATAACCAATTAGTGTGACAAAGTATTACAGTACTTGTACTATTTCAATAATTCTATAATTCTATTCTAAAGTAACTGATATAGAAGGGCATATGCATTAGAGACACACGTTTCATGATTTCTTGTTTGGCCTGTTAAAGATAAAATATATCCCAAATCAACTTCTACGTAGGTAAACAAGCCAAAATTGCTCCCTAACAAGTTTCAAGTTTCAACCTTCATGAATGCTCGGAAGTACAAACAAAATTAATAGATACTCAATGCATCCAACCACATGTTAATAGATATGTCTGCCCCCCTTCACAATTATGATTTCTTTTCGTAATTCTCAGACATGAGATTACAATGATTAATCAACTAATTACCTTTCTTCATCATTCCAACTCGTTCATAAAAACACAATATGTCGCATCTAAAAGTGATGCAATAAAACTTTCAACATTATGGAGTAAACTTTAAACCTTATTTATAGAAACAAGACCACTACCTTGGGTTGATTCAGAAAAAATGGACATGGGAACAAAATCCTTGAACATGTTTAAGGAGTAGCTCTTCGGCATATTTGGAATATCACTGCTAGCCATTTCCATAGAAAACTGATTGAAGAAAAGAAACATAATTCAGATTTAAAGAACAAGCCACAAATGTAAATATATATCAATATTAATAGAATGCTCAAAGTTCATTTGAATATAAAATCACTTCCTACAAATAACGATACCAATAATTCCAAACCTTTCTTTGCCTTTGTCACAAACCATCTCCCCTAACTACGGACCATGAAGTCACGGGAATAAAGAAGGAAAACTGGGTTTTCCTTTTTATAAAACAAATGATGAGAACTTTGTACTTACAGCTCCAGAAAATAATACCAGAGATTTAGAATTAACATCATAATTGCTAGAGAAAAACAATACAAAACATGTTGCTTTATGACAATTTAGACAAATATAATATCAATGTAAGACTTAGGTTGCAGCGTGCATTTATCTAACATAGTCAGATTTAGAAACTATGAATTTACGTTTTTTATCTTTCATTAATTGAAATTGATGGACTTCCTATCAAGTAATAAGATATAACTCTAGAAAGGAAATTCAAAAACACACAAGGATCCTAGATAAAAGAGCAATTATATGTACTTCCAGATTCTTCCAACATGGACACGCGTCAACAGTTAATGTGACGTTGCCTATCTACAAATATGCACTTGTTAAAGAAAAAAATTTAAGAGAATAAAGCATTCGTTTATCATGAATATCATTTTCGTCTGATTTCTTCTATCGAAACACACAAAACTAGGGTTCCACAACTATAGTTACAGCTGCAACTATATATCAAGCAGATACCGGTACATTACTAACTAAACAATACCGAAATCCCTCACTTTTCAAAGATTAAACATCTTAACTACAGACTTATCATAACTATAAATAAACCTAAAATCAATACTAACTCAACCGAATCAGCAACTAAAATATACATAAACTAAACTTAACATATATGTGTATAGACTTGAACAAAATTCCAAAAGGACCATATATACCAAAAATGTATATAAGTATCTAAATATCCCTGTTTCGCTATTGTGTGTATTCAACTTTCTCTTCTACCTTACAGTTCGGTACTATTATATGCTTCCATCCTCTCCAGAGTCCAAACTTGTAAACACGGAAACCAATATGACTATCGGGCCGAAAAAAATATGCCCACTTTAGACAGGTTACAAGATCAAATACACTGATTAAAAGGGTATATTTTGCCCAATTTGTTAATAAATAAAAAAACACAAAAAATTCAACTATATATCAGCACACATAAACCTAAGTTCAATAATAATAAATCATTTAAAATTACAAAGGACCCATTACAGCTATGCACCAAAACCCTAAAACCAAAACAAGTAAACATAATGGGAGGTGGGTATAGATATAGATATAATAAACATATATGTATGTATAGATAGACCTGAAGAGAATTGGGGTGTTCAGGATGAAGAGGATCAAGAGAAACAACAACTTTAGCAAGATTTTGTTGGGATTCGGATGATTGCCATGATTTTGCAACAACTACAGGACACTTCATTAACCAAACTGCTCTCTCTGCCTTTCCTGTTTCTAGATTTGTCTTGTTTTCTTCTTCCATCTTTTTTGTTTTTTTGACTTTTGATTTTCCCTTTTGTTTCCCAGAATCAAATTAATATTTGTTTGTTTGTGTTTTTCTTCTGTTCTATGTTCTCTGGTTAAAAAAAAAAAAAGTAAATAGAGAGAGAGGAGACAACGGTTAAAAGAAAAAAAAATGTGTATCTAAAAGAAAAAAAAAATGTGTCGGCTTAAGAAAGTCAAAATTGAAATAATCTGGAAACTATTAATGGGCCGGGGTTGTAATCGTCAATATGTAATAATGGGCCAGATTTTGTAATTGTTTTTAATCTATATCAATACCATCTAATAAACTCAATGACTTTTTTTTTCATTAAACTTTCTCTCTTTAAAAATCAAAAAACTTTTTTTTCTTTATTACATTAATTTAAAACATCTCCATTTAATATACTTATCCTTAATCCATTGCGACCCTGTCCATGGACAGGCAGGACAACAACCCTGAGCAACAAATAATGACGGGCATAAAAATATGGGGTTCATCAAACCCAAATCTGAAAATATTTCAAGATCTATAGCAGTTATGATACATATTTTGGGATTAAATATCCTTAGGATTAAGCCCAACCGGACATTTAATGTCCTTTATGTCTTTCAGCCAAATGTTGGTTATAGGTTCAAAACCTTTGAAAGACATATTGGGAAGTCCTTGCCAATGAGGTGGGGCATGGAGGTTTTCTCTAGCATTTAGCTAGTTTTCCTCCAGAACGGTAGTGGGACTTCCACCGCCAATCATGCCCTCGGATTGACTGTGCTGGTGATGTGGTCGATCTCTACCGAACGATGAAGATGCAATATCGCTGAGTCCAATCACCACTGCTGTTAAAAAAAATTATACATATTTTGGATGACCAGTATAATTAAACAATGTTTTCTAAGGAATGCTAGCGATGGTGAGGTTGAAAAAACAAAAACAAACCTTCAGTTTATGTTTTAATGGATTTTTTTTTAGGTGAGTATTCTTGAAGAAGATAACACAATACATTTTTTTACCTTATACATTTAATAAACCTTATAACAATCTAAATCGTTTATTTTAGTTCCTAAACTATGAGAGTTTTTTACTAGTACTTCTCTTTTTTTTTGTTGAAGTGGTTGGTCTATGACAGTTTGACTAGCCCATGTTTTCAATATTTTAGGTGTTTCTTTTTATTTTTTTTTCTTACCAATTTGCCTATTAAACAAAGTTTTTAATAACGTAAATACTCAAGACTCTTGTTAACATTTTAGTACACGAGCATGGTACCCGCGCAATGCGGCAACGTGACATTAGTTGCGATGTGGTGGCATCGACGGATGGTGATGGTGATGGTGATGGTGATGACGTCGGCGTCAAGTGGTGTAGTTAATTGATACAAACTTAAATTAACGATAAAATGGTAATGTCACATGTTCCAAAGTCCCAAACTTTTCAACATAATGGATGTTTAGTTGTTAGCTATGATGCACCGAACTCTAAACAGGTAGGCGTACCCGTTTCTGAAACTTCATGGGAACGGAAACTCGTACGAAACTCTTACGAAATGTTTCCTTGAAATTTTCATATATACCGAAACGTTTCTATGAAGCTTCCATACCATATTTAATTAATATTAGTATTTCAATGAGCTTTTTCTATTCCAAAAACGACTGTCATATTGCTACTATGCGTACCCCCTAACACAAACCAACTACATTATACAATTGAGATCACCATCAAGCTTTTTGTATTCCAAAATTGATTTTACAAATTTACTTTCGTGATCACCGGTCACCATCAAGCATATGTTATAAAATTATATATATATATATATATATAGGGAGAAGGGAGTATAAGGTTGTCCCATACCCAAGCTTAGGTATGGAACCCCTCACATACTAATATTTTAAACTATAAATATCATGGGGGCCATGTGTTTTATTAATTATACAACAAATATTATAATATTGTTATGTGAGGGGTTCTATACTTAAGCTTGGGCATGGGACAACCTTATATTCACTTTTCTCATACATACATATATATATATA
This sequence comes from Erigeron canadensis, assembly GCF_010389155.1. Lineage (NCBI taxonomy): Eukaryota > Viridiplantae > Streptophyta > Magnoliopsida > Asterales > Asteraceae > Erigeron > Erigeron canadensis. The sequence continues at coordinate 10,407,581 of NC_057767.1, read as the reverse complement.
TATTATATATATATATATAGGGGTTTGGTATTGTAAAACAAGTATTAAGGTAAAACAAATAAAACAAGATCTTAACCATTGGATCATGGTTAAATTGATGCACGAAGATTCACGAAGCAATTAATACACGATGATTTTCATGATACACGATGATTTTCAGTGAAAACAACTTATTGTTTTATTTGTTTTACTTAATACTTGTTTTATTTTATCTAAAACCTATATATATATATATAGGGTAGAGATCCTGGAAGAAGGTGTTTTAAGGAGAGAAAGGAGAGAAGGTTCTATAGACCAATTAGAACGCGACATGTGTCAAAATGGAAAAAAAATGCGCGGTGGCATTTTTGTAAATAAATCAAACTTTTGTCAGCCTGGTTCTGAGTCAGCTTGGGTCTGGGTCAGCTTCGGTTATGATCAGCTTGGTTTGTCAGCTTGGTTGGGTCAGCTTGGGTTCTGGGTTAGCTTGGTTGGTCAGCTTGGTTTGGGTCAGCTTGGTTGGTCAGCATGATCAGTTTGGTCAGCTTGGGGTCAAGTTGGGTCAGCTTGGGGTCAGGTTGGGTCAACATGGTTAGCTTGGGTTAGGTTAGCTTGACAAAATCTACACAAATGTAGATTATGGGTTTTGGGTCAACTTGGGGTCTGGTTCGGGTTGGGTCAGGTTGGGTTAGGTCAGCTTGACACAATCTACACAAATGTAGATTAATCTACATAAATGTGGATTATGAGTTTTGGTCAGCTTGGGGTTGGGTTGGGTCAGCTTGGTTAGCTTGGGTTGGGTCAGCTTGACACAATCTACACAAATGTAGATTATGGGTTTTGGGTCAGCTTGGAGTCTGGGTCAGGTTGGGTCAACTTGGTTAGCTTGGGTTGGGTCAGCTTGACACAAAACTACACATAATCTATACAAATGTAGATCCCAAGCTGACCCAGATTTCAGGCTGACTAAGCTGACCCATAACCTAGGCTGACCCAACCAAGCTGATCATAACCGAAGCTGACCCAGACCCAAGCTGACCCAGAACCAGGCTGACAAAAGTTTGATTTACTTACAAAAATGCCACCGCGTTTTTTTTTTTAAATCCACATGTCACGTTCTGATTGGTTCATAAGACCTTCTCTCCCTTCTCTTCTTAAGACACCTTCTTATTTGATCTCTCTCCTATATATATATATATATATATATATATATAATCATAAATAATCTCCAAGTCTCAAGTCTTTCTCTATATAAAATCAATATATTTTATTTTTAAATTTTTTTATTGTCGTATCTTTGCCGTACCCATATCCTAAATTTTTTAGTTTTGTCGTTTCCTGTTCCCGTATCATTCTTGTGCCCTTTTGCTGTATCTGTTTCGGTGCTACATTGGTTGTTAGTTTGATATCGGTAATTGTATGTCAATGACATTCGTATGATGTTAATTAGTTTGATATCGGTAATTGTATTACTTTAGTACGAAAGTAATACTAATTGATGATCAAATTATTATTATTTTTATAACAAATAAATAAATTTGTTCGATCTATTTGTATTCATAAACCAAAACACATCATCAATTGCCAATGTTAAGATGACATCAACAATATACGGATGACTCATAATGCATTTAAAAACTTGTAAAAAAAGTTATTCACTTAATTGCTTTCGTACTATCATAAACCACATAAAGAATAATATTAAGTTCCTAAACTTTCACATGAGACGCGCGAGTAAGATGAGCATGAGTTACTATACGATACGATACTATTAAAAAGCCCATGGATTCTCCCTACGAATCTTGGCTTCCTCTTCGGGAGTCATGTCGCGGAACTGATTCTTGACAATCTCCAGATTAAATGTATAATCCAAGCATAAATCCATCAGACCCTGGATTTCCAGATAAATTGCAGCCTTATGTAACACATGAACATCATCTTTTAATGACAGCATAAACTCGGTATCAAACGTTTTAAGATCAGCAGCCTCTGCATCATGATGATTATCTTTCTTTGTTTCTGAATTATCATCGACATGTTTCTTACAGTATTCGATAACTTTGGAAAGGAGGACCTTAGCGGTGACGTTTGGAAGAGGGATAACACCATCAGCACATCCGTCTTCAATCATATATTTGATTATCTGTGACTGACTCGCCACCGCCTCATCAATCTCGAACGTCTCCCCGTCTGAACTCTTGACCACGATGGCCTTCGACATGATGACTTCTTAGGACTGTACGTTACGTACGATAGAACAAAGAAAGAAACTAATTAACCGTAATTAACTGTTCGTTTGATCATTTGGGCCTAATGGGCCCAATATGTTTCTCGATCATTCGTTTGGGACTAATCGACCAGTATGTATATAACTTGTGTATTTTAGGCCAGTTGGGTCAAAGTTGAATACTTAACGGGCCTAGTGGGCCCAATATATTTCTCAATCATTTATCTGGATCTAACGGGACAAGTCTGATATATATGTATGTATCTATTAGGTATGACTAAATTATTAAGTACTTATTTACATGGCAATGTGTTGGTAAGTTATTATCAAATAAATCTTATGGAACTTTTATGTGTCTATGTATGTATAAGGTATGTATGTATAAGGTATATAGGTATAAGGTATAAGGTATGTACGTATAAGATATGTATGTATGTACATACATATATGTATATGAATAAGGTATATGACATTTATGCATTATATACTTACTAGTAACTAATTTGTAATTTTTATAAATATTTATAATTTGTTATTTATTAACTTTCGATAAGTATAAAATATTAATTTATTAAAGTTATAATATTAGTTATTTTATTAAAAAAATTATAATTTTTTTAATAATAATATTATTTTTGAATAAAATTATAATAACTAATTATTTTATTAATACTTGTTATGTTAACGTTATTATTTTTTTAACCAAGTTATAATAACTAATTATCTTATTTAATTATTATACTTACTATGAAATTATAATACTTATTTATAATTATTCAAAAATTTATTATTTTACTTTAGATAAGTATTTATTATTAAATTATTTTAAATTATGTGAATTAGATATTTTATTAAAATATTTCGTCGCAGCCTTTTCGCGGCCAAAAAACTTGGCGGGAAAATTTTTTCACCCCGCGGGAAAAATGAAATAAATAGAAAAATTCACAAAAATATATTTCGTCGCAAAAACTACTTTCGTCGCAAAAAACTTGACGGGAAATTTTTTTCACCCCGCGGGAAAAATGAAATAAATACAAAATTTCACAAATATATATTTCGTCACAAAAAACATTTTCGTCGCAGCCATTTCGTCGCAAAAAACTTGGCGGGAAATTTTTTTCACCTCGCGGGAAAAATGAAATAAATACAAAATTTCACAAAAATATATTTCGTCGCAAAAAACATTTTCGTAGCATCCATTTCGTCGCAAAAATCTTGGCGGGGAAAACTTTCCATCCCGCGGGAAAAATAAAATTAAAATAATGTTTAGAAAAATATATTGCGACGAAATTATTTTGTGGCAATAAACATTTTTATTAAAAAAATAAAAAATATAATTATTTCGTCACAATAAACATTTTCGGCGCAAAAAACATAATTTGACTTTGAAAGTCAAAAAGTGAATTTTTTTGTCGTGTAGCGGGTTTTTTTGCGACGAAAATCATTTCGTCGCAAAAAACCAGATTTCTTGTATGAATAAACCAAATGAAAGTTACATTCACACAATAAAATAAGTGTAAAAGTTACTTACACTCCCAAATACTTAACCCTTATATATACATGTAATTATTATGATTGTGGTGAATACTTATTAATATTTTAAAAACATAAAACTAATAATACAAGCAATAACTTTGTTTCAAGTTATCTATATATAATATATTTTTTCTAATAGATTTGTGGTGAAAATTAAAATAGATATAAAAAGGAAGTTTAATAGATCATATATATATACTTCAAAAAATTAATATAATACTTGTAATAGAATACGTTTGGAAACCAAGGTAGCTCAAAAACCAACATGCATAATGTTTATTAAGTATAAGATTCGAATTAATTAACAAAACCAATTTAGTTGAATTGGTAATAGGCCATGTCATCTAAGAGGTGCGGTAGAGAGTTCGAATCCTTTCGGGCTTTCTGCTTAAATTTTTATATTCTTTATAATAAAGATGGTAAATACAATAGGTGTCAGCTTACATGTCGACTTATGATGGACTAATGACGTGAGATTGCCACGTAGAAAAAAGATGATGTGGTGAGCAAAGAACCATGCCATGTATGTTCTTGGAGATAATGAATTATATATATATAGAGATAAAAGAAAGATAATTTGAGACAAACTAAAAAAAGTCCAAAAAAGGACCATTGATATTCGTAAGTTACACACCACCATCATGATATACAAGACTTTTTTGTAAAAACACTAAGACTTTCCGGAGACGGGCCCACCAGAAAATCATATCAATGGTCCTAGTTGGTCCTAAAATAAGAGGTGGTCTCAAAATATCTCACCCCGATATATATATATATATATATATATAATTAATGATTTGTTGAACTGAGTAAAAATTGAACCATTAAAAAAGCGCGAAGTTAGATTGATGGTCATTTAGATTTTGGTTAACGGTGACCGGCCGGTTAGAAAAATGGATACATCATTTGTTAGAGGTCTCGCTAAGTGATTTTCTGTTTGATTGGATATCTTTTATGCATCTGAATGTCTGTACTTGAGCTTTAACATTTTGTTTGAATAATTTAGTTATTTAAAAATTTACTACTAACCAATTAAATTACCAATCTATACATCACATGTTGTGTGCTAATCTAACTTAGAGGTATGCATAATATTTTACGATTTTCATACAACTATTTTTTTGATACATAATTGTGATAACTTATTATAGATTTTGTATTGTTCTTTTTTTTTTTTCTAGTTATTCATTAACTCAAAAATCGTTGAGTAATTATTGAAAAGTTAAGTCAAAAAAATTTATTAAAAAAAAGTCAAAAATTGATTTTAAATTTGTAAAATGATATAAATTAAAAAATATTAGTTTTCATAATTATATTTTAAATAACATTAATAAATAATGTCTACAAATTTATATTAGGAAATAAAAATTATCTAATTTATTAAATTAAAATTAAATGTAAAAAAGTTAAATTAGGTGTATGACATCATCGTTTTGATTTAAGGGTCCAAACTTCTTTATTCTAGAATTAAGGTTTTTCTTTTATATATATTTAAATATGCTTAGCCAATTTCATACGTATTCTAGTCTACTTGATTATATTCCAGCCTACTTGTCGAGAAGTCAAGTAATGTATACGTCATTAGTCTGAATTTAATAAGTTTGATATATAAACAATATAACTTAACTTTAATACTTTTTACAACGTTTGTATTTTAAAATCACACAAATTAATAGTCCCAAAATATATGCATGTATTTAAAAATTCACTCAAATTAATAGTCGCAAAATATATGCATGTGATTTTGATTTAGATTGGGATCTAGATTTCCCTTACTTGATGTCAGATGATGATTTTGCATCCAACACAACTTACTTATCTTAATCTTAATATATACTATAAGACAGTTGAATTAATGATTTATTAACCAATTAAATCACTTAATAGTCGCCAAATAGGTGCTTTTTAGCGAATTCCGCCAAAGTCTCTATGTGAGCCCATCTATTCCTTCTTTCACTTTCATTCATTCATATTTTGTTTCTTGATTCTTTCCTCCTCCTCATCCACAATTCTAAATTTATTAATTTTGTTGTTGTACACGTCATAATTGTCTCAACTACTACTTTCATTAGTATATGAAACTAATACTAATTGATGATCAAATTATTATTATTTTTTTAATAACAAAATAAATTTATTCGATCTATTTGTATTCACAAACCAAAACACATCATCAATTGCCAATGTTAAGATGACATCAACAATATAGGGAGGACTCATAATGCATTTAAAAACTTGTAAGAAAGGTTATGCACTTAATTGCTTTCCTACTTTCAGATACCACATAAAGAATAATATTAAGTTCCTAAACTTTCACATGAGACGCGATACGATACTATTCAAAAGCCCATGCATTCTCCCTACGAAACTTGGCTTCCTCTTCGGGAGTCATGTCTGGGAACTGATTCTTGACAATGTCCAGATTGAATGTATAATCCAAGCATAAATCCACCAGACCCTGGATTTCCAGATAAATTGCAGCCTTTACAACTCAACAAAAAAGACCGACAAAATATGTAATGCATGAACACCATCTTTCAATGACAGCATAAACTCGGCATCAAACGTTTTAAGATCAGCAGCCTCTGCATCATGATGATTATCTTTCTTTGTTTCTGAATTATCATCAACATGTTTCTTACAGTATTCGATAACTTTGAAAAGGACCTTAGCGGTGACGTTTGGAAGAGGGATAACACCATCAGCACATCCGTCTTCAATCATATATTTGATTATCTGTGACTGACTAGCCACCGCCTCATCAATCTCGAACGTCTCCCCGTCTGAACTCTTGACCACGATGGCCTTCGACATGATGACTTCTTAGGACTGTACGTACGTACTTGTGATTTATGAACAAAGAAAGAAACTAACCGTAATTGATGTGTTAAAAAAATATATATGTCGATAGCAGCTTTATTTGAAGGGTACGTATATACATTATTATTTATATGGAGAGATTGAGGCTTTGAATTAATGATATTGGGGTTGGATTCTAATTCTTCAATTCTATATGGAAAGCTTGATGTGTATAGATATGGTAATGGTAATAATCCTGCTTCACAAAAGAAATTTTGTAATTAATGTGTGAAAAAAATATATATGTCGATATACAGCAGCTTTATTTGAAGGGTCCTGTTGTGTAAAATCTAGTCTTAAACAATAATCGAATAAATAATATCTATAATAATAATTATATAGTAATATAGTCTCACAATAAAAAACTAAAAAGAATATAAAAGAGAAAAGAGTCGAACGAGAATTTGCTTTTGTTGATGCTGCTTAATTCGAAAACTAAGCCAAAAGGCTTTCACTTTCTGTCGACCTCCTGACGTACACCCACGAGATCCTCTTCTCTAAAATTCCCTTCTCGACCGACACCTCTAGCCTCACGTACGAATCTCTAATTCCTATTAATTGCCTTACGAATTGTCTCCAGCACCTCCTTTTTATAAGAGAATTGTGATCTCTATTTATATAGATTATATGAATGCTGAGTTAGTTTTCATACGTAAAGCCCACGTTGGCAATTGCCTTATTTTTTTTCTGCCGACTCACAAGGAAAAGAGTTAAGACTGTCTACAGCTCACCTCCCCATATCCCGCTCAGGGATTGGGTACAGTAGTTGTTGTTGTCACAAGGAAAAGAGGTTGCGGCCTCTATCTTTTTTTTTTGAACTGGACAAACACAAGGGATGGGCCAGCTTGTTTCTTTTCTTGCTTCCTGGGCTTGCGCACCACAAGGCCCAAGGCCTTGAGCCTTTTCTTCTTTTTGGCTGAGAAAACCACGAGACCACCATCATCTTTTATTCTCAATTTCATAATTGCGGTTGAATTTGTTCGACAGCTTCACACACTTGCACATTAATTTTGACTTTGTTTGACTTTCTTTTGTAGTATGATCTTTCATCTAGCCGAGTCGGTATAAAAGTGATTTGGACTTTTATTCTTCAAGTTCATAATTCAAGTAATAGAATTTCATCATTGGCTCCTTATTGACAAATAATCTTCATTTGGTCTATTTTTGCCATTTTTCATCTTATACACCTATAACCCAATAAAATCACATATTAAATATAAAAGTCGATATAAATAATAACAATTCAAGTATAAAATAAATAAAAGAAACGATATTGCGTAAAATAACTATATATAAAATAGGCGATATCAATGACACTAAAAAATGTGTGTCATAAACCCTTCAGATTTTACAAATTATGACAGTATTTTTATGACTTCTCACTTTGCGCGTTATCTATTAGCGTGGGTCATAAAAAGCGGGCCAAGGATAACCCTGTTTCTAGTAGTGATTAGTCGTCGTTTAAATTCCGGTTAACATTAGACAATTCAAAAATGAATACTTCATCTATTAAAATTAAGCAATTTAATTATCATTCTATATATCGCATGTTGTGTTAATCTAAGTTAAAATTTTGCATAATATCATTGCAATCTTCATATAGTTATTTTTCTGATATATAATTGTGATAGCTTACTATAAACTTCATATTTGTTTTTTAGTTCTTTATTAAGAAGGTCGGTTTGATATTTGGTTCGGCTTTCAAAACATTGATTTAATAAAAACGTTATATGATAAAAATCTTATACAAAAATCCTTATAACCAAATTTTATTCGTTATATGATAAAAATCATATAAAAAAATTCCTTATAACCAAATTTTGTTTGTTATATACTTATATGATAAAAATCATATACAAAAATCATTATAACCAAATTTTATTCGTTATATGATAAAAATTCTATAGAAAAAAATTATTAATAAAAACATATTACGTTAAAAAAAATAGTTTTATCGTCAAAAATTAAAAATTAATTTTAAAGATGAAAAATGATGTAAAATATAAAAGTATCAGTTTCTATAATTATATCATTAAAAACATTAAATATTAATGTCTACAAACTTTAATAAGGAAATAATAATAATTTAAATTTTTTAAAATAAAATTAAATCTAAAAAAGGTAAATAAGGTATATGACATTATCATTTGATCTAATGAATGACTCTAATTAAAAGTTGAATTTTATCTAAGGGTACATACTTTTCCAATTATGAATTAAGGTTTTTATTTTATATATATTTAGAGATGTGGGTACTTATTTAATATGGGAGGCGATCCTTACACAACATGTTTGCCATACACAACAATGTATGCATTATATTATTGTACTGTACAAATGTATAATGCGTACAATGTTATGTATAGTTAAAAATGGCTGTGTAGAGATCATTTCCCATTTAATATATGCAAATTAAGTTGTGTAGCGCTCTTGGAAGATCCTCTCAAGTCTCAAAATGAAATTTGAATGGTTTTTTGTAAAACTTGTATATTTTTTTATGGGTTTGTGTAAAATTTAAAGATAGATGGATATAGTAGAAATGACAATGTATAAGAACAGAATCAACAATTGGGTGTATATCTATGAACTATCCATTATAGATTTGTAGGTGAATAATGATGAAAACTAGTAATGACATATCTTTGCATTGTAATGGAAACTCGTATTTTATAACCTTATAAAATAGTTGACCGATTAGGTGTTGGGTATTGTAAAATATGTATTAAAGTAAAATAAATAAGACAAGAACTTGACCCTTAGATCATGGTTAAATTGATTCACAAAGATTCACGAACCAATTGATGCACAATGATTTTCATGATGCACGGTGATTTTATTGAAGAAAAACCTATTGTTTTAAGATTGAAATCATCTAAAGTTAGCTTCAACTTTACTAGTAAAGTTGGTGATCTCAACCCTTGAATTAAAATCAATGGTCAAAATTCAAATATAATTTTTGAATCTTGACCTTTGATTTCAATCCAAAGGTCAAAATGATTCCAACTAAACTAGTAAAGTTGAAAGCAACTTGTTTCATTTGTTTTACTTTAATACTTATTTTATTTTACCTATTATATATATATATATATATATAGGGTAAAGTTATTTTGAGAACCTTTTTTTGCGAGAACCTTTAAGAACTTTTCAAATCAAGCTCAACCGATGATTGTTCGTTACATGAAACTTGTTTTTTAACTGTTTTCTGAATAACTTATGTGTAATTTTGAGGTTTATATTTGTGTAGAGGCATGGATTTCTTGATCACATGTGCACGAATATTGCTATGATCACATGTATGCAAGTCAATCACATGTAATCATAACAATATTTGTGCACATATGATCAAGAATCCAAATCTCCACATAATTGTATAACGGATGATAATCCATGCCTCCACACAATTATAAACTTCAAAATTACACATAAGATTACAGAAAACAATTAAAAAATAATTTTCATGTAAAAAATAATAATCGGTTGAACTTGATTTGAAAAGTTCTCAAAGCTTCTCGCGGAAAAAGGGTTTTTAAAATAACTTTTCAATATATATATATATATATATATAAGGATGTGAATATAAGGATGTTAGGTAACAGTTTTTTCTTAACCTAAAGTAGTTGATCAATATACAATGATCAATAATACAATGACTAACCAACAGAAAATAGTCCATAGATAAAAATCTATGTAAAAGTAGTGTTAACAATGTGTTACGTACTTACGTATGATTAAATTTATCCTCGTTAATGCTATGTCGGTATTTCCATAAATTGGTTTTGTAATTCCATACTTTCATTAGGGGAGAAGATGATAATAATAATGATAATAATAATGATAATAATAATAATAATAATAATAATAATAATAATAATAATAATAATAATAATAATAATAATAATAATAATAATAATCTCCCAATAACTATAAAAGAGCTTCCTAAATTCTTTTTTAAAAAATCCACAACCCTTAGATGAAAAACAAAATTTAATTGTAACCTTTAGATTGTTTTCTTACCTCATCTTCCTTTTTTAGATTTTTACTAAACTAACAAATAACTAGTACAATACCCGTACGTAGCTCGGGTAACGATTATTAAAGTAATTTTATATGTCACACAAAAAAACAAAAAAGAAAATACCAAACTGAAAAAAACACGAAATCATAATAGTCCATAAACAAAAGTGACAAAGTCATAAGAAATAGATCCAAACACAAGTCGCAACCTAAAAAATGAGATTTGTTCAAACCAATAATACGAACACTTATGAAAATCCATATTTATGCGGCGAATTCTTAAGTAACTTCATTATTTTTCAATAACATCTTTCACGCCTTCCATATCAAGTCCGTCCTTCATATCTTCATCTTTCACTTGCTCATCCTTCACATTTTCACAAGTATTTGTTGATGCACTTGCACGAGTAGTTGATAGACACCCTACTCCCCATTGAATTTCGTCAATCATGATTTCCTCATCTTCGGTTACACTATTTGGCAACTCATTCTCGTTAGAATCACAACAGTTAGCATGTGAGTGAAGATTACCAAACATTGGCACCATCGTTTGGCCTACATATCCAGTCACACCATTGTAGTCCTTTAGGGAATCGGGATGATAACCGTAGTATTTAGTGACTGTATACCTACGTGAAAAATGAGGTGCCAAATTATAACCATCAACTTTGATCGCTAAGACGACTGTTATTCCCATCAATTTATTATAGAAGAAATCCCATATCCATTCGGGATCATCAGCGCCCTATAAATTAGAAACATATGAGAAGTTACTGCTTAGGTTGTTTGTTGTTAAACTAATGAAAAATGTATCAATTAACTAACCTCGTTATTAGTCATCATAATCAACTCTTCCACAGTGCATCCTAAAATCATTTCCGTGGCGGTGTTAAAAAGAACACAATGCATTCGCTCCATCTTGTCCATGACTTCTATCACCAACTTGTAACTATATTGAAATAACATCACTAATACGAAGCAGACTAAAGAAAAATTTAATACAATAATAGTAGCTTACCTTTGACGTGGGTTTATAACATCCTGTTGACACTTTTCGCAGTAATAATGTACTCCTCTGAATTCCACTTTCTTATAACATTGAGGGCATTGTATGAACTTCCAGTCATTATGTAAGTCAAATCCGATGACCATTGCATAAATTACAAACGTTGTTCCCTGGTAAGAAAGGTCCAAAGCATAAACACAAATGATTGCATTATATGTATAACGAATTAGTACATCGTCAATTGCTATTGCAAAAATACTAATTACCTCACTAACACCGTTATCTAAACAGGTATAAACAACTGGAATACTTGTCAACACCAAGTCTTCAGCTTTGGTTTCGACAGATGTAAAGATAACCGGTTGAATTGGTCTGTAATAACATGATGTCATGAAAATAGTTGCGAGTAACAATGGTTAGAAATTGGTCGTGTTTATCTACAAAAAAAAACGATAGACTATATAACCTGTCCCTATATTTGCTGGCTTCGAAAATCGGAAGGTTCAAATAAAGCTTGGTTGCTACTGTAGTACTCAATTGCAGTGCACCTTAGAAGTTAAAAAATAATGTCATGCTAAAGGCATGGTAACCTCGAATCCTTTAAAAATACATATATAGATATATTAATTACTCATACGAAGATATTTTCCAACTTTGCAGCAAGTCAATACGATCACGATATTGGTATCCATCTTTGAACGAATCACATTATCATCGTAACTGAAAGCCAAGTTTCCCAGCAACGCAATATTTAGCGGCGTGCCCCTGCGGTTGTTTTATTATAACTTTGTTTTTGAAAACACATGGAAATAAAAGATGTTATTGGATGTGATAAGATACCTCGTGTCGGATATGACAATTTTTTGAACTTTTGATTCAGGTCTTTCGTTGCCTCCAACAACATTTTCGACAGGACCCCACTCTAAAAGGACTCCAATGACATCTGCAATATACATGTCTAAATATGTGTCTTGCATTTTCAGATACCTATAGGATCAAAACATAAAAAGAAACTAACCTGTGAGATATGTATCATTTCCAAGACGAGTATGGATTTTGTCGAATGCCACAAACTCAAAGACATAGTGACAAAACATATGTGGACGTATAGGGGACACTTGTATACGGGTTGCAAATAAGAACTCAACAAAAAACTCACGATATAAAGGCCTGTACTTAGAGTCATATTTAACCACCTTGAGCTTGTGTATTTTGTAGACTGAACCTTCCACGACAGAATTCTTGAACTTATGCATAAGATTAACAGGCACCTTTGCATGTATTGAAGATCGCTAATTATGATGACCACAACAAATTAACGCAGACAAATGTGTTAGACAATACAAGTCTTATGTGACAACACATGAACACAATAAAAGTAATTAGTAAACATAGATGGTTACATCTCAGGTTGTATTACTCTATCTTTCCGTAATGTTACACTTACACCTCATTTATCAAGTGGAAAATATTATCTCATAATGATGCCACATTAAAAAGAACAGCTTAAAAGACTGCTTTCTAATATTAAGTACAAGGATATTCAATCATATTATAGTTATTACAAAATGAGTGTATTCACTACTTCCAAAAAACGAAATGATGCATCGAAAACAATTCTTTGCAATCAATTGTTAGTTGATGAATATCAGAAATGGCTCTAAATTTAAGAGCACGGGCAGTGGAGAATCATATGAATTACTTACTCGTTCGTCGACTAATATCATGTCAATAGAAAGAACGCGACAGTGATGGGATTGTATGTAGTCCATAATCGTGATACCCGAGCATTGATCATCCACTTGTCAGTCAAATTAGGACGCAAATCACTAATATATCTATAACTGTTGCTCATTGTTGTTCAACGTGGCTGCAAGAAAAAAAAAGGGAAGAAAGTGTTAAACGCACAGACTATTTGCGGCTAAAAACTTATAAATACACTTTTGTTCAATAAGCTGCTGAAATACAGGTTATTATTATGCTAATAATGATCCAAGTTTATTATGCAACACCGATATTAGACCATACCTATAGGCAAATTATAATACACCTCTTTGAAAACAACATTTTTTGTTAGATTATTAGCACACTTTCCTCCGTTATCAATATAGAATCGAAGGCCATGTCGAGAAGTCACCCGAGATGCAACAACGTATAGTTGCCCATGCGTAAAGACTGGTTTCTCAAGATAAGCACAAACATGGTTGAATGTTTGACCCTGGCTTTTGTTTATTGTCATGGCAAAACATACTTTGACTGGAAATTGACGTCGCTTAAATCGAAAGGGCCAAGATGTTGTATCTGTTGGAGTCATATCAATCCGTCCGATAAAAGCTTTTTCACCGACATGACTTCCTGTGATTATCGTTCCCTCAATAACCAAACGGGTAATCTGAGTTATGACCAGATGTGTCCCGTTACACAAACCTCGTTGCAAATTAATATTACGTAACAATATGATCGGGGCGCCAACCTTTAATTCAAGTTATGATTTGGTATCCCTGAAAAACACAACATGTTAAGGAACTCAGGAGGATATGTGATTTGCATATCTTCCAAGTTGTCTGTAGTTGGACAAATCTGATCGGCACTTAGCAATTCATGCATATCACCCGTCATGCTATTGAGAACACGTAAATTGATCTTATCAACCACATCATTAGTTGGACATAGGATGCACCTCTCTTTCAAGTAATCAATATCGTTGATTCTATCTGGCAAATCAGGGAATGTACTTTGCACAACAGCATCGATAGGGTCGTTCTGTACAGGAATCAGAAGGTCATCAGGAATAGTTACCCATGTAGCTTCATCTTCGTCGGCAAGTGCAATTGCAGGAAGTCTGCCATCCCCCATATCTAAAATCCATTTATTAAAGGCCATCCTCTGTTCAACCGCTGTGTCATCCATTGACGGGTCGCGAAGCCGCATGTTAATTGATAAAACAAAAACCCTGCAATTATCCCATATAATTGATGACTTGTTAACTGAAGATGAAACAATGTCGCTCCTACGTGCATTTGGGATAACAGGCAAAATTTGTCTGAAGTCACCACCGAGAACTACAACCTTTCCACCAAAAACTTGGTTCAAGGCATTTGGATTATCCTGCTTACAAATATCACGGAATGTGCGATCAACAGCTTCAAAACCATGTCGATGTTGCAAAGGTGCCTCGTCCCAAATTATTAGTTTTGTTTCGCGGATCAAGTTTGCAAGATCTGAAGTGACATCTATCCCGCAACATGACTGGTCGTCAATTTCAAGAGGGATGCGAAACCTCGAATGTGATGTTCGGCCACCAGGCAATAGAAGTGAAGCAATACCAGATGAGACAACAGATAGAACAATTTTACCAAGAGACCGTATCCATGCTATAATTGTTCTCCACAAGTATGTTTTCCCAGTACCCCGCAACCGTAAACAAAAAAAAGACCTCCATCTTTCGCATTAACTGCTTGCATTATGTTATCATATACATCTCTTTGTTGGTGATTTAAACCAGCATACAGATGGGTGAACTGGTTCCATTCATCGGCCACATTGAATGTTCTTTCAGCAACAATTAACCGGTTCCTACCAATATTCATCAAGGTATGATCAATCTGAGGGAGGTTTGGAAAATCAGTCAACGATTTGTTGTTACCATTCAATATCGACTCTATCCTTTTCAAAGTGTAGTTTAGAATTTCCTGTTCTGTAAACTCCACATTATCGTTTTCCAAAGTCCTACGCTCAGAGTAAACAACATCTTCTGAAAGATAAGGAAAGGCTTCTCTGAAGAAGTGTGCATGATCAGAAACTTCACAAAACAACAATATTGTTACAAAGAGCTCACGAAGCTGATTGCCTAACTTCCATTGAGATGCGTCTATTATTGACTATATCCACTCAACGTCATCCCCTAGCAGATTCAATGCCTTACATGCAGACATATATGAGGGATGCAGTTGACCATCTACAGTTTTGATATCATCAAAGCTCTTGGCACCCCGTACAATATTTAGTAACATTCGAAGATAGTATAATTCCCCCGTTGATGGAGAAACATAATATATACGGCCTATACTCGACAGGTTACCACGTGGCTTCCATTCTTTATCATGTTCATGCCATGTAAAGTGTTGTGGGAACTCAGCATAAGTTAGATCCTCAGCTTCTGGATACAATGTGTTAGCGGTCATGCATGCCGTGAACTTAGTCACAACAGAAGAACGCCTGTCAAGAACAGCTTCTGGTCGTTCATTACCGTTGAAGTAAACTCTGTTATAGTGCTCCTCGTGAAATGGAAGCCTTTAAACAGCGATGGAATGATAATGCATTTCAAACCCAAATAGTTTCCAACATGCTTCAGAAGCTGAAATGTAACGCCAATTGAGGTAACCTTCAATCTCGTTCTCGTTGCTTAACATCTCCCTAAAGGACATTCTAGTATTCTGACCTTCAATAACCACTGTTGCACGATCTGGACCTTTGTTAAGATAATTAAAGAGGTACTTTACCAATGACCCCTGGTTGCACCACTCGGCATTTATATGACAATCATATTTCACAAGCAAATCAACGTTATGGGGGACAACAAAGCGATTATCAAGAGGAATATTCTTCCGGCCAACTGTTGCTTTTCTACCATTAGCAGGTCGTTTATACCGTGGCCACCCATCACGTCTAACAAACGTCTCCTCACAGTACTCTTTTGGGTAGCCCTTTGTACAGTTTCCACCGGACATACAAGAGTTTGAACGATTATGCTCTCCACATGGACCATGCATCATATGACTACGAACAGCTTCAAATGCAATTGGATCATGTTCTTCAGAAGGCAATTCTGCAGATATGACATGATCAATCTCAGCAGGACTAAAAAGCTTGTCGTGATCGTGCAAAAAAACGATAGCATGACAATGGGGCAATCCACGTTTTTGAAATTCAATTGTATAGATAACTGCATAAAATAAGCATCACAGTTTATACAAGATGATCAAAATGATATATATATATAAATTGGTGTAAAATATATTCATAAATACTAACCAGCCTTTACTTGTCCAAAATGATTCTTCTTCCTTATGTTTGTCATTAGCTCGTCCAATTTGATTTTAAAAACACGTGCAATGAGGTCTGGTCTATCACATGGTGGTTGTCCCGGTATGGCAGCATCAATCTCGCGTTGTATCTCAGGCCATCGCGGGTTACATGTCATTGTTACAAATAGATCTGGAGTTCCAGCCCAACGACATACTGCCATGGCATCTTGATATTGTTGCAGCATATGTCTAGGTCCACCTGTGAATGATGAAGGTAAGATAACTTTCCGACCGATTGCATGTAAATCTGTGTCTCCATTAGTAATGCGATCTTCCAAACCGCTGTATAGTTCAGATCTGATGGTATCTTGATTTCTCTTATACCAATCAAGATCATGTTCGAGTACAGCAGAATATGCATCAACCACAAATGTATGGAAAAGGCGACCTGCTGAATGCAGTGTACTCCGTTCATGGCGTCTATGGTGCAAACGAAAGCAATAGTATTCCCTCATACTTAAGTTTTTCCTCCGAGCATTTTCAAGCACATTGAGAGGTATGTTCAAATGAAAACCATCTTCGCCATATGGGAAAAGCAATGGATACTGCAAAGCCATAAAACTCGGGTGCAACTCAGAAATACGTTTAACTGTATTATGACCTGGATCACCACCTCGCTCTTTGACATTTACATCCCTGTAATCAGTAGGGTTACCATCTCCTGGTATCAATGCAGCCACCTCAGAAGCAGTTGGTAAGTTGTACTGGCGTCCGTCTCTTTGTCGTGTGCCTATTAGGCGAAGAGTAACAGGATGAATTGGTGAAGTACTGAACCTTTCTCTTGCCATTCTGAATGCCTGTACCAGCCAGTTATGTTGGTCTAGCATAGATATCAAATCTTGAACCAATGATCGAAGAATGACATCTTCACGACTCGAAGTCAGCCTCTTGTTTAGTGCATAAAAACGATTTTCCACTTCATTTTCGGTGTCATATATGTAAAGTTGGGAAAATCTAGGACGACCATCCTCATGAGTTGGCAATAAGGTTCCCATTCTGTGGTGGTTATGCCCGTTCAAACGAAAGGTGTAAGGGCCACCACCATCATTTATATCAGTGCATACTTTTCCACCAGTGGATGTGAAAGAAAACATCGAAGATAAAAGCTTCATATGTTTTCTAAACACCTGCGAACGATCCCCGCCATTATAATCCATCAATGTTGTTAATAACCCTGGAGCAGCTTGGAGAAAAGGCAGCTGCACCTTTCCGTCTCCACAACAGAGTGAGAACTTCGGGTTTCTGGGTGAATATGTTTTAATTGTGCGCTCTGCATACCACAACCTTGCTCCACAATGTATATACTGACATACCGCTTCACCACAGTCCCAATATGCAAACATCCTACCTGAAATGTGAAAAAATTTAAACATAACATGTTAATAAATAGCTCTTGCAATGTAGTAAAGATTAAAGACAAGTAACTCAGAGTTGTTACTTACGGTGTTTTCGTGCGTTTCGGTATACATCGGTATTTTGTGTGATGTCGGGAGGATCATTGCTTGACGAAGCAGGATTATGTAAAGCTTACCGAACGTTGCGTTGAACAGACGGAGAACCTGCAGAAGATGGAGGTCTGCCGCGGCGTCGTTGGGGTGTAGTAACAACGTTTAAAGGTCCCTCATTTGAAGTTGGCAAGCTTGAGACTTGGTTCGTATTTATTCTGGTCAAATGGGCTGGGTTGCCATTTGTGTCAATAATAGTTCTCGAAGAAACAATGTTTTGAGGAATCGGCGAAGGAATGTTTTGTGTAGGATGGGGGTTAATCAGACGAGTTGGAGGTCTACCGCGACGGCGTGGAGTTGTATTTGTAGCAGCGCTGTTTACGGTGACAGGACGTTCACTTAACCGTGGACGCCCTCCACGTCTACTGACTTGTGTTGGTTGAGAAGTGTTTAAGGATGGACCGACTACATGAGTTGGTAATCTAATGCGAGGTTGATTCAGGGGTTATACAGTGTTTGTTATATCACTCAACGGTAGTCCGTTTGTTGTTTTATTGGCCCCACTGTTATTATTGGATGGTCGGGTCATATCTTCTCAACTAAATGTTTAAGCGTAAGTGACAGTAAGAACTCAAAAAAGCACGAGATCATAGAGTCTAATAAGCTAAACATAACAGACATAGCTAAAATAAATAACTTTATGAGTTAGAAAGCTTAAAACAAAAGTCCTAAACAGCAACACAAAGTATCCAACTTTCATAGGGTCATGGAAGTCCTAAACTGCAATACAAAGTACGAACGGGTATTGTACTATGTTGCCAAGTGAGATCAGAATCGGATTGTTAAGTGAAAAAGGATATCAAGTGTAAGTGTTGTCATTGCAGCAAGCGATATAGGGTCAGGGAAGTCAAAATATGGAGTTTTATTTGACATATATTTTTATCCTTGGAGAGTTTGTAAAATATGTGGTAGATTTGGTTAGTCAAACTATAAATATTTGTATTTTATTGTTATTGTAAAACCAATGTGGAAACCTGGGTTAAAAAAGTGGGTTAGAAAGGTCAGTCAAATGCACAAATATTTTTTTGATTAAATATGGTATTATACCTATTTTATATATATATATATAAGTTGAGAGTTGGAGGAGGTTTGGCTGTTTTGGATATTATGTGTTATATATAGACTCCTCATTTTTTACTAACTGGAATTTATTGGCATATAAATATACAAAAAAATACACATTAGGTATTAATGGGCTGGAGAAAAGATTAGTTGGTTCGATACACCCTAGGTGCGCTCCAATTCCTCCAAGAACACAAATAATCCTTCAAGGTTCAAATCAACAAATTCTTGTAATCTCAAATTTATAACTACGATTCAGGTACAAATTTTATTAATTTTTCAATATGATGTATAGTAAAATCCCCAAACTTGATCTGATGGGTTTTTATGATAGTATAGTTAATTTATTTACTTTTGAATATAGAAAATATAGTGTTAGTGATTACGTAATACTTGTCAATAAAATGGATGATCTTCATGTAAAAGATAATTTATTTACTTGTTTATGTATAAAATCATGTAGGATAACTGTTTGTATAATGTTTGACTCAAGTTTCAAGTATTAAAAATTAAATAAATAATTTTTTTTGTATGTTAGATTTTGGACATGCTTTTCTTTGAAGAAGGAATATGAAACAATTGCAACTATGCGGCTGCATTTTATGCAATCAGAAAAACGTCGCCCTGACCAATTTTCTAATTCCTTTGTTAGGTGGTCCATTGGCCAGACTGGTTTTCCTAATATTCTAATTCCTTTCGTATGTGGTCCAGTGGACAGACTGGTTTTCTTGGACTTTGGGGAGAGAAAGTGGATGCTATTCAATATCACATAACTGAAATTGAGAAACTGAAAGATCAGGTAAGATTATATCTTTGAGTCGATTTATTTTGATATCTAACAACTTGTAAGAGATTATGGTTCTGATATCATACAAGTGTGGCTGATTTTAGCTGAATGTCACATATAAAGAACGTACATTCAAACATTTATATGTGATCGGTCGGTGGGGAATCGTGATCCATTTAACTGTTTACGAATTTACGTTAAGCAGAGTTCTTTTTTTAGGTGATTAGTTTTTTATGCATATAGTTGAAGAAAAAGAAAATGTTATGAATAACCCAAAAATTATCCTACATGATTTTATACATAAACTTGAGTCAGACATTTATAAAGAAACCGACTTGATATTGTTCTGGGTACTGTCATCCAGGACGTGATTTCCATGTGAAATTTTCGGTCGCAGTCCAACCCGTCAGAACTGAAAACCGTCTGTATACCGAGCATGGACGGTACCAATTTTCGGCAGCATTCGTTATGGTCTTATGGTAAGCTTCCATCTTATCTTTTTCTTTTTTTGGATAAGTTGACATTAATTGTTATAGAGTTAAACTGTATTGTAGGTAAAAGAAATTATAAGAGAAGTTTATGGTTTAAGGAATGCTTAAATGGTAAATACACATTGTGGCATTTACTCCAAATTTTGGTTATGCCACTCTCACGGGTAGGCTTTATAGTTGTAGAGAATTGAACTGCAAACATCATTCACGAAACATGTGAAATTTCGAAACGGCCCAGATCAAGTTTTAGACCATATTTTTTTTCTTAATATTATTTTTAGTGAATTTTAGGGTGAGTGGATGTGAAAATGTGTATTGCTATTTGATATGCACGATGGGCTCGGTGTCTATATCTCAAAGTGGAACACCTACCCTGTTACTTAAAAATGTGGATTAACCTCCTTATAGGACATCTTTACTGGATTTGTAAATGGTCTCATTCAAAGTATGGACTTTGCATTTGAAAGGGTCAGTCTACGTAGCCATGGTGAAACCATTCCAATGTTGGTTGCATTTGTAAGGGTGTCATGATTCTTTGTGGTTATCAAGGTAATGTTTTGATCTTCTAGTCTTTTTGAATGAATTTCTTAAAATCAATTTGAATGGATTATTTACTATTTAACAATTTTGTTGAAGAATTAATGTACACAAAACATGCAATAATTGTTTGATTTTACATTAGGTTCATCCTTATTGCTTTATACAACTACAGAATTTAAAAAACACCAAACGTGTAATATATAAACTAACATGCATTCAATCATTACATTGGATTAAAAATACTAACCTTGTGTGGTTTATCAAACTGGATGATGGAAGCGTAGCCTTCCTCAACAAAAATGATTTACCTAATCTGGACAATTACCCATGAGAAAACTTAATTTTGCAACTCTTAACTATTTTCAATTATACATATAGGAAAAACATTACCTTTAATAATACTTGTTCAAGTAAATGCTGATGATTTATGTTATAAGAAATGGATTTGAGTATGATTGTGTTTTTATATAATGATATGATAGTGGAAATAATGGAGGGAAAAAAAGTATATGAAATTTAAAAGTCCAATGTTTTTAGTATAGTTTGTTTCAATATCTAAAATTATGCAGATTTAGTTTATATTTATATTTACCCTTAGGGAAAAAAAAAACAGAGAGAGAGATACAGAGATAAGGTATAATAACCAAGTTAGCTAAAATGAAGGCCAAATAAATTTCCAATTCTTACTAATTTATAGGAGAAATCACGGATCATATATTTTTAGTCTTATCCGCTAGGCCACCATATTTTAAGCATATTAACATAAATATTAATAGTATTAAATAAAAATGATACATTAAATAAGATGATACTATTTATAAAAATAATTAAGAAAAAATTATGTGTGTTATCTAAACATCTAGCCATCAACTTCAAATTATTATAAATTGTCATGAGATCATCATTCTGATAATTTGTCATTAAATTTATATATAGTAAATGACGTATAGTTAATTGAATAATCCAAATATAAGCAAATGAAAAGAACTAACTTTGGTTTCTAATTAATATGTAAAAAAATATAATTTAAAGAGATCATTCATGAAGCTGTATACTTTAATAATAATAGGCAACACTAAAAAATAAAAAAGGTCTCAACAACTTTAATTTAATAATTGTTACATTTTAATTTTAATAACCGTTAATTTAATATTTTAAAAATATTTTAATAATAATAGTCAACATGTAAAAGGTCAAACAATTAATCCGGTGTACATTTAAAATTTATAAGTTATTAAAATAACAACTTTTTTCATGTAATGATACGGAGAAGTTGTAAAGTATCAATGTAAATATGAAGGTTAAAGGACAGAATGATAAATAAAATGGTATCATGATTTATTGTGCTTTTGACTTAGCGAATGAACAAAATATGTGAAGAATCAGAAACATTCCACCACAAATATATAGTAAAATATAGATGACAAATTCAAAGTAACACAGATGAAAACAAAAATTTATTAAATCCTTAAAAGATGACAAGTAGTCACCTTTACATGGAATTATTCAAAGTAAAAAACACCCTAAAATTAAAATTGAAAACATAGATAATGAAACACCTAAACCAATAACTTAGTCGAGAAAGATGATATAAATGACATCTAAACATCTAGTCATCAACTTCATCGTCTTCATCATCATCTTCGATGATAACACGGTTCATCCGGTTTCTACTTTTGACGACCACTTGATTCTTTTTGCTTCGTTTTATGGGATGAATTGGGATTTCATCGTCAACGTCAAAAAGCTACTATATAACCATTAAGAAAGAGAATTAAAAAACGATAATCGGAAAAGCACGAATATACAATGTAGACATCTTTTTACCAATTTAGTTTTGCCTTCGTTGTGATCAATTTCATCGAATAGAACAAATTCATTGAACATATCAAACTCATCATCACCGTGCAAGTTCTCTTACATAAAACATCAATATTTTGTTAAAAAAATACATGGAATAAAAGTTTGGGAGGTATTATTGTAAACACGTTACTAACATGGTTATTATTATTTTCAATAGGTGGAACATCATCCATGACGACGATCCAAGAAAGGAAAATCATCATCATCACCATGGTAATTCAACTCGGAAATTTGGTCATCATGATCATCATCACCATCGTAATGCAAATCGTCAATCTCTTCATCTTCCGAATCGCTAAGCACGATCACCTCCTCCCACTTCCAATTTTTCAAGTTATCCTCACGTTTTTGTTTTTTGAAATCGAAGGTATCATCGTGTTTTTGTTTTTTTGCATGGTTGGATGACAAGGTAACATTTGTTTTGTTGTTTGGAGCCATTCTTGTGGAAAGTGTTTGTATTAGTGATTTGTAAATCTTGTGATTGATTAGTGAAGCTGTGGAAAAAAAATGCTTAACATGCCTCTCTTTAAATAGGCGTAGGGTGTACCAAATGTTGGAGGAAAATGGTGTAAAATTGAATTTTAAAAACTCATAATTATCTCATTAGTTGTTGCAATAGGTGAAACTGCCGATTTTATTTTACCATGTGAAGACAAGTTGATAAGGATAAAGTAACAAATAACCCTTCTTTGTTGGAAGATTTAATATGGCTGAATAATGAAGTATAACTCCACGTTTTTTTTAAGAATGTAACTAACTATTTGATAGAGTCCTTATTAAAAGGATGAGTTTTAATGGCTAAGATGAGGCAATTGATAGATCAAATGGACCATATTTAATTTCAAGCCCACTCATTGGTGGCAATAATTATATATAATATTATAACATTAATAATACTTTAAGTAACTAACTAATTACAGTAATAATATATATATTTCAAACC
The DNA here is from genome assembly GCF_010389155.1 of Erigeron canadensis. Taxonomy (NCBI): domain Eukaryota; kingdom Viridiplantae; phylum Streptophyta; class Magnoliopsida; order Asterales; family Asteraceae; genus Erigeron; species Erigeron canadensis. The sequence continues at coordinate 10,383,682 of NC_057767.1, read as the reverse complement.
AAAACATAAATGACAGATGTGGACTTATAAGGATATACGTCCTTATATTTTTATTTCTTATTGTTGTTATTACTTTTTAGATTTATAATCATCGACTATACTTAATTAGATATTTTAGAGTTTTTTTGTGTTCATTTGTTTTTGTTGATCTGTTTTTAAATTTTAAATGGTTAGCTTATATATTATTAAATTAAATCCGCACGTTATGTAGGGCTGAATGAGAACATAAATAAATACAATAATTGATAGTTATATTATTATTCATAATTTATGATAATATAAAAAACTTTGAGATTACGACTAAGGAAACAATAAAGTTATAGTTTTAGAATATATGATGTACGTTATGTTAATAATATAAAAAATTGTGATAAATATTCGTTAAATATAATATAATAAATGTTTTTAAAAAAAATAAACATAATATAATAAACAATCTCATTTGAAAAAAAGATAATTATTATCGATTTAATAAAAAAACATAATATAATGTATATAATTATCTATATACTCATATTAGAAGATAGAAAAATATTAATCATTTGGATTATGATTGATGATTATGATTAAGTTGATGATTAAGATAATACATGGTAACAAAAATATAGCAATTTAAATGAAAAAATGACAACTCATTAAAAATTCAATTGATAAAAAACCAAAAATTGACACCTAAGAAAAAATATATCCTATTCAAGTAATTGAAAAATCTCTCGAAATAATATGCTCAAGTAATGTAAGTATGCTTAAATTGTAATGAGAATATCTTCCAATAATTATAAAAGAGAACCTTAAATAGATTTTTTTAAAAATTACAACCATTAGATGAGAAGCCACTTTTAACTGTTACCTTTAGATGATTTTGATGATATCAACTTCCATTTTTAGATTTACTAATTAATCATATATTATTATTATTAACTATTATTAGCTATTACTAAATAGTAAATGACAAGAGACATTACTATGACCACCTATATACATTAGATTTTTACCTTTGCACATGAATACAACAAGTTGCACGAATATTAGATGTAACAAATCATAATGTAATTACAAATATTTCTAAAGGTAAATTATTATAATGTGACACATTAATTGAAAGAAAATTTAAACACCAGTTATTTTTTCAATATAAGCATGATATAAAAAATTAAACATAAATTTTACATATCGTCTTTATATATTATAACCCAAATGTATCATTTCTTCCTATCTTTATCATTTATATTGTTCTGTAATTGTTTTTTAGATTATGAATAATACTAAAGATTATTTTCTCCACACTCTATAAGTGACTAATTAAATTGCTATTTGGAATTAAGGAGTTTTAAAATATTTTAACGTAAATATTCTCAAGCAATGACTTTTATGTTATGTGTCAAAGTTTGTCATTGTTTTGACGCAAAGAAAAAATATAACTATTTTTGAAATATTTCAATGTTAGATGGTTTTGAGAAGGATAAATACTGTATAAATTGATAGATATATTATTTTTGTTTGTTAGGCGCTCCAATTGAAACACACATATATACATATAATTACATAAACGAAGAAGATAATTTGAGAGGACGCAAAAATAACTATGAACCCCCCCCCCCCTTTCCCACTTCTCTCGCCCCACCACTACTAGCACCATCGTTCTACCACCTCTGTCACTACCAACACTCTCACGACCTTCTTCCCCGCCATCATCACCACCACCATAGTGGAGGACGTACCGTATAACACCACTACCACCATATTTGGATCGTCGTTTATCAAATCCAAACCATTTTCAAATAAGTTTAGTTTCCAACCCTTTTGTATATAATATTGATTGCTACACCCAATAAGGTCGAAGCTCCCTTTAATGGCCTACGCCTGTTGGCTAAGGGCAACACCCGTACTATATTCGTAGTATATTGGTCCATTTTCAATAAGTAGCCAATAGAAAAAACATAAAAAAAATAGTTTAATTTTTTTAATGGATTATATATATATATATATATAATCAAAAATAAAATAAAAAAAGAGAGATGAGAAATGTGTGCTCACATTTGTCATTGCGTTCCTTTAAAATAAATGTTTCTCGAATAAATAACTCATCCTGATATATATTGTAATTTAAATTTAGTAATCTAATCAGTGATTTTGTATAGCAATGGAGATATTATGTTTTTTCTTAAAAGATTTACTATTACACTAAATAAACAAGTTTTATTTATGTCGTCACTAGCTTAGTAACCCACGCGGGCAAATCAAAATATGATCAAAGTTTGATTAAATATGATCTCATAAATCAATTACAAGATAATGATTAATAAGTAAATGTCTAAAAATACAAAGTAGGATTTTCTTTAATAATAATAATTGATAATTGATAATAAAGAATGATGTAATCACAATGTTTATATTTATATAAAAGATTATGCAAAGATTTAACAAACAAATAATATTAATTTAGGCAAAGCTAATATATATGGCCTCCAATAATTAACTTTTAGTTAAAATAATACTAATTAATTTTGATATTAAATTTTTTATATGACTTTCATAATTATGGTAGTTTTTTAAAAGTTAACCAATGTAACTAAGTTAATTACACATACAATTAAGACAAGATATGTCAGACTTTTCGATATTCACGATCAATTTACACGTTTTTTAGAAAAATATAAATTTATGTAACTAAACAAATATTAAACATACATTTAGGTTTGTGGCAAATTAAATATTAAAAACGTTATTACTAAATTTGTGACATCACATAACAATTATTTGTTATGCATTTTGTTATATATCGTTAACATGTTAAGATATTTTAATGAATAATACATAATTAATTGTATATAGTGGATATAATAATTTTTAAAATAATGATAACAACGTCATTTTTAACATTTGTTTTTCCAAAATGTATCAATACTTGATATTATGAAGGAATAGCATGTTGTTAGTTATATATGTTCACCCGCGTATTACGCGGGTTAATTATCTAGTAATAATAATAACAACATATGACAAAATCAAAAGATGCAATTAGGAAAGATAATTAGTAGAATCCAAATGTCAAAGTTTTGATAGTTTTGGGAAGATTTTAAGAGGTTGTTTAGAAAGATTATTTTCCTTTCATTAACTGGATTAATCACTTCTAAAGAGAGAAACCTTTTTAAATTTTGCCTGGCAAAACAGTTGCTAGAGACTGGAGTTGTATGACATTGTAATTCCGTATTTCCAACTTCCAAGTTTCCAATTCTTTTGATTTGGTTACTTTTCACAAAAAAAAAAAAAAAAAAAAAAAAAAAAAAAAAAAAAAAAAAAAAAAACTGGTATTTTTTTTTTCCTACAGTACCTGGGCTATGATTTTTGGGCTAGTAAACTTTTCTTATGAGTTTGTTTCAGATTTTGGGCCTTACGGAGAGTCGGAGACAGGAGACATAATAATCATAATTAACATTGGTAAGCCCAATAAAACATGAAGTACCATCCAAAGAATCCATGTTACATGGCATCTCCACCGTTCAATAAAAAAAAGAAAACATGGTATCTCCAAAGTGCAATCTATATGCGAAATCCTAAATCAACTTTTTAAAGTAAAAATAAGATATATCTCTACATCAAAGTTAAATCTCTGTATAAAATTTATAAGGAATAATCACTTAAAATTTATGTTTAACTCAGTACTGACTTAAGGTGTTTAGAGGCCTTAAGGGAGATCAATATTGGGGGCCTAGTTCGTTAGCATATAAATTAAAGTACATAATTTTTCAAATTTTGTATTTAACGACTTAGTTAATAAAAGTTATTCAATATACGATTGAGGAAAAACATTTTATTCAAAAACTTAATATAAAGTAGCTAGAATGAAACTTAAAATTTTAGGTGTAATGTTTTAGTCTATGTTCCTTTATCGGATACAGTCACGTCAACACGTACATATAAGGATATAGCCGATAATGGCATACGCTCTTTATTAGTAACAGCATACGTAATTTTTTTTCTCATGGTTTTTCCCATACTGTAATAATAAAATATTTCTAAATTACATTATTATTATTATTACTATTATTATTTTGAACTCTTATTAGAAAATTTGGTTCAAAATGAATCATTCCCAGCTTTCTTATTCCATAGAAAAGTGATGATATTGGCCAAGTAGGAAAACTTTGGACAAAAGGAAAATGGGACACATGAAATGTTGAGGTCTAGGCTGATAGCGATGAATAATACACATCTTAAATTCACCAAAGAACAAAGGAAATATTATATAATAAAAAGCAATAACAAAAAAGAACCACAATGGAAAATGACCTGTGAATTGAAGTATAATCAGCTTTTGTTACTGATTCTCAGGGATACCATGCACAAAGCGAATCAAAAGATGCATATTATAAGCTACCTTTTCCAAAATCGATTCAAATCGGATAGTGTCTCTGTTGTCACGCTAATTGACATAACAAAGTTCTTTTTTTTATTATTCACTCATATGCTAGACGACAATAAAGATTAATGATATATAATTTCGTCAAAGACCAAATGTTGGGAAGTGACATATAAGCAGTCATACATTATTTACCGGAAGGTAAAAAAATTGTTTTCAAAAACATTTTTTGTTGTGTGTGTATGAATATAATAAAGAAGTATATGTGAGAAGAAATAAAAAAAAAAAAAAAAACACATTCCTCCATATGTTCATATAAAAAGGTATTTAAGCTTATAGAGCATACAAAATATATATGTAGGGATAAACACATCAGGGATAAAAATCAAGTAGCATCCAAGTGTTGGGGTGTGTAAGATGATTTTAACGATAGCATATATTAAAAAATAACTACTTGCAAGATGCTGGAATTGAAGTCAGGGAGGGGGTTGGAATTTTTTTTTTTTTTATTTTATAAACAAAAATAACCGTTAATTGATTATTTATATTTTACTTAATACATTTAACATGAGCCAGTAAAGTCACCTAAAGGTCAATCTTAATAGTTAATATTATCATCCCACCTAAGTTTTTGTCTACCTCTTCTGTGTACTAGTCGTCGACACTCACAATCCCTATCCTCACATGACGAAACCATATATCTCAGCAGACCCCCACCCTCAACTTATTAATGATACAGATACTTGTATCTTCGAGTCCTATTTAAAACTCCAGTCGATATCATATCCATCATGGTTTTACCGCATGCCCATTAATTTTAGTATTTTCATCTCTGTGAACTCCATCTAGAGTACAATATAAACAAAAGTTAATTACAAAAATTGTCTCCATCGTGGACATCCACTTGTAGCTTTCGTCCTTGAGCTTTTTAATTTACAGTTTTAATTCAAAAAACTTTGCTCCGTCAACACTTTTGGTCCGGACCATAATCGTCCGTTATGAAGGAGGTCACGTGTTTGGCACCTGATGGGTAATTTAGTAATTTGTCTTCGAGTTAATTACATAAATTGTCTTTATCATGAACTGCCACTTTCAGCTTTGAGTTAGGAAATGAAGCTGGAAGTGGAGATTCACGATAGGGACGATTTCTGTAATTAACTTTAAGTCAAATTACGAGATTACTATTAAAAGCTATGGACCAAAGCAGAAAGTGCTGGTTCACGATAGAGACGATTCCTTTAATTAACTCTAAGCCACATACGTGACCTTGTTTTTAACGGACGTTTCTGGTCATGACCAAAATAATGGACGGAACAAAGTTTAGTGGACTAAAACTGTAATTTATTAAACTTAGGGATAAAAGCTGAAAGTGGAGGTGCATGACCAGAACGACTTCTGTAATTAGTTTTATAAACAATTAGGTCAAAGATGTGATAAGGGGGTTTTTTTCACAAAATGTAATGTACGCTTTAAAACAATAACGATATAACCTGATGGGAAGAAAGGAATCAAATCACAATAATAGAAAATTGGGTAGAATCAAGAAAAGTTGCACTTTCAACTTTTATGTGTAAAAGAAGGATTTCGAACTCAAAAGACGGATGCTAATGCACATGGAAATATGAAAGGAGATCAAATAGTTTCTTTTTGGGCTGATTTTTTGTATGTGTTAGGCAAATTGGAGTTCGAAATAAAGCTAATTAAGGGAGGCATCAAGGCACATGGTTCATGCATGCCAAATTGCCAATAGCTCTTCAATTCACATGAACATGTTCTTTAAACTAATATGTTAGGCCATGCCAACCATCCATCCATCTAGTCTTAGTTTATAGCCAAAACAATATATTTCATCTATGATTATCCTTATTATACTACTCATCATCATGTGAAATTGTGAATGTACGTGTTTCGTTGATTTGTAGTACGTGTAATGTAGCATGAAGATTTAGATACTATATGTCCCAATTAAAGAGAAATGTACAATAGGTAAATTTCACAATGTCATGATAGCTTATTGTGAGATCCGTCATCAAAACTGACAATTTAATTATTATAGCATCTAACTTGAATTTCTAATTTCTTGACTGGTTAATGTGCCTACATAGTATAACAAACGTAGAGATTGTGTGATAATTCCAATATGTGACTTCTATTACTTGGATTCCAATGGTTTAGGATTTAGTCACTCTACGTTGATATTTAGACATATAGTTATATGTCATATTCATTTCGATACATTGATAAATCTCTATACCCTACTTAGTGTGTTAAAATCTATAATCATCAAAGTAAATTTTTCACACTTATGGATGTTTAAACAAAATGTTAACACTTAAAAGTGTACATAACTGTCAAATACTTTCATATTTAAATGTGTGAAAGTCAATTGTAACACATAAATTTTCACACTCGTGTGAAGAAAATAGGTGTTACAAATTGACTGTCACACTCTTAAGTGTAAACAATTGAAATATTTTTACACACTTTAAAGTGTGAACTTTTGTTGTCCACATATATAAGTGCGTAAATATCGTGATTATTTAATTTTTTTTCACACTTTTACCCACTTTTAAATGTAATTAAATTAAAAAAAAATTACATTTTTAAAAGTATGAAAAAACAAGTATTAGCAAATTACATATTTATTTAGTGGTAGATGTACCATGGCCCAACATGGGTCAGTAGCACCATGTTACATCAGGAAAATTTGTTAGTGATTATTATATGGTAAAAGAAAAATATGGACCTAGGGATGAGGAGGTGGAACAGAATTCTAATTGAGATTGAAATCGATACCCATTTTTATTGGTTTGCAAGATTTGGGATTGCGAAGAAGTGGTATCGATTTTTAAATGAGATATGGATCGACTGATAATACAATATTTTGGTAATTTCTAAGATTGTTATACGTATCATGCCCGTCTCCAAATGGACCCACGTGATTATATATATATATATATATATATATGAGGTTATTTCTTAAACTAAACTAATTTTGACTCAATATTATGACTATGTCGCAAGAGAACATTTATATGACACCCATGTTACCGCTCTCTCGAGTTCGTTCCCAAATTGGGTAAGGGGAACACTCGAGCCATGTCTTTGCTTTGCATAAGGTCGATCGCTTTATTCTTCATATCCCTCTAGTCCTAATTTTACTTATGCATTATTTAGAAAGGATTACCGCAACAACCTTAACTAAAGCAGCCTGGGCTGGGTGGCTGGGCCCACTCCATACCTAAAGGAGCTGTATAGGCAAAAGTAGGGATGAGCACGGGTCGAAACCCGGCCCGACCCGCGACCTGCGAGAGCATGAAAACGTGACCCGTGACCCGACCCGTGAAGGTTCAGGTCGGTTCGCTTCGGGCGTGTCACGGCTTTTCTTCACACTTTTCTGGTTTTTGCCTTCACCCGACCCGGCCCGAACCGTCCAACCCGTGACCCGCGAAAACACCAAAAGCGTGACCCGTGACCCGGCCCGTTAGGGCTTCGGGCCGGTCCGTTCAGTCCGGTTCAGAGTCAGACACGGGTCAACGGTTTTTTTGCTCATCCCTAGGCAAAAACACTACAAGTACAAACCTAGATTGTCTGCCCAAACAAGCTATTTGGTGCTAAACTCCAAAGTCAAGAGAAACAACCCTTGTGTACATTATGGCCACTAAGCTATTTGGTGTCAAAATGTTCAATTCCCGGGTTGAAAACAAAGGTGTTTATGAAAACAAACAGGTTTTTTCTTGAACTGAAATTGAAATAATAAATATAGGTAATATTGTTGAGTCCAAATTTGTCGTTAAAAATGACATTTAAATGCTATATCTATTATTATTTTTGAATGACAGAAGAACTGATAACGCTTCCTGTATTTGGTTTTCTATCCCGGGTTCGAATCCTGGTGATGCCTTAAAAGATTTATTTTTTCATGTCTTAGAATGATTGCGTTGTTTAAAAACTTATTTTCTTAAGCATATGTTTGTGGTATCGGATATAATTAATATTAATAAAAAGTAATATAAGAAAGGGTTTAACTTATAATCAACTATACTAAGGGGATGTTTGGTATTGCGATTACAAAACAGAATCCGCGTTTTCAAAATAGATTATGCGTTTTCAAAACTGCGTTTTGAAAAAGCAGGTAGGTACATGCTTCTCCAAAACTGCGCTTTCATAGCCGATAATCACTTTTTCATACAAACACTTTTCTAAATTATTTGCGTTTTACAAACGCAATAATCAGATAATCACTTTATAACTCAATCCCAAACACCCTCTAAAATTGTTGAGATAAGCTTAACGCATTTTAATGCTGCCCTAGAACGTTTTGGGCTTTGTAATAACCTGTTAACGTAACCACCACATAACTCTAATATTTAGTTATGTGAATGTGATACTTTTTAATGGCAATAGAAAAATCGATTTCAGGGCATCTTAACCAACAAACATTCAAAAGAAAAACAAAACTCATAAATTTATCATTTTCAAAATCAAACTCAAAATCTGTAGTTAAATTAGAAATTTTAAGAGTTTTAAAGCCGTAATTTAACAATATGGAACCGAGAGGACCCACATGAACTAACTTTAGGGAAAATCTAACCCATATTTGAAGTGATTGAAAAGATTTAGTGTCGTATTTAATAAAATATAGTAAATGCTAGTCGACTAAAAATGCGATACATCATACACATTTGCCAGTCAATACTGTGTTGTAATCAACCACACCTTCTCAATAGTTTAATTATCTACCCATGACTATTTATTGGCCAAAGTCATTGAATAATATTTTCTAATACAACAAACGTAGACAAATCATGACAAATAATCATTTTAACTTTTCCATATAAATATTTTTTAGATTATATTTGACAAATGTAATAATCCAATAATTATTTTAAAACCTAATCACAAACACTCTTAAAATTGCGTTTCAAATCTAGATTGTAAAAAACTTAATCTCCACATTATGAACCATTTAAATTTAAATGTAGACAAACTTAAGAGAAGAAGAAATGATACGTACTATAAAACTTTGTTAGCCATAATTGTAATAAAGAAAAACTTTGACATGTTGATTGTTGAGTACTATACTACTATCTAGTAGTGTATTACTTTTTGGTATGATTGTTATTTTGAATATATGTAATATATAGAAATTGTGATGAACCCTATATATAGACGTATGAACCTTATTAGGACAATATATATGAATATATTCTATACCGACACATGAAACAAAACTAAAATCAATATTACTATGATATGTTACAAGAACGATTTAGTGCTATATATATATATGCGTATTTTTGTAAGCCACATAACTTGCAATTTTATGAAATAGAAGGCATGAGTTTAGTTCCATGAGACTGAATAACATGGCCCGAAACGAAGTCAACTCACTTTGCTTACGATTTTACAAACACAAGCCACAAGGCCCTACGACTCATACTCAGTCCATGAAATTTCATTTCATGGCCCGCCATTAAGGTTGGTGCCGATATGTTTTTATTGAAAGGCCATTGTGCAATCAAATATGTTCTCGGACCCATGTAAGATTTACGCCAATATTCCCTTACAAAAATACGAATTGTCTTCTCCTAGTGTACCCTCAATCTTCATTTGGGTTCTCATTATTCACAATAATGTATTTTGTTTTGCGGGTTTTGTGATACCTTTTCCCAAGAATGTTAGAACTTCAGAATTACTCCATAATTTATTAATATTTGTCTTTTTAATTGATTCGTTATGCACCATCTCCAAATGTCCAAAAAGTAGGAGTGGTTTGCTTTTAGCCCGTGTCTAACAAGTCACTAGATTTCTGTTCACAGGTTTACAAATTTGAACAAGTTAATTAAAGCTCTTCTAAAGAAGACTAAGGTCATTTGTGGGATTACTCAAGCTCTTGATCAAAAATTGACTAGTCTAAATGGAGATATCTTGACTCTCAATTAAAATCCAGAGACGAGTTTCAAAGATCATATCTAAATTTTGACAGTTGATTTTAATTAAAGGTAAGATGATATTATATTAAACCTTTAAATTAGAAACAACTTGAAAGGATTTCCACCATTTATTTATTGCATATTGATCGTCCGAATAAAATTTTTTGTCTAAGCAGCATTGTTTAAATTTCTTTGCTTTATTTTCAATAAATATTATATGTTAAAATAAACCAACTGGGTTGATTAAGTGATTAAAGTCTTTGCCTTTGGAGCAAAGTTTAAGGGTTCAATATGATTCTCATGCCTAGCAAGACTGGAGACCCTTTTATATTTGGTTAACTTGGAAGTGGTTCATCTACCTTATATAGAGATAAAGTTGTGTAAATCTCAACCTTGTACATACGACGTCGAAAAAAGATGGTGAATTTTGGGATGAAAATCCTACCAAGTGAATTATAATAATGGTTGTTCTCACCACATATATGTTACTATAGTGAGTATGTTGTTGATCTTCTGATTAATATGCTGATAAATGTTCAAGTAATTCGAAAGAGCATTTGAAGAGATGGTTCGTGATGCGGGCCTAAGTCTTGTGGGAGCATTTCCTTTTGTTTTTAGAGGTTAAAGATCACATGACTAAAAAGAATTGACGAAAATGCCTAGAACTTGAGTTATAAGATTTGGTTTTGGGTGAACCACCACTAAAAACGACCATAGGGGATAGCTTTAGTCATCTTTCGGACCTAGAAATGATTTATTTTATCTACTATTAAAGTACATTTTGTGTGTTTTTTTTTTAACGAGCATAGTACCCGTGCGTTGCGACGGTATTTTATAACTACTTTTTTAGATGAATACACAAAGTGTGTCAAATATAGATTATGATATCCTGTCGATTGTTTTAAAACCATATAAAAAGATCAATGTTAATTAAATTAGAATCACTTATAAATTGATAACAAAAATAGTGAACTGTAAAAAAACAAACCAATATAATATTTATACATACATTAAATAGTGTTGTAATGTGTATAGGGTATTTTAGGAACTATAAAACTGGTGAAATGAGCATTTTGAGAAAAAAAATATGTTTAAAATCTTATAATCCAATTCTACTTATAATTTAGGGATTACAGAAGTCTTTTGGATTTTGTTGGTAAGCATGTGTTCAGCCCATATATCTTCTTAGACCCATTTAAAGTTCTAAGGTAAAGGTATTATGATCCTGGAAGCTAGACATTCAATTTTATGAATATATGAAGAGAAAATTACATCATTAGCCAATTTTTGTTGCGATTGTATCAAAATAACCAAGTCTTTTTAGATTATCACAAAATAACCAACATAATCGCAATAATTTGAGAAAATCGCATAAAGAACATGAAAATCGCAATGAGAACCTGAACATCGCAATAAGATTTCAAGAATCGCAACGAGAACATATAATCGCAATGAGAAAATCGCTATGCGATCATGATAATCGCAATGCGATTTTGCAAAATCGCAATATGTTGACTTTTTTTTTTTTTCTTCCAATGGAAAAAACCCCTTATATATGCATTGCACATAATGGTATTTTAGTCATTTTACCTGTTATCTTCCCCAATGGCTAATATATCGGTATCTGAATTCAAACATCTAAACAACCAAACATCCACATTCACAGATCTCGATCTTTACAATACCTTGTAAACCAAAATAAATCTCCATCTCTATACCTAAAATAAATATATATATTCACACTTAACATATACATATACTGATTAAAAAAAAAACATATATGAACATACAAATCACACGCCTACATTTGTGATTCTTTAAATACATATTAACAATTAATCAATTATTTGTTGTTGATATAAATCTTTCAATTTTCTTGCTTTTCTTTCAAATAGATTGCGGGCCATTGAAAGTACTTTAATTTTTTATTCTTTAGATACATGGTTGTTGGAAGATTTATTTATTTGCTAGTGATTGATTAGTTTTTGATTTCATTTGTTTTAGATAACACAATCGTTTTTGAATAACACAGCGATTTTCCATAAGAAGAAAAAAAAAATAAAAAATTCAAAGTCAACATATTGCGATTTTCTCATTGTGATTATATGTTCTCGTTGCAATTCTTAAAATCTCATTGCGATTTTCAGGTTCTCATTGCGATTTTCATGTTCTTTATGCGATTTTCTCAAATTATTGCGATTATGGTGGCTATCATGTGATAATTCAAAAAAACTTGGCTATTTTGGTACAATCGCAACGAAATTTGGTTATTGTCGTGATTTTCTCATATATGAAACTTCATTTTTTTTAATCAAAAATAAATACGTGTTTTTTCATCAAAAAACGCCCTAATTATCAGTATTTGATGAATGAATGATAATTGTTTTTAGCATTCGTATGAATCAGTAGATTCAATTTGTGTTATCACATCTATAGTTTATATTAGTTTTTCTGTTCATGTGGGGTAATTGGATGAGAACCTCCTGATCCCATGTACCATTTGATATCCACTAATCCCTCAGCTAGGCTAGTGTCCAGATGAATCTTAACCACTTAATAATCCCCTGATTATCTCAAGTTTGCTTTTCACAAGACTCGAACCTAGGACCTTTCCGAAAAAATGGCGGCCGTACTTTGTAAGTAAAATTATCTAATCCAAAACAAGACAACAAATTATCATTAATCATCGAGTGTTGACAAATCACTACTCATAGATAAACGAAAGATATAACTATTGGTTTAGATTTAATGACTAAGACTTAATAAAAATAAATATATATTTAATATTTTTGTATTTATACAGAAAGGGTTGTTAATGTCAAAATTTAAACCAAATTGGATTAAAAAAACAATAACTAAAAAAAAAAAGATTAATACAATTGGAATGAGTAAAAAACATATGTTATTATTTTTCCTATCAAGATGCATAACAAATCAAACTAGTAAACGTTGTAAGAAAAGTGAAAAAATATAATCTTGATGTATCACGTGCCACACAAATACTTACACGTGACTCACACCATGCAAGACTGCTTCCTTTTCGAGTGTCTATATATACCATACAGTACAACTTGCATCTCATATACTTTGATATCACTCATTCAAAAACTCTCCCTAGCTAGCTACCTATATCCCTATTTTATTTCATATATTCTCTTAAAGTTATTACTTTTAACGGATTGAAATGTTAGTAATTGTTAGCAGTTAAATTTTTTCAAATTAGTAATTAAACGTCGATACTCGAGGTTTAATCCAGGAACTCCAGAGAGACAAAGTCTTCCCTATAGCTAGGTCACTGGTACACTAAATCTGCTTATTAAAAAACTTTTCTATATTTTAGCAACAAAAACCCCGTACAAACCGAATCTCATAATTCTCCTTCACCGTGATCACATTTTTGGGCCAAGTCATGTGTACTAAACTACTACTTCTAGCCGCTATATGTCGTTTACTAGTAATCGTTGGAGTATCCACCGGTCCAAAACTCCAAACACACGTTGAGCTAACCTTTAACCATACAGACATCCTGTCAGTCTCACAAGATTTTGGAAACATGATTAGTATCCTACCCGCCGCAGTTTTCCATCCTTCTTCCACATTAGAGGTTTCAAAACTAATAAAACTCGCGTACGAATCACAACAAGGGTTTACGGTGTCAGCTAGAGGCCATGGTCATTCGATAAACGGTCAAGCTCAAGTAGACAATGGAATTGTGGTCCAAATGAGCGGATCACATGGGAAGTTACCGGTTCCGGTTGTTAATGAGGAATTAATGTATGTAGATGTGTGGGGTGGTGAGCTTTGGATTGATGTGTTGAAATGGACGTTAAAATATGGACTTGCACCGAAATCATGGACGGATTATTTGTATCTATCTGTTGGTGGGACAATCTCTAATGCCGGAATTAGTGGCCAAGCTTTCAATCATGGACCTCAAATTAGTAACGTTCATGAAATCGACGTTGTCACGGGTAATTTTTATATATTACAATTCACTTTCATGCATTGTTACATTTTTTAATTAGATACAATTAAATAATGTATAATATTATATATTATACTCCGTACTATGATTTGGTGAAAATGGTTTTCATTGATAAGTTAAAATGAATTAATTATCAAGATTTTATGAATATAATGATTTTGGGGAAAATTGTAATATTTTACTCATGAAAGCATGTGGGTTGTGAAGTATACGTACGGGACACTTGTGTTGTCAATATCAAAAAGCATAAGAGTGAAAAATGTACGTGCGTATATTTTGATTTGTTTTAGAAACCAATTCTTTCACTATACGTATTTATTTGAGGTATGAAAAATGGATAATATATATAAATACGGTTTATAAAGTATATATTTGTGTGTTTTGTATGTTTATTCTTATGTAGTGGAAATCGGGGAATATATGAATGAAATAATTTGGTGCAAATATATGCAGGAAAAGGGGAGATACTAACATGTGACGAAGATAAAAATTCGGAGTTATTTCATGCGGTCATGGGTGGATTAGGACAATTTGGTATCGTTACAAGGGCTAGAATAGCGTTGGAACATTCCCCTCATAGGGTATGTATGCCTTTCGATCTCTTCTAGTATAACTGTTTTTTCTTGTAGCAACATTGGACCATGCACAATTAATTTAATTTGTTTCTCCTCTAATTATTCACAATATATTTCTTTATTTTTTTATTTTTTTTAAACGGTAAATTTGGACTCATCGACATGTATTTTCGTATACCCAACTCCAATTTCAGAGGAAACCCATACTGGGAAAACCCTTGTCTCCATTTCTAGGAGCATTTTGCTCACACCAGGATTTGAACTCAAGACTTCTCAGTCTCAGACTCCACCATATACCAATCCATTTATTTGTTAGACACCGAAAGTATAGTTTTTTAGGTAAGTTATAGGTGTGGTTTATCTTCAATTGTGATATGCATAGGATGTATAATGACCATATGTTTATATTTGACTTGTTAATAGCTTCAAAAGGTCAAACAACGTTTTCTAAATAGACACTTCTTATAAGCAACTTTCTATATACAGATATCAACGGTGCACAAAGACGACCAAATATAGTGATATATGTCATTAACTATAAAGTGCATTATTTCGATTGTCTTTGCATTTCGAGAAATGCTATGTAAATATTCTTTCTTATAATACCAAAAAAGACTTAACACGTAGGCAATATAAAATATAACTATGTCCTAGGTAGTAATTAAATAAAACTTGAATGGTTAACTACCTTAAAAAGACAAATATCCAAATTTGTTTTTGCCATTACCGATAAAAGACAGATTCGTTTATCTGGCTTATTCATGTAGCTAGCTTGTATAGAGCTAATCATACTTATAACGACATGAAACTTTTATGAATTTATCAACATTAGAACGTACAGTTTTTGCTACAAAAACAATACCAAAAAAACAAAACACAATTCAATGATTTAGTGGTCCATTGCAATGAGGCTTTTTCTTCCAACCAATTTCGACTGTTGACGTAGCTATTGATGTCTCACTTTTTTCATAATGACAAATATTATATCATTTTCTCATACTTTCTATATTCTTAGGAAAAAATCTTTTTCTCCATATGAATCCATATGGTATATAACACAAGCCTACAAATACTAGCTAGTTATAACTTTTTTCGTTCCAAAATTAATGTCTACATTTTAATTATTTTACTTTGTACCAGCATTTTATCCTTGATCAATATTTTCACAAAATAGATCTTTTTGAGTATATGAAAAAGCTAAGGTAATCAATTGTAATCCTATTACTATTACTATATATATATATATAATAACTAAAAATCTTCTAAGACCATTTTGTTTTTCAGCACGACATTTATTTTGTGACATAAAGAATAATAGATTTTATCAAGTCTGTACATATTATTCTAAGTTATCTTGAGAACCTTTTCTTTTTGCGAGAACCTTTGAAAACTTTTTAAAACAAGCCCAACTGATTATTGTTTTTTATATGAAAATTTTTTTTTATTATTTTCTGAATAACTTATTTGTAATTTTGAAGTTTATAATTGTGTGGAGGCATGAATTATTATCCGTTATAAAATTATGTGGAGATTTGAATTCTTGATCACATGTGCACGAATATTTCTATGATCACATGTATGCAAGTCGATCACATGTAATCATAGCAATATTCGTGCACATGTGATCAATAATCCAAATCCCCACATAATTGTATAACGGATGATAATTCATGCATCCACACAATTATAAACTTCAAAATTACACATAAGTTATTCAGAATACAATCAAAAAACAATTTTCATGTAAAGAATAATCACCGGTTGGGCTTGATTTGAAAAGTTTTCAAAGGTTCTCACAAAAAAAGATTCTCAAAATAACTTTTCACTTGTTCTAATTAAACTTATTACTTGTTTTGTGACACCAGGTGAGATGGATCCGGGTTTTGTACTCGAACTTCTCGGGTTTTATCCATGATCAAGAATACCTCATATCTCTACATGGTCAACCAAACTCCAAAAAGTTTGATTATGTTGAAGGTTTTGTTATTGTAGACGAAGGATTAACTAATAATTGGAGGTCATCCTTCTTTTCCCCTAATAACCCTATCAAAATCTCCTCGGTTGCTTCGGGTGGCAATGTCTTATACTGTCTCGAAATCGCCAAGAACTACTACCATCATTCCGATCTCGAATCCATCAATAAGGTACAAATTAGAAGATTAATTAAATATTTACGGTTCAATGATTTGATACTATGATTGACGACAAACATAATTAGTAGTACGTAGTATATTAATTAAAATATATGTATAAATCGATGGCATCCACCCAATAATTAGTAGCTAATTATTATGCATTTTTTTTGTGTGGCTAAAGTTAGTTTCTCAACTTATAAAAAGAAGTGTTTGGTATATTCACTTTTTGGTTTCAATTAAAGAATGGATTGTGGATTTTTTAATGCAGGAAGTGGAAGCTTTGTTAAAGAAACTTAACTATATAGAAGCAACGGAATTTACTACTGACCTTCCATATATGGACTTCCTGAACCGGGTTCACAAAGCTGAATTAAAACTCCGGTCCAAGGGTTTATGGCATGTACCACATCCGTGGCTTAACTTATTTGTTCCAAAGTCAAGAATTGAGGACTTTAACAAAGGTGTGTTCAAGGGCATTTTGGGTAACAACACTAGTGGTCCAATTCTTATCTACCCCATGAACAAAAACAAGTAAGGATATGATATGATATTCATCTATGTATTCAAATGATGTTATACAATATTATGGTGTTTCAAGCATATCTATATGACATATGGAAATCATAATCTTGTACTTTGACCATGCATTTAACATGTTAGGGTGAGATCTTGAAGCGGGACCGGCGCCTAATGACTTGCGCTTGATTTGTGCATAATTCGTTATACATGTTTAATGTTTAGATTAGACGTTAATTCTTGTTACGTATGTGTAGGTGGGATGACGAGACTTCAGTTGTGACACCAGATGAAGATGTGTTTTATTTGGTGGCGTTTCTTAGATCAGCATTGCACAATGGTGAAAATGTAGCAACGCTAGAGCGTTTGAAAGATGAAAACCGACAAGTTTTGAACTTTTGTCAAGAACAAAATATTGGTGTCAAACAATATTTGCCACATTACACCACCCAACAAGAATGGATGGATCACTTTGGAGAAAAATGGCACCAATTTTACAAGAGGAAAATGGAGTTTGATCCAAAACATATATTAGCCACCGGTCAAAGGATATTTGAGCCTAGTTTCAATTCTATGATTAGATCGTGGTAGTGATAGGATATGGATTGAATTATAGGGAAACTATATTTGTATAGGTCATAAGATATATATAGTGACCTATGCGAGGTTGCATTGTACATATATAAGGACAAATAGTAACATATATCATAGATCAAAACTAACCATTTTCTTTTTTCTTTTTATATTCATTGGTATAATGCTTTGCCATATCTTTTTAGATATGGATCATATTGAATATCGTTCGACCATATACCATTTGGTACAATGTCATGTACTGTCAAGATTCAAATTTTAAATTTTAGTTCATTTTATCTGAAAAAATAATTAAAAATATATTCTGCAAAACTGATACATTAATATTGCCTTCTTGACTTCTTGTGTGAAGTTATCTAATCGACCTTTAAAATATCAGACTCCAAGGAGTCCAAGCCCAATACATAACTGTAAATCTAATCCCGTTCAATAGGCAACAACTTAGCCCATATGTCATCATTTTTGAAAATCTAGGTTTATGGGTCTTTTAGCCCATTAACAACTTCATGCTAAAGAAAACAACTAAACACGTGACGTGGCCCGTTTCTACATCATTGTGGGATTTAACTTTGTTGTAGCCATACACGTTTGTTGTTTTTTCACTCAATGTTTTAAAGTTGGGGAAATATTATATAAGAAACCCAAATATTGCATGAACTTTTAGGATATTTTTTTAAATTAAAATTATTTATTATATAATTATTTATAAATGTTTATATGATTATATAATTGTTTATAAATGTTCATATGTGACTATCTATATACATTTAATTATCATTTATCTCTTGAAAACATTTATATATTAAATACTTACATACATGTGATCGACTTGCATACATATGCTTATATCACTATTTATGTACATATGATCATAGAATTGATGTTTTCACATAATTGTATAGCTGATTATTTGTATCTACGTAATCGTAAAATCCAAAAAAAAAAAATTATATATATACACTGAATTTGAATGATAAGAATCGTTTATCAAGTAACAGAATTAATCATTCTTCTACTTTTAAATATATACACTGAATTTGTTGTCCCTTTAAAAATGAGAACTTTTAGCCATTCCTCCTTAAAAATGAGTATTTGTTGTCCCTTTAAAAATGAGAATTTTTAATAGTGATTGTTGCAGTTTCGTAAATGGTGTAATAGTTTAGGGATCGATAATTAATTTTCCTAATTGATAATTATAAAGTTATAAGATATATATATATATATATATATAAAAGGGAGCAATCAAATAAAAACAGTTTTAAAATAAGAACAGTGAGAACACTTAAAAAACATCATTTTGATGCATTAAAAGTCCATAAAACTAACATAGTGCTTAACTAATTATCATTATTTAAGTGTTTAACAACACATTGATCCGTCAAAAGTGAAAAAATCACGTTTTTTGTTGGATGCATCATTTTGATGAATATGCATCCAAGATGGATGCACAAAACAAAAAACGTGATTTTTTCGATTTTGACAGATCAATGTTTTATTAAACACTTAAATAATGATAATTAGTTAAGCACTATGTTAGTTTTATGGACTTTTAATGCATCAAAATGATGTTTTTTAAATGTTCTCACCGTTCTTATTTTAAGACTGTTCTCACTGGAATGTTACCTTATATATATATAAAGTTTGACTAAATAAATAAATATAATATAAAAAATAAACTATAATGATATTATAAGTATATTAAGTATTGATAGAATATTATTAACGGTTTTGATCAAATAAAACAAAAATCAAAATAAATAAAATAAAACAACATAAAAATCATTGTGCAACATAAAAACTTTAATTCACCAATGTATACTTATGTTCTATGAATTTTTCACATCAATTTTATCATGATATAAGATAAAAAAAAATAAAAAATCTTATATTATTTGTTTTACTTTAATATTTATTTTATGATAATTAACTTTTATTATTGGTAATTATAGAAAGGTAAAATAGTAGTGGTAGATGCTTGATTTTGTATCTACCAACATACAATACAAAATATGATTGAAACATCCTTTAAATAACACGTGGTGTAATATTTAAGTAACACATGTATATTTTATTCTATGTTAATACATCCAATATTTACTTATTTCAATAGAGGTTGGTTATTATAAAAGAAGTATTAAAGTAAAATAAATTAGACACAATCTTGAACCTTAGATCATGGTAAATTGATTTTTGAAAATTTACGAAACAAAATATGTATGTATATATATATATATATATTGATGCACGACAATTTTCATGATGCACGGTGATTTTCAGTGAAATACATCATATTATTTTATTTATTTTACTTTAATACTTGTTTTATTTTATTTAGTGTCTGTCTAGGTATCATACAAAATTAAAGTTTTTAGTTAGTTAGTATATCAATATTCTTATTATTATATTATTATCAAATTTATCAAAATATATAAATTTATTCTCATGAATTTAATATTCCTAATTTACTTAGCAAAAATTTTTTATTTAATAACTAATATATTATTTACCAATAAATCAAAACAGGATTGATGCTCTTTTTAATCGACACGTATAACTTTATTCAAGCGTCACGTGTACTTTTAAAGCTATACTTAAAAAATCTTATTTTTTAGTTACCATAAATAATTAAAGTTTTAATTAATTAATATATAGATAATATAAATTTGTAATACAATTATATCATTCTTATTGTTAGTTTTAATGTAAACTTGATGACATATTGTTATTTATAATTATAGTATATAAAAGTTTAGTTTGCTTTACATTAGTTGTTTATATTTCTAACTTATAGTCATGTTTTACAATTGTAACTTTAGATAATGTGATTTTATTATTAATATCAAAAGTAATATTAGATATTTGTACGTACGTTTATGATTGATGTTTTTAACTATTAGGTTAGTATTGTGTATGATGAGACATTCAAACTTTCTTTATAATAAATCAATCGTATAATATATATAGTCAAACTTTATAATTAATCGTACAATATATATATATATATATATAGAGTTAAGATAGATCGAGAACTAAAAAATTGTCGAAAACTACGAGAACTATTTTAGACCAATCATATTTGTTTCTAATTTTAAAATGATTATTTAATTAAAAGGGTAAAATTGTGAAACTATTTTATGTATTACGAGTAATTAAAAGAATTGCTTTGTAACCGTTTTGCCACTATTTTCGGGAAAACAAAACCGATGTGGTCATGTGCAATTATACATATATTATTAAATAATTTTATGTTGACTTTCTATCATTGTTTAGCCATTAATCGTAGTTTCATTATTTTTGAAATCCTCACTATTTTTTGTACGTAAACCTAATTTTGCACCCAAATTATTTTTAACAAATGTTTAACAAATAATCTACTAACAATTTGTTTATACATATATGAAAATTATATTTTACTTCAACTTTTAACTTTTATGAACACATGTAAATGTCTTTTAAAACTAATGGGTGTATACGTATGTGTACAAACTCAACATGTAAATATTTAATAGTTACATATGAGTACACATGTACACATGTGTACTTAAACATGAGATATATACTTATGTATTTTTTTCTCAATAAATTAATAATTAAATATGTACATTTAGACAAATTTAATTAAAATTATATATGTAATTAATAATTACATATGTACATATGTAGTTTTGTTTTTTCACATGTGTTTTCATATGTAAATTTCTTTTAAATTTTTCGGTATGTAAATGTAAAAGGCTAGAAGACTATAAAAATAATTGAGTAATTCGAAGCATCAAAATTTGTCTACTCGATCCGTATTAAACTACTCGTGTGGTTGTTGTGGTTTACGAGTTGTGCGGTATCAAAAGTCAGAATAGAATAAATCAGGTGATAATAGTGCATCTCTTAAATGTGTAAACGAGAAAACAAAATACGCAAGTGACTAATGACATCAACAAAGACAAAATTCCTAGATTACCCTTTTTTAATTATTAAATGGTATATTTAACTTTTTTAATTATCTAAATGCCGTAAACAATGGTAACCTTTGATTAAATTATTTAATGGTTAAGATTTAGTTCTCGCAGTTCTCGACATTTATTTGGTTTTCGTTTTATCTTTTGAATATATATATATATATATATATTAGTCAGGATATTAGTACTATTTGTCTATATACACTTGAAACAAGTATATAATCAAAACCAGATATTTAAGTTATAGTAGTTTCAATTTACATATGTATATATCGATCTACTTTTCATAATTTATATATCGATTTAACTATGATAATAATAATTTATCCCCTGTTTTATATTGATAATAAATATTTAAAGGGGTTAGAATTCATGATCAATAGGTGATTTTAAATTCCGTATTCGTTTTACATTACGACATAAGATATGTCATCATAATTGAACAAACACGCGTTTAGAGTTGCAACCCCAAATATTAAACACTAATGTGTTATCTATTGTCAATTGTCAAATATATAAGTTGGACAAATGGTTTAATTTATTTATTATTATCGATATGTTTTTATATCTTTGAATTTCGTATTTTTGTTGATTAAAGGTGTGAACGAAGACATAAGCAGAGCATGACGATGGTCCAAGGTGATGTGTGAACCGAATTTTCATGGCAGCAGTAAAATTTACACATTTATTTTACACATTGACCAATCAAATATGTCACTCTCTCATCGTCAACTTAATTTTTATTTTTTATTTTTCTAATTAGCTGCAGTTCAGATACATTCAGTAGTTGTATGTACACTTGCCAATTTAACAAGAGTTATTGATATAAAAAATATAATTTTTTTTTATGCATGTTAAATGCAAATTTTAAAGGTTAATTATATTTAACATTTTTTTATTTTACTTTTATCTATATATTTTTATGAAGACTTCATTGTAGGTGGACGGGATAAAATCTTACAAAACTCTACACGATAAAAGAATATATTTGTTTTTTTAAACAAAAGTCGTCATTATTTCCAACTCGTTTGCGAAACCCAGTGGTTAACGATTAAATTACTTTGCAAAACCGATATGTCTGACTTTGAATTGGCCATTTTGAGAAACCGGATTTCCAAACATATATATATATATATATATATACTTGCAACTTGATTAACTTGGATGCTATAGTAAAATCTGGATTTCGATCACAAACCAGGACTCATTGATTTGTCAAAGTTAACTCAGTTATCGCATATGAGACTTACATGCTTAGAATTGAATCGGAGTCATTTCTTCCAAAAGGAATCAATTGTTACATCCCACATTGACCCTAAAACATTCTTATCTAATTTGTATTCCATATAAGGTTTTTCCAACAAGTTAATTAGATTTATAGTTTCTTTAGAAAACTATTTAGTTTGCCAATGAGTTATTGACCCATTGATAAGGTCTTTGACTTTGATAAAATTTAACTGAGTGCGAGTCCTATTTTCCATATTTGTGGGGGTAATTAATAATTTTTTTTTTGAAAATTTTATGTTTCATCTTGAATATTCGTGTGATTTATGAGTAAAAATAAGATAACGTTGGGTCTAAACGACCAAGTAAAAATCTTACTGTAAAGGATCACTCTACTCTAGCGAGCGAGCGAGTGTGAAATTACGATAATTAGACCTAAATGAATTATGATGCTTAACAATGTTCTTGTAGTCTTGGTGAACCGAGAGAAATACAAACTCTATAAAATTATTAAAATGTGAATCTAGCCAGAATATGAATTTATAGATTAAATTGTATTAACGAACTTGTGGCTAATCATAATTAACTAATTCAAATGAGAATTTTAATTAATGGGTTGAGTGAATTGAGAAATAATTTTAACCATTTAGACTGAGTAAATCGAGGAGTCTCCCGGTTTTGAAAAAGTTGTCCAACTAATCCATAAATATGAAAATGAATTAGTTGTCTGCATGTGATCTGATTTGAAACTAAGTATGTTTTACTATTATAGTTTTGTAATTTACGTCTTGAATTGATTACTTGGAAGAACTTACGTAGACCAAAGGTCGTAACATTTTAATTATTTATTATAATTATAATAATTTACGTATTTTAAGTTATTTTAAAACCGTGACAACCTTCAATTGTACTTAAACTACATTAACTATTATTATTACTACTACACGCGTCCTTACGAACGCTCCAGGATTTATCTATCTGTTAAAATTACAAATCAATTGTGGCTTAATTGGTTTATTTGTGTAATATGATCATTGATGACTACTTAAGGATTGAAGCTTGAAGTCTTATGGATGTTGGTGATCAAGGAATGAAGAGGGAAATTAAAGATGGACTTGAAGTGCAAGTTATTTAAACTCTGAAGGGCTAAACCTGTTCATTTACGTTTAGTTTTTAATCTATGCAGCTTTTGTATTTATAATAAATAAGGGGACTAAATGTGTAACTCGATATAGGGTTTAAAGCCAAACCCGACCACCGTTCAGACTATCACGGCTGCAACCTCTTTTTCTTACCGTTGTCAAAACCCTTTTCTTATTCAATGTAATCCTTTGTTGTTTGTTCTAGTTTGTAATTAAATCTTTGATTCAATCTATGGCTAAATCTTTCACTACTTGCTGATGTGTCGTGTGTCTATATTATATATATATTTATTTCCCAGAAAATGGATGAAAAGTTGACCTCTGCCTTTATTGAAAATGGATTTAGTCAAAGTAAAAATGATTATTCTCTTTATATCAAACTATGAATAATGTGTTTGTTGCTTTACTTGTTTATGTTGATGACATAATTGTTACTGGTAATTGCATTACTAAGATTGATAAATGCAAAGAATTTCTTAGCAAGACGTTTTCTATTAAGGATCTTGGTAAATTGATATATTTTTTGGGAATTGAAGTGCTTGATATCAAAGAAGGTATGTGTCTAAGCTAAAGAAAATAATGTCTTGATGTTATATCTGAGTTTGGATTACTTGGTTGCAAACCATTCCAAACCCCAATTGAGTCCAATCTTGGACCTGGTATTGTTGATACTAATGATGCACCTCTTGACAGTGTGACTGAGTATCAAAAATTAGTTGGAAAGCTCATTTACCTCACCTTAACTAGGCCTGACATTGCCTTCTCTGTTCATGTTCTAAGTCAATACATGCATAATCCATATCAATCTCATCTTAAAATTGCTTTAAGAATTCTTAGGTATCTAAAAGGCTGCCCAGGTAAGGGAATTCTGCTCAAAGGTAACTCCCATCTCTTCTTAAAAGCATATGTTGATAGTGATTGGGCCAAAAGGATGACTGTCAGAAAAAGTATCACTAGATACTCCCTTTTCTTAGGTGACTCAACCATCTCTTGGAAAAGCAAAAAACAACCCACCATATCCAGATCTTCAGCTGAAGCTGAGTTTAGGGCTCTTGCTGCTATTACTTGTGAAGTCATTTGGGTTCTTAAAATCTTGAATGAGTTTGGTATTAAGCAGCAGGAACCTGTTCCCATTTACTGTGATAGTAAGGCTGTTATCCAAATCAGTGCTAATCCTGTCTTTCATGAAAAGACTAATCATTTTGAAATTGATCTTTATTTTGTAAGAGAAAAGATCAATATGGGGTTGTTGAAACTGTTAAAATCTACTCTGATGTTAATATTGCAGATGTGTTTACTAAAGGTCTTACCTCTAGTCAACACAACAAGTTTTGTAATTAATTAATGATCATTGATGACTACTTAAGGATTGAAGCTTGAAGTCTTATGGATGCTGGTGATCAAGGAATGAAGAGGGAAATTAAAGATGGACTTGAAGTGCAAGTTATTTAAACTGTGAAGGGCTAAACCTGTTCATTTATGTTTAGTTTTTAATCTATGTAGCTTTTGTATTTATAATAAGGGTTTATTCCATAAAAATGTAACTTATTTACACGAAATTCCTATTAAAGGTAACCTATTTTGTTTTCATCTATTTAAAGGATCCTATTTTCAAAAAATTCCTAATAAAGGGTATATCGTGAATTTTTGACAGACGGAGCTCGTTAAATGCCACGTCATCAGTTTTGATGACGTGGCACTTGACTTTTGTTTGATCAAAGAACCGCACGGTCCTCTGATCGAAACAAGGTGAGGGTTTTGACCGATTCGTTGGCGATTCCCTATCGGTGTAAAGCTTTGTGAAGCTTAACGCCACAAGATCGGGTGTGTTTGTGTTGGCGATGGACGACTCCGTAGAGAAGACGACCACCTTTGGTGTTCAGGTGAATGGCATAGTATCTCGTAGAAAGAACTTATACCTATTCGTGAGGGGATGACCTCTATTTATAGGGAAAACTTATCTTGGGGGATAAGTTAGGGTTTTAGGGGGGATACCCTAAATATTTGGGTACAAGATATGGTAGACATATTTATGGGATTTACATGCCATATAATAAATATATTATAATAATAAAAGATAAGGAAACTTACCTTTTCTTTAGGAGGAAGAAAATAAGAGATTTCCTCTATATTTGGCGGAGCTCCGTTCTGACGGATGAGCTCCGTTCCTGACGGAAGTGAGCTCCGTTTTCCTGAGGTAACCTCCGTTCTGACGGAGGTGAGCTTCGTCAGCTTCGTTCTGACGGAGGTGAGCTCCGTAATTCTGACAGATTTACCTCCAGAGATAAAGCTCCGGAGGGGTATATCATCAACTTTGACCGGCCTAATTTCGATATATATATATATATATATATATGAGTCAGTCAAAGTCAAGTGCCACATCATCAAAATTGATAACGTGGCATCGGTGACGTGGTACTTAACGAGCTCCGTCTGTCAAAAACTAACGATATACCCTTTATTAGGAATTTTTTGAAAATAAGATCCTTTAAATAGACAAAAACAAAATAGGTTACCTTTAATAAGAATTTCATGTAAATAGGTCACTTTTTTATGGAATTTTCCCTTATAATAAATAAGGGGACTAAATGTGTAACTCGATATTAGCCAAACCCGACCACTGTTCAGACTACCACGGCTGCAGCCTCTTTTTCTTACTGTTGTCAAAACCCTTTTCTTATTCGATGTAATCCTTTGTTGTTTGTTCTGGTTTGTAATTAAATCTTTGATTCAATCTATGGCTAAATCTTTCACTACTTGCTGCTGTGTCGCGTGTCTATATTATATATATATATTTATAGATTTTTACACTATCTACTGTACTACAATTGAACGGGTCCATTGTCCGTAAGCGAATTTTACTGTAGAGATTAGAGAAAGTAATCATCCTTTATAAGTCATTAGTCATTCATGTTACTGATGAATTTGTTGTATATGATAAATTACTATACGTAGAATTATAATGCATATTCTTTAGAGGTGATGATTATTTTTTAATATTCAAACCGTTCATACATCTGATTATAACATTTTCAACATAACCTAAATTGCAATGTTTATCAAAACTTATATATAAATTGTGCCAATATATTAACTAGTGGTTAGGCTAATAATGTATGACGCTTTGCTATTAATTTGTCGTGGTAATTATGAAAGTAAACTATGAAAATATAAAACATTATGGAATCAGAAGTTTTAATGCTTTAGAAAAATATCCTGTTGAGTTAAGATATTAATTTGTGAAGGTATCATGATTGGAACTCCAATCATTTTGATTTAATATGTCACAAGTGGAAGTATTTATTTTATTTGGATTTGAGGCTTAACGATATCTATTTCGCATAAAAGGCTTAATAACTCATAAACAAGATAACGACTTATCAAATACGCGATAAACTATAATTTCACTTTAATCTTTTACATATAAAACATATTAAAGATCAATCATCATCAATTCATCATGATAGACACATAACATCTAATCACAATTTACATTCAACTTATGACAAGTTAATCATTTAACGTGTTTAAGGCACATAACTTAACGTAAATAAACATTGACTAATGATCAAGTCAATTAGCACAAAAAGGTTTGAGATGTTACACCTTAGTTTAGTTATTCAATTGGTTATGCACACCAACAATTATTTAAAATGGCCCAAGTTGAATACAGGTTAATTCATTAGTGTATATCTAATAATCTATGTATGATCTATACTTCTAACTATTATATAAAACAAATGTTCCAACTCATTTTCTTAAAAAAACTTAATCCACTTACCAATAGTCAATATGAGAAAGCATTACTAATAGTACTTAATTGAATAAAAGTTTGCAATCGAAGTCATGAACAAAGGTAAGATTGAGATTAAAATTAACAAATTGATGAGCGTCAATTTTGTGATTAATTTTCCTACCATTTTGCCACATTTCAATGTCTAAATGATTTTATAAATGTGAATTTTGGTTTTTAATGATATGCAATATTAACGCAGGTTACGAAAAATGCGAACGAGGGTAAATGACATCTATCAACTCAGCTTATAGGCCAATAGACTTTACAAGACACAAGAGGGCGAAACGGAAGTTGCGGAGTATCCAGCGCCGCTAGCCACCCTGACTAACGACGATGAGAATGCCAGCGCCGCTGGATGGCCCATGACCAGAACCGACTTTAAACCTTATAAATAGAAGAATAAACCATCAGACGCAAGAGATAACAGTTTTACAGCCACCAGAGGTCACACATAAACCCTAGGTCGATTTTGGCAGCCTCTAAAAGGATTTGGAGCTTCTAACACCTCTTGATCGTCATCATCAACCTAGAGATACAATCTTATTCTACTTTAACTGTTGGTAAACACGTCTTTAATCTTTTCAGATTTTGTTATTCCTTTAATGTCTGGCTAGTAGGCTGAATACTTGTTTGGATTAATGTGATCATGTAGACTTTTATTTATGTTATTTTATTTTTAGATATGTTGGATTGTGTTTACTAATTATCGTAGATCCATGGTTAATGAATTCTTCATATTGTTCTTGTAACTCTAATTTGATATATTAGTTTAATTTTGATGACCGATCTATAATCATTCACTAGGACTAATATTAGGATGAAAAACACTAATCGGTATATAATTAGTTGTAAAAGGCGATTCAGTTCTAGCAGAAAGATTGAACATGATCTTTAACAATGTCAGACGTGATCTAGTAACATGGAAACGTGCACTATGACCACCAAAGATAACTAATACACAG
Source organism: Erigeron canadensis (assembly GCF_010389155.1). NCBI lineage: Eukaryota > Viridiplantae > Streptophyta > Magnoliopsida > Asterales > Asteraceae > Erigeron > Erigeron canadensis. Next base: position 10,354,501 of record NC_057767.1, on the reverse strand, counting down.
TAATTGGCTTAAGAGCCGATTATAGTTAAAGGTAAATCATAAACAAGAACTTAGATTGTAATGCTTATATAGTGAATCTAACGAGAATTTATATATGGGTAGGTGTGAGTCTACCGACAACCTTACTACTTAAGTTTGGTGGATCTAGGTAGAATTTGAACCGTGAACTAAGTTTTTCAACAGAGTAGCAATAGGTAGGATAATAATTGTCATGATACATGTGATCGGAGATGCCAAATAAGTATTTGTTCTAAATTATTGTTACTGCTTTTATTTTTAGTTTTTATACTATAAGAGGCTTCTCGTTAGACCAAGCGGTTGTGACTTTCCTTTACTTTTATTGCTTTTAGTAATTTAAATAGGAAATCGTGACAACCTACAACCGCTAGATTTGCACATATTATTAGACTAGGTATTGTAAGCGTCCCTGCGAACGATCTTGTACTTATCACTTACTATTCTACACGCGATCGGGTTCTTTACTCGTTAGTGTGTTTTTAGTTTGAGATACTTACTTGTACAACTCTTTATAAAATTAAAATAAGTGTAATTTTGAATTTTAAAAATCATTTTTATTTTTGTTAAACAAAATGAACATCAATGATAACAAAAAATATTACCGAGAAGATCATCTGAGAAGAGGTGAAGGTACCAATTTAAGTTGTTATGGAATTCAGGGTGAGTCGTAGCCCCTTTTCCTGTATTTATTGCTTATTTGATGGCTTTAGACTATTGTATGATATTTTATGCTTTCATTGGTATTCATGTAGTCATGTCATGTCTATGATGGTAAGGGCTTCACTTTGATACTTATTGGTTGCTTTGTGCACACCATAATAGCCTTGTCGATTGTAAGGACTTCATATTTATTCATTTGTTCTATGTTTATCATAAGTAGGTATGTGTATAGCCGCATCGTACTATGTCATTCTCATATGCATACTTAATGACATAAACTCATTTATTCAAACAATCAGTTATGGTTTCAAAGGTTATCCCATCAATCATTTATGCTTACAAAACATATGAACTCAACAACCACCATTGTGTAGGCGCTTTAAGTATTCCTTGGAGGTAATCAAGTTAATCGTGGCTGAGATGGTAGCATAAGACTTGTAGCAGAATTAAGGATTTAGGATTGATCATATTTGCTTGCTTTTGCTACATATGTGCTAGTTAGGCATTATGAATTATTTTTTATTTACTACGTGGCAACTAATATTATGTTTTCATTCAAATACTTAATTTGATGAATCTATGGTTATGACTTATGTATGCTGATGATATACCCATACGGCTCTAGCTCCGTACCCGAAGCAGAAGCAAAATACGAAGTCACCTTCATGCAGGTAATAAGCATATAAGCCCACAACGGAGCTTAACGTCTGATTAGTATGATTATCCCGGAGCTCCGAGGGTAACAAATGCCCAGCTCCGAGGAAATACACAAGAAAGATTAGACGAAGATCTCTTTCACAATTATCTTATTAAACATGTATTAAACTCTGATATACTCGGACGTGATTTGGTAAGAATGTTACCACAAATCTCCTTAAGAAGGAAACAAGATATTCACAAAGGAGGAAGAGATTTACCCTAATTCTCTTACCTTCCTCTCCAAGTTATTCACGCTCTATAAATAGAGGAAGAAACCCCACGGCATACGGATCATACAATACGAATAATCACAAAACCCTCACAACCTACTCGACCTCCGAGTAAAACCCTAAATAAAACCCCAAAACCTAAGTCGAATACAAATGACTTAGAATCAACAAATCACAAGCGTAAAGCGGTCTTTGACCCTCTGACCGTAAGGGAATCGACGATAAACACCAACAACCATATTCACACCTCCGGTTGAGCCTTAGTGCGATTATTTGATCAAACAAAATGGCGCCATCCATGGGACCTTCTGTCCTCAAAAACCGAACCTAACCACGATCAAAAAGAAAGCATTATGTCAGACCTAGATTCCCTAACGGAGCAGTATAAATTGAAGAACGCTTACAGCCACAATGAATGTGATGATAAAACACCCCCCAACGAAACCGCCAACTCTGTTGACATTCAGGAGGACGACGATCTTGTACCCTCCACAATTAGATGTCAGATCAGTCGGCGCACCAAAAAGTAGTGGTAGAAAAAATAGCCAATACTGGTCGCCAAGAAGAGGGAGGCATTAGTGATAGAAGCATGGCTTCAAGAGCGGTGTAAAACACCGCGCAAACCCCTGAACCTACGAATCAGGACGACCCCCCATCTTTGGTGCATGAATCTTCGAAAGAGAACAAGACCCGAGACCTAAGCCAAGGAATTAACTCAATAGAAGCAAGGGGAGTGGGCTAGTGGTCACCCAAAAAGATTCTAAGTGAAAAAATGAAACCTAAGGACGAACACGATGACGGCTCCGGAGCAGCGAAAGGTCTGGGAGTTATCTGCCCAACATACCAAACCTACCAGGCCTACCCAATGTGCCAAGGGACCCCAACAGGGACCCTGGACTCAGCCTGCAGGGATGCTACCTTTGGCCGGAGGTTGCCCGGTGTAAATACAGGGGTCATGGTATTACCCATACGTGTTTACGACACTTCAATACCCCCAGGAAGATCCCATGGTTAAAGTTATAAAAGACGAAACCACTCAAAAAAATCAGGGTCTAAGCACAAGGGATCATGTGTACAGTTTACGAAGAAGCTGCGTCAGCACATGCCCCCGGTGAAGCTACTAGACATACAAGAGCTTCCCTGGTACGATGGCACTTCTGAAATTAACACCTTCCTCCAGGAGGTTCATGACGTAGCCAAGATCGAAGGATGGATCGATCTGATAGTCTGTCACGTTATCCTCTATCTCCTACATGGAAAGGTCTGGGATTGGCTGGAAAGCCTACCAGAAGAGAGTATACATGACGTTGAAAGCTTCAAAGCAAAGCTAATAGAAGAATTCGGTTCCCATCTTTGGGCACACGAAATAAAACAGGAGGAAGATGAAGAAATAGAGGATTTCCTAAAGCGGTACGGAGATAGTACACAAAACCTGGTGCGTCTGTCTGAGCAAGAAAGAATATCCGAAACTATACACATGCTCTGATCGAAAGAACTGATACGGCACCTGTGTCTCAGTAAACCGGGCAGCTCTTCAGATTTGGTAAACAAGTCTCATGACTGGAAGAATGCGGAAGAAATAGCAGAAAAAGCTATGGTTAAATGGAAAACCACGATGAAAAGGAATGGGAAGAAGATAGAGACAGATGAGGATACACCAGTGGAGGAACCATCCCCCGTTTACAGAATCAATAGCTACAAAAGAACGATCGCCAACCTCCGTAAAACTCCATCAGAGATCCTGTCAACGAAGGAGATAGTGAAAACGTTCGTAAGACCGGTACCATTATCCGGGAGAGGAACAAAAATCTTGACAAATTCTGTTGCTTCCATAACTGATACGGTCATAGCACAGACTATTGTAGAGAACTGCTAAGACAGATAGACGACGCAACAAGAGAAAATAAGATGTCGCATCTGGTAAAGCGAACCAGGCCGAGCATCGATGAGCCAATTCCAGATGAACTCCAAAGAAGGATACTGTCAAGTAACCTGATCAAGGAAGGACCAAAACATTACCACTTCGGTGGTCTGGATGGGCAAGGCTCGGCAGACCCGGTATTGATAAGAGTCAACATAGGCAACATATGCCTGAAAAACACACAAGTGGATACAGGAAGTGGACATGACATAATCTATGAAAAAAGCTTCCTCCGACTGCCAAAGAAGATGCGGGAAACCATACTGCCACTAAAAGGCGAAGTGATAGGATTCGCTAGCGAACGAACTCGCCCGTTGGGACAAATATGGTTGGACATAACCATCGGAGGATTCCCATGGCAGAGGACCGCAAGAATTTTGGCAGTAGTGATAAAAGCAAACTCACCCTACGACATGTTGTTAGGCAAGGAAGGGTGGAGGAAGTTCAAAATGATAATATCCACAATACACGGATGTGTACAATACAAATCTCGCGGAGGAATACAAACGACCATCTCCTCATTGGCTGTAGACACAAAGGGTGAGACCTCCGTACCCCTGTATAAACGCAACCGAAGAATTATCCAGAAGGGCCCTAGGGGATGAATGGGGCCCACAGCGGAAGAAGGATCCTTCAAAGAGGAAAGCACAGAAAGCTCCAGAGAAACGGAGAGCGAAGAGGACGTCAAGTAAAAGACTTCGGAAGGCATTACGACCGGGTGGAGCATGATCTCCTCTCGGGATAATTCTTTTTGTACAATCCTCCTGCCATGTAGGGCAACACAAAAGTAGCAGCTAGGAAAATACAAATTTCTTTTTGTACAATCCTCCTGCCATGTACTTATAAGCTCCCAAATAAATAAAAACGATCTTAATATTATTCTAAATGCGCATAAAATTTAAAACTTTGAATTGTTAAGGGGACGCCCATAAGACTTTTCAAAACAATCATAAGGTAATAACCCATGAGGCTAATGCATAAGTTACTCATTCTTATGATTGAAGTACATAAGCATTAGTGTGTGAGACATTCCCCTAAAAAAGGAATGCACTTATGAGGGATATCATTCTCTCGTAAACAAAAGAGGAAAGCAATATAAACAGAGCAATACGGAAAAAAAGGAGTCATTATATCAAGAAATCTACATCCCTTGAGGCCTAATATTATATAAATCAGAAATAGAGGCATCGGGATTAGAGGCTATATGCTGGATCTAGGGATAGGTCATATTCCTTAACGCCTCTTCAGCATTATCAATCCTCGCCTCTATACCTGCAAACCTCTCCCTATCACCTCCAAGAGTGATTATCCCATCACGCTCTAGACGAAGGGCTAAAGAGGCCTGAGCATCAGCCCGATTAGCCTCCACCAGCTCATCCAGGCTGTGATCAAACTCAGGACTCGCCATCAGCATTCGGAAGACATGAGGAATAACACCAGAAATCAGCTGCGGGTTAGCATTCCTGGCATCCTCGAGCTCCGATTCCAACCTGTTGATCATACCGGTAGGACCTTCAGAAAAAAGAGAGGCAATACGTTCATGAGCAGCGTCCAGACTCTAAGTAGCTTGAGACAGCGCCTTCTGCGATTCAGACAGCTCCCTTCGCAGAGATGCAGCTGCTGTCGAAGCACTCATAGAGGATGGAACAACCCTAAGGGAAACCAATTCTGACCTATGCCTCTCCAAACTCTCTTCCAGATGGCGCATCCTGGCAGCAGCAGCAGAACTAATCATGCCAGCAGTAAACGAAGCTTGATCAGAAATCTCAGCAAGCCTCTGAACAGGCATGGTCTCCAAAATGGTCCTCAAACGACCAGGGACCATCATATTCAGGCTCTGACGGCAAAGCTGAGAATTAGGGAGATCACCAAGAAGTGAGATCCCTAAAATAAAGTTCACGATTAGAAAAAAAATCAAGCAAAACAAAATAGACAAAGGAAGCCAACACATTATGGTAAATACCTGCTCCAGAAGAAGCTCCAACGACAGTTGTGGTAGCTCCGGTGGAAGTAGGCCTAACCAAGGAAGTCCCAACGACAGTTGTGGTGGCTCCAGTTTCATCATATGGGTCCTTCCCAGGCCTCCGTCCAGGGTCAGATGTCCCAACTACAAAAGGAAAAAGAATGCACATAAAAACAAAAAAATAAAGGAGACGAAAAAATGGGGGGAGGGACAAAAGGAAAAGATACAAACCTTCATGGCCACCAGCAGTTTGAGAAATGATAGTTGCACCAGTCTCATCCCTCGTAGGCAAATCTAGGATAATCACAGGGGTCTCACTACCTACAACATCTTCTATAGCAGAAGGGCCCTCACCAATCCTTTGCCTTTTTGGAGGCGGCTGCTGCATACCACCAAACAAAGGTCCCTCACCATCAGAAGGAACCAAGGGCCTTCTGCCAACCACCATTCCCCGAGGATTCATAATAACAGCGTCCCTAAGGGTCAATTCTGCAAAGGACATATGAAAAATATAAGATACAAATATTAGCTATTCGAAGAACGGAGAATGAAGATTAAAGGAAGAAGGGATATTACCTTCGGAACACCAGATCAAGACGGGCATATCAGGAGAACCTTCCCATGATAACATAATCCTGGCAAGATACAGGATTACATTAGGATACGTAATCAATGAAAAAAGAGAGACAAGCACTTGGCAAATCAACTCATTCCCTAAATAACGCCAAGCCAGATCGCTATTCCCAAACGGTACCCTCGGCACCAACCTACTCCTATCTAGTATACCCCTAAACATTGGATGAATATTGTTAGGTCCAGTTTTAACTAAACTGGAGCTCTCCAGTGACATCTGGAGAGCATGAGGAATTGTCCGAAATATTAGAAGTCCAGTTGCATTGTACAGGTTTAGCAACTGATGACTTCCTCCAGTTGAGATCAGACGACTAGAATCTGAAGACCTTCCAGTTGAAGTCAAAGACAACAAATGGAAAATAGAGATTGGCAATGGCAGCGAAGCCCAGTTGACAATCTACCAGATCAATCAACTGGAGAATCCTCCAGTGTAAATGCTCTTACAAAGCTTTACACTGATTACGAGGAGGACCTTTTTACTCTACATCCTTTTAACCGGACAATGATATTGTCTTTGGATAAAGATACAAAGATGTAGAGTGGTTGAATAAAGTAACCTTTTGTCTTACTTTATTTAACACACACAAAGGATTATTTAAACAATACTTTTGTGTGCTGTCAACCATATTTGTACATCGAAGTTGAGATCCCCATGCTCAATCTTCGACTATAAATAGAGGTCCTTGCACAAGCTGTTTCAATAACTTTGCAAATACAAATATTCTGCAATATTGGTGAACTTGTGCAATATTCTCTCAATCGCAAAAAGAAACATTTCACAACTCTAAGTGTTTCGATTGTTTAGGAGAATTTCCAAGTTTAGATCAATTGTAATTCATGGGTTGTTAGGATATTTACATTCTTGTATTATCTTGGTTCCGCAACAACCTTGTATTTTATTTAAACAGTAATAAATAAAATACACTTGAAAATTACATATTGTCTCACCAGTTTATATGCTCGTCATTTATATTATTGCATGTATTAACATTCTGTCACTTTAATACTTAATTCCAGTTAACCTGGTACACGATCAAACTAAACTGGTCACATCCAGATTAATTGATCGTGTTGCAAAGTTCACTCACCATCGACATAGAGGTGTCTTCAGCACCCATCTAGTGATAGTTGGGACTAATAAGTGGTATCAGAGCAGGCAGGTTGAATTGTTTCAATTCTATAACCTAGGTCTGCTTCGATGGCTGCTGAAGGTGAGAATGGTTCTGGTCCAAATGAATCTAATCCTAATATTGCTACTCCTTTAAATACTAACCCTCCTCCTCCTCCTCCTACTCCTGGAGCTAACCACGTTCATGTACATTACTCCAACTCTCCTGTTCCCAAATTCGATGGGAATGGTGAGACATTTGGTACATGGAAGGCTAGAATGCTCTTGCATTTTGGTGGGATAGAGAGGTATATGTTGAAAATCCTTAAGGATGGGCCATATACACCCATGTCCAGTGGTGTTAGCCCTCTTCTCGACCCCACTGGGAGAAGAGGCACCAGGGAAAAATCTGAGGAACATTGGTCAGATGAGGATCGCAGATTGGTTGATCTTGATACCAAACTGAAAAACATGATTCTTTCTGCTATACCTGAGGAACTAATTCCTACTCTTGTGCTATTTCCAAGTGCAAAATCTATGTGGGATGAATTAGTTCTCCAGTTTGAAGGAGGAAATGACACCATTGTCACTAGAAAGGTTGCTCTCAACAAGAAGTATGAATCCTTCTTTGCTCTTCCCAATGAAAGTTTAACTGGTACTTATACCAGATTTACTGGCCTAATTAATCAACTTAGAGGCTTGGGAGTGGAGAAGGATAAGGATATTCTTCTTGAAAAATTCTGTGATGTTTTGCCATCCAAATGGGCACACATGGTTCTTGTCTTAAGACAAGGAAAGACCTTGCATAGCCATACTCTTGCCTCTCTTTATGGAGCCTTCAGATTTACTGAAGATAATGATGCAGCAAGATTACTCGCTGAACAAGATGCTTTAAACCATGCTCAGAGTTCCAAGGCTGCCAACTTTTCTGGGCAACCTTGTGCTGCTTTAATATCTACTGAGAATGTCCAGTCACATTCTATGAAGGAAATGTTAAACAACTTTTTGAACTCTGGTCTAACCACTAATCTCAGTGATGGTTGTGAGGAAACTGACGATGATGATCTGGTTGCCATGATTGCTAAAACCTTTAATAGGTTTAAGCATAAATCTAATCGATTTAATGGGTCCAATAATGCTTCCAATTCAATCTCAATGGATAAGGCTAATCTTACCTGCTATAAATGTGGTAAGAAAGGCCATTTCATGAAGGAATGCAGATCTAGTCAGATGAACTACCAAACTGGTCCTATTGTCCCAAACTTTGTTAAAACTGATGATTATAAGGCCAAATACAAGAAACTTAAGGCCCAGATTGCTCTCATGTCTCTTGAACAAAATAATGAGAAAGAAAAGAACAAGTGCATGATGGCTCAAACTGAAGGGAAATGGGAACTCTCTGATGACTCATCTGATGATGAAGAAGAGATTAGAGATATGTGTTTCATGGCATTGGAGAGTCAACAACCAGTGGTGAAGGATGATGTTGTATCTGGAAGATGGGTTGATATCATTTTAAAGAAGGTAAGGGATTATGATATCGAAATTGATTCAGAACTGAAATTGGATATTGCTGAATCATTGAATGATGACTTGTTATTTGTTGAAACCATGAGAACTGACTGTGAAAGATATTTAGAAACAGTTTTGGTTGAATTAAACAACATGAAAAGTCAAGTAAATGATTTGCAAAGTGTCCAGTTGGCTCTTAAAGAGTCAGATTTGAAAAACGAGGCATTGGAAAGAGATAACCAAAAACTGAAATTTGATCTTGAAAAAGAACATATGGTTATTAATTCTTGGGTTCAAGCATCTGGTAAAAATTATGACGCTTTTTCTAAAACCATTGATGCTCAAAAAACTGCCTGGAAATCTGGTGATCTTCAGATGGCAGCTGTTTTACCCACAATTCACCAATTGCCAGAATCTGTTAAAATTGAAACACCTTATGATTCCTCTGGCACAATCAAATCTGAATCCACTAAGACCAACCCTGTTGAGGTTAAAACTGGAGCCAAGAAGGCTAAAGCTACAGTTAAAAAGGAATATGGTGACAATCCTTTACCTCATAAGTCAAGTGAGTCCTCAACTCTAAAGACTAAAACCCCCGCTGAGCCAAAGTCCAAAGGCCAGCAGCCTGAAGAAAAAAACATTTTGGTAAGAATGGAAAATCAAATCCAAAATTTGTCAAGGCAGGTACAAAGTTGTACTGCCAGAATTAAGAATTTGGAAGGAGGTGCATCCTCTTCTGTTGAAAAACAAATTGTCAAAACTCCTCCTCAAAAACAAAAGATAAAACAATCTGCTCAGAAAGGAGCATACATCGAAAAGAAAAAGGAGGTCAATGTTCCACTGAAACCAATTGTTTTTATTCCAGAAACTGGAGAGAACCCTCCAGTTTCCTCATCCAGTTCAACACCTAGTCAAGCACATGGGACTTCTCGGAAGAAGTCCAGTGGACCCATCAAGAAAAGATGGGTTCACAAAAATAACTGATCACTAACTTGGGTGTGCAGGGCGATCGAAACAAAAATATTTGGTATCTGGACAGCGCAGCTGGCCGGACTATGACCGGATGTAAGCCCCTGCTGGAAGAGTTCACTGCATGTGATGGACCTGCAGTGACATTTGGTAATGATGGAAGTGGGAAAACTGAAGGATATGGTGTTGTTGACAATGGGCAGATTCAATTCACTAAGGTTGCATTTGTAAATGGTTTGAAATATAACTTGATAAGTGTCAGTCAACTTTGTGATGATGGATATAGGGTACTGTTCGACATTGCTCAAGGCACTGTTTTTAACAAGGATTGGAAGGTAGTAATGATTGCACCAAGAAAAGGGAATGTGTACATCATGAACATGGAGCCTACTCCAAAAGAGCATTGTTTCTATGTCAAGGTTGATGAGGACACCAACTGGCTGTGGCATAAACGGTTATCCCATCTTAACTTCAAAAACATTAACAAGTTGTCAAGAAAGCAACTAGTTGATGGGATACCTTTGTTTTCCTTTAAAAGGGAGAAGCCATGTCCAGGGTGTGAAATGGGCAAAAAGAAAAGAGCCAGTTTCAAGACCAAACAGAATTTCAGCATCACTGAACCTCTTCACATGCTTCATATGGACCTTTTTGGTCCAGTGAATGTTCAAACTAAAGCTGGTAAAAGGTACACTTTGGTTGTGGTCGATGAATACACCAGATTTTGTTGGGTGATATTTATCAGATCAAAGAGTGATGCATCTGGTGAAATTATCTCTCTCATCAAGCGAATTGAGCTCAAGTTTACCAAGAAAGTTTGTCAGTTGCGAAGTGATAACGGTACAGAATTCATGAATAAAGAATTGGAGACATTTTGCACTGACACTGGCGTTTCTCAAAACTTCTCGTCAGCTCGTTCTCCAGAACAAAATGGTGTGGTTGAAAGGAAGAATCGCACATTGATTGAAGCTGCCAGAAGTATGTTATCTGAATCTGGTCTTCCCACCTGTTTTTGGGCTGAAGCTGTAGCAACTGCGTGTCACACCCAAAACCGGTCAGTTTATGTCAAGAGACATAGGAAGACTGCCTATGAAGTCCTCAGGAATCGTAAGCCAAATGTTGGATATTTCCATGTATTTGGCTGTCCAGTTTACATTTTAAACGATTCCAGTCAGTTGGGAAAATTCGATGCAAAAGCTGACGAAGGTGTCTTTGTGGGGTATTCAAATATTAGAAAAGCCTATAGAGTTTATAATTATAGACTCCAAAAGGTACATGAGACAATTCATGTCACGTTCGATGAATCAAATGAAGCAATCAACAAAAGACCAACCCTTGATTTATCTTCAGTTGTCCCAGTTGATTTTGGTGTATCTGATCAGGTTCATCAATCAGTTAGTACACCAGAAAATGTTTCCAAACACCAAGTCTTGGAACCAGTTAAGGTAAAGAAGAACTTCTGTGACACCTCATTCTATCCTTCTATCAGTTTTAACCTACCTGAAAAACTGGTAATTGGATCTGATGTGCGTGCCACAACAACATCAGAACCACTACAAGCTTCTCCAGTTCTTCAAGAGATACCTTTGTTTGAAGATAATCATGTTAACTCTTCAGTTGACAATAATGATGAAGTTGAAGTAGTTTGGACTGATTCTCCTCCTGTTGCTGCAACAGTTGGAGATCGTCAGGTGTCTTGCACTGATGTTGTATTACACCAACCTAGTCAATACACTAAATGGACTGCTGCTCATCCCATTGAGCAGATTATTGGCAATCCAGATAGTGGGGTTCAGACTAGAAGAGCCACAAGTGATCAATGCTTGAACGTCACCTTCTTATCACTAATTGAACCGAAGAAGATTGACGAGGCTATGGCAGATCCAAGCTGGGTTGAAGCTATGCAAGAAGAACTCAACCAGTTCGAAAGGAACAATGTTTGGGAGCTTGTTCCTTGTCCTCCAGGGTTAAAGAGAGAACCCATTGGAACGAGGTGGGTCTACCGGAACAAGATGGATGAAGATGGCAACGTTGTCAGAAACAAAGCTAGATTAGTTGCCAAGGGTTATTGTCAGGCAGAAGGTGTTGATTTCGATGAAACTTTTGCTCCAGTTGCAAGACTTGAAGCCATCAGAATTTTCTTGGCTTATGCTGCTCACTTACAATTCAAGGTTTTCCAGATGGATGTAAAAAGTGCGTTTCTGAATGGCACATTGGAAGAAGAAGTGTATGTTACGCAGACTCCAGGCTTCATAAATGAAAAGCATCCACATTGGGTATATAGACTGAACAAAGCTTTATATGGTCTTCGACAAGCCCCAAGAGCCTGGTATGATACTCTAACTAAACATCTTCTCAAAAATGGTTTTCAAAGAGGTGCAATAGATAATACCTTGTTCATCTTGAAAGAAAAAGGTGATATCTTGCTGGTACAAATTTATGTTGATGATATTATATTTGGGTCAACTGATGATGGAATGTGTAAAAGGTTTTCAAAAATTATGTCTCAAGAATATGAGATGAGTTTAATGGGTGAATTAACATTTTTCTTAGGTTTACAAATTAAACAAACCATGGATGGTATTTTTATTAACCAAGAAAAATATGTCAGAGATTTGTTGAGAAAATACAAATTTGATTCAATCCCATCAAAAACCACACCTATTTCAGCTCCATTAAATTTGGACTCTGACCCAAATGGAAAACCAGTGGACCAAAAAGAATATCGTGGAATGGTTGGTTCACTGATGTATCTAACTGCCAGTCGACCAGATATAATGTTTGCAACATGTTTATGTGCCAGATTTCAGGCAAATCCAAAAGAATCACACTTGCATGCTGTTAAACGCATTTTCAGGTACCTGAAAGGGTGCCCTAGCCTTGGTCTTTGGTATCCCAAAGGCTCAGGGTTAGATCTAATGGGTTATTCAGATTCAGATCATGCAGGTTGTAAGATTGATAGAAAATCCACAACTGGTGGATGTCATTTCCTAGGGGGAAAACTGGTGAGTTGGACAAGTAAGAAGCAGACTTCAGTCTCAATGTCTACTGCTGAGGCAGAATACATTTCTGCGGCCAGTTGCTGTGCCCAGATTCTCTGGATCAAAAACCAGTTACTTGATTATGGCATGAAATTTACAAGAACCCCAATCTTTTGTGACAACACCAGTGCTATTGCTATATCTCACAACCCAGTGATGCACTCAAAGACAAAGCATATTGATATCAGGTATCACTTCATTCGTGATCATGTTATGAAAGGAGATATTGAAATACATTTCATCCCCACTGATAAACAGTTAGCTGATGTTTTTACAAAACCTCTTGATGAAAAGACTTTTAAACATCTCATCAGTGAACTGGGTATGTTAAATCCTCATTAAACTGAAGAGGCCCTTCAGTTGAGGATGGTCCAGGTGATCCTTGATTGGTTGGAGATTGAACGCCTTGATGTACTCAAAGACTAGTCATTGATCAAATGGATCACATTTTTAGGGGGAAAAAGACTCAAAATATTTTTCAAATAAATTATTGAAAAATGCAACTGAAGGTTATCAGTTGAAACTGGCATCTAAATTTTCTTTTGGTTGCTAGTTTGGTCTTGTCTCAAAATGGTGGTCAGCCAGATTTCATAACGTTGTGTTTTACTTGGTGGATACTTGTGACACGTGATGTTACTCGAGTACTAACCTCGCACTCACGAACGTCACCTGACATGTCTTACGTGTCAAGACTTTTGCCGAAATGTACTGCACTTTTTATGGGTATTGGTGAAGTTAGTGGGTAAATGTGAATACCAGCCGTCGTAGCATTAAATGCTTGATGGGAAGTATTAAATATTTTTGAATTCTCAAAATTTTGGAAAATAACTTTTTACAAATTATTTCAAACTTTTGGAGACTAAAATATCTTTTCGTATATATTTTGGCAATATTTTTACTGCCTATATATACCCCCCACCAATATATCCGTCTCATTTACTTCTCTCAAAATTCCTTCATTTACTCTTTCAATCATTCACAATTCGAGATCCTTTTCTCTCTTTCTTCTTTAAGTCCAAAACCCTAAATCTAAATTCACAAATGGCTCCTAAATCTTCTTCTTCTTCATCTCGTTCTCGTGATGTGAATCTACTCACTGCTGAGTACATTCCATCACAAAATGTTAATCGTGCCACTGGTGCTCCCATAAGCTCTAAGCTTATTAAACTAAATCCAAATAATCCAATGGCATCTCTTCAAGGGCTCCAGGCCGCTGACTCTCTTATCGGGAGAATCCAATCCTTTCTTCGGATTTCTCCCCTCAGCGATGCCTTCTCTTTGAATCCACACAAGCTATTCCATGATTACTTGTGTGAGTTCTGGTACACTGCCTCTCTTTCTGAGGACTGCTCATCCATCTCCTTTTCTCTAAAGGATGGGTCAGTCCCGTGTACCATCACCACTGGAACGTTGAGGGAAGCCCTTAACCTCAACTACTGGAGACATAATGAAACTCCAGTGGTGATTTCCTCCAATATCAATTTCCGCCAGGTCTTCCTTGATATGGGAAATAAGGAGATGGTGGAGGGGGATGTGTTGAAGACCAAGGGGTCCATTACAATGAAGGGGCTTTCACCATCCTGGAAGTTCTTTATGGTCCACTTGGTGGAAAGTTTGGGAGGGAGTTCTGGTGGATTGGACCAGATAAACTCCTTCCAGGCAGAAATGGCGTACTGCCTTTGGAATGGGCTGAGGGTGGATTTTGCAGGCATTTTGTTCAGAAGCCTGGTATTCAAGTTAAGGGTAACAGGGGTCCTTGTGTTCCCTTTTCAAGGTTTCTGTCCCTTTGTTTTATTCAGATTCTGGGCAGAGACGAGTACAACAACACGCAATCCTCGTTCTCTGTGCCAGAACTGTTGAGGAATCTGGACAACCTGGTGTCCACTTCTGATGAAGTCCAGATGTCCCCGAGAATGATTTTTGCATTCTCTAAAACTGATGCACCACAATCTGGTGAATCAGAAAGGCAACTGGGCGGGCCTCAAAATAATGAGGGACCCACCGGTTCGTCTACTGAAGTTGTAACTGTGGCAGAAGCAGGAGTCCAGGCAGTTCCTAAAGCAAGAAGATCCTCTAAAGCAGGAGATCAAGATCTGGACTTGCTGCACCTGACCAGTCACAATCTGTGATAGTGGTCTCTGAAGCCGCTGCCGATGATATTGCAACTGAGGATAGAGCAGTTGTGGTTGAGGCACCAGTCACCTCTGTCCAGGGAGAAGATGCTTCGGCAACGGATCCTCAAACTGATGATACCATTGAGGCAACTCAAACTGGTCATCAGGAGTCTGAACAACTTGTTCAGCCACCCCCAACATTTATGGATCTTGGCATAAATGAGGGTGTGTTTCAGCTTGAGTCTTCGGACTCATCTGAGACAGAATCTGACCAGGAGATGGCTGATGCGACTATACTTGATCAGCTCCCTTCTCTCCTTGGTCAACCCCAAGAACCACATGTTTCAGTTTCCCCAACTCATGTACAAAGCTTAGAAATACCTCCAATATTCACCTCTCGCCAATCACCTTCTTCTATGGGTGTGCCTAGAAATAGACACATCCTAACCCCACCGTCGCCGTCGTTCACACCTGAGCATTCTCAGCATGAACGCCACATTGAATCTCTTCCTTTCATTTCTACAACCCCTCCTCTTCTCTACTGATGCTACTGCAACTGGAGAACCAGATATTGTCATACCTCGTCCAGTTGCACCTGTAGCTTTCTCAGCTGGTCCAGTGACACCTTCTCCTCCGTCATTGGACAGCCAGTTCGTGTCTTTTCAAACCGATCTCTCGAACCTTCTTGCGAGGGTGGAAGAGATTCAAAAGACACTGGAGAAGAACACCAAGTCCCTCTCCAGGTACCACAAGGATCATCTGCAAAATATTAAAGTGGTTGACCTGGGGATTAACAAGTTCTCTGCTAATGAGGACTTGGTGTTTGGCAAGCTGAACGAGTTAGTGGAATCCTCCAATCAATTGGCAATATCTTTAAGGGAGGCATTCGCACTGACTCAATCTGGAGTCACATCCTCAATATCCAACCTGCTGAACAATACTGTCAGATCTTCAGAGGTTGATATTAAGAATCTGGAAAGGCAGGTGCAAGAGCTGTGTAGCAAACCTGGCCTAGATGTGACAGAGCTTGGGAGTCGGTTGGCCTCTTCAGTGGGTCTCAAGATCGAAGAAACTTTGGCTGCCAGTGAGAGTAACTTGATAGAAAAGTGATATCTGAGATCACCAAGATTGCAGTGCCCCAGGTCGATCTCACTCCAATACATCTGAGATTGATCGGTTGAGGTGCAGTCTGGATACGCTGGCTAGCAAAGTGTCTGAACATTCAACTGCCATATCTGATCTGACCACTGAAGTTGGCAAAGGAAGGGCGGTTGAGCCTGACAGTGCTCAGGAAGTCCCTGCAACTGGGCTCTCTTCAGATGATCTCTCCATTCTCAAACAAATTTTAAAGAGTCAAGAGCAGACAAGTGGAAATGTAATGACTCAATCTCAAGAGATAAATCATCTTTGGAGGACAGTTCGCATGCTTTGTGGAGTCTTCAAAGAGTGTAAGACAATGCAATCATGGCAGCCTCTAGATCGCCTGCCCTCTAGTCATGCTGATTTTGAAGCCATCAGGCAGGGACTAGATGCTGCCAAGGGGGAAAGGTCGGTACATGCCCCTCACACTCTTGTGAAGACTTCAAGTAAAGGGAAGAGATTGTGATGGCTACCAGTACTGAGGCTGGTGAGCAAGGGTTTGAGGTGTTGATGATGTGGTGGTAGGGAGTGTTGACAAGGGAAAGGCCATTGCTGATGAATCTTTGGAACCAGCCACCGATGCACCAATGTTGGAAACTGGCAATGTCGATTTGTTGCCTCCAGTTACTGAAAGCGAGAGCCAGAATTAGCAAGAGTGGGATACCTGGTCAAGGAAAGGAAGAACAAATGAAGGCAAACCAGTTTGAATCAAGAAAAATCTTCCAACCCCTCTTGTTGATATCACTGATGCTCAACTCCTTGGCTTGACACTTGTTGAATACAAGAAGATCAAAGAAGATCAAGAATAGTCAATGCACTGAAGGAGATGCTTGAAGTAGAACTGGACAAACACTACCAGGATGATGAGGCTGAACTGGATGCAAAGTGTTTGAATGTATCGGTGGAAAAGGCCAGAGAGATCAGATCTGAAGGGATTCTCAAGAGAACTGAGCAGGTCAAGAAGGCGGTCACCAAAGTGTTGAATCCACCCAAGTCCAAGGAAGAAAACAAAAGGCCTTACCAAGAGATGCAAATCTGAGGACTTGGGTAGAACCATGTGAACCCACAACAGATGATATTCGAGCTGCTACACAAAGCTGAGCACGAGCAAAATCAAACTGACAAATGAATCTGAAGCTCGCACATATTTGTCAGATGTACAGCGTCGAAGGCACAATAGAGGCAGGATTACTGATGTTAAGGTTTCAATTAAGCCTGGTGCCAAGCATTTTTTGTTGAGGTACAATACTTTGGTGGACCTAAAAGGACTACTGAGAACCCGGATGTCAATCAGTATGGTCATTCCGAGCATGTTGAGATGTTGAGGCTGTGGAGGGGAGGCAGAGGAAGAATAAAGTTGAAAGAGGCTGGGAGTATGTATTGCAAAATCTCATCAAGTTCAAGGAAAACATTGAAGAAAGATTAGGCCTTGATCCTGAGGATACTCAGCCGATTTCATCAGTCTCAAAGAGAAGGAAACTGGCGAAGGGCCATCTGTTTAAGTTTTCCTTCTAACTATTATCTGCTTGTAATTTGTGTACTCTCTTGTAATTTATTTGAAATTGTATGTATATACAAGTTGCCAGATTGTAACCTACAAGTAAGATATCTGATAAGATCTACAAACACTTAAAAAAATCCAAGACATTTGATGATCTATAAAAATGTCTTGGAAACTTAATAGGTCTTATCAAATTCAAGTATTTCAAACTTAAACTTGTATAGAAACAAGTTTGAAAATACTTGACAATATTTCAGGACAATTAGGGGGAATTTGTTAGGTCCAGTTTTAACTAAACTGGAGCTCTCCAGTGACATCTGGAGAGCATGAGGAATTGTCCGAATATTAGAAGTCCAGTTGCATTGTACAGGTTTAGCAACTGATGACTTCCTCCAGTTGAGATCAGACGACTAGAATCTGAAGACCTTCCAGTTGAAGTCAAAGACAACAAATGGAAATAGAGATTGGCAATGGCAGCGAAGCCCAGTTGACAATCTACCAGATCAATCAACTGGAGAATCCTCCAGTGTAAATGCTCTTACAAAGCTTTACACTGATTACGAGGAGGACCTTTTTTACTCTACATCCTTTTAACCGGACAATGATATTGTCTTTGGATAAAGATACAAAGATGTAGAGTGGTTGAATAAAGTAACCTTTTGTCTTTTTATTTAACACACACAAAGGATTATTTAAACAATACTTTTGTGTGCTGTCAACCATATTTGTACATCGAAGTTGAGATCCCCATGCTCAATCTTCGACTATAAATAGAGGTCCTTGCACAAGCTGTTTCAATAACTTTGCAAATACAATATTCTGCAATATTGGTGAACTTGTGCAATATTCTCTCAATCGCAAAAAGAAACATTTCACAACTCTAAGTGTTTCGATTGTTTAGGAGAATTTCCAAGTTTAGATCAATTGTAATTCATGGGTTGTTAGGATATTTACATTCTTGTATTATCTTGGTTCCGCAACAACCTTGTATTTTATTTAAACTAATAAATAAAATACACTTGAAAATTACATATTGTCTCACCAGTTTATATGCTCGTCATTATATTATTGCATGTATTAACATTCTGTCACTTTAATACTTAATTCCAGTTAACCTGGTACACGATCAAACTAAACTGGTCACATCCAGATTAATTGATCGTGTTGCAAAGTTCACTCACCATCGACATAGAGGTGTCTTCAGCACCCATCTAGTGATAGTTGGGACTAATAAATATACTCTTCACTAAAAAGTAAAAACCCTGGCCTCCAGTTCAGCAGTCAGAATCACCTATATCAAAAATAGCCTACCGGGTCTCTCCTCAACCATAATCCACCTATCGGGAACACAAACTTGAAAAAAATATCCAAACAACTTATTCAGGGTTCTAATTCGAACGACCAACAACAATGATAACGACACCATCAGAGTGATCGCCAAAGGATTTACCATGGACACATGCATTTCAATAATCCAGTAACCCTACTACCAAGGGGATAGGGGAAACCAAAGATTACCACCGAAAAAGGAGCGTGTACATACCTACGAAGGCAGATCAAGAATGATTCTGCCCACCCGGAACCCTAATCTCAGGATCATTAGGGCGGCAGAAACATTGCGAAACCAGGCGACATCGCCCTCCGTCATCTGAATAAGTCGTACTGATAATACGAAAATGATACATCCATGTAAAGATAATATCGTTTGGGAAGCGAGATAATTGATAAAGAGGGGAGAGTAAAATGGAAAGGGAACGGTTGAAACAAAGAAGGATATTGGAGCCGTCATAAATAAAAAGGATGTGACAGATGGTTTGAAAACCGGCGCATCGATGACCATAACCATCAATTAAATCTCCCCTTCAGATACACGCATCCGTATTAACCCATCGGAGGTTTAAATACGCAGCAGACCAGAATGACGTATTTCCCTTAATCCACGTTTCGGAGACTGACCGCTCACTAGCAGATTCAGGATTCTTCATCGAACCCTCGAAGGTATGCTTGTAACATTATTTTTATTAACCCTGGTAATATGATTATCCGGAGCTCCGAAGGTAACAAATACCCAGCTCCGAGGAAATACACAGAAAGATTAGACGAAGATCTCTTCCACAATTATCTTATTAACATGTATTAACTCCGATATACTCGGACTGTTTTGGTAACAAGATTTCCACAAATCTCTTCAAGAGGGAAACAAGATATTACAAGGGGAAGAGATTTATCCTATTCTCTTACCCTCCTCTCCAAGTTATCTACCCTCTATAAATAGAGGAGGAAACCCACGGCATACGGATCATACAATACGAATAATCACAAAACCCTCACAACCTACTCGCCTCCGTAAAACCCTAAATAAACCCCTGTTAGAAATCCAAAATGTGATACATTGTAATTTAATTTGGACTTCCTTGTTGTTTAGTTGTGTTGATGATTTTCAAGTTGAGGGGCTAATTGTGATAATTAGCATAGTTGATTTGTTTAGACTATAAATAGCCCTCAATTCCTTAGAAATCATAACATTTAGCATAACTCTTGACATAACTTTTGCATAATTCTTAATACTGATCATATCAATAACACACTCTTGATCCCGATTCTCTCTCAACACACACACAAACACCAAGAACACAAACACTAACCAACGCCATTGTTGATGTGAATTCGAGTGATAAAATCGTGTTGTTACATTTGGTATCAGAGCTAAACATCATTTTCTCGATCCATAACTGAATTCAATCGCATTTTCATCAAAATCACTTTAATCTGTTTTTTTTCATTTCTGTTCGTTTTTGTTCTTCACTGAAAGTCCAAAATTAACCTCTCAAATCACATAAAATCACAAATGTTTGTTCACCGTTCGATTCCTCATATTTAATAACCTATATCCTCTCAAGTTTCGTATTCTAATTCTATGTGGATCAAAGTTCAGATTTTGAGTTTTTGGCGCTAAATTTGGGATTTGATTCTGTTGTGTTATAAGCTAATAGTGTTAATCGATCATTGCTGAGGTGAAAACAAACTGTTTCCAAGTGGTTTCATGTTCCAATTCTCAGAAAATCAAAATATTGAAGTTTTAAAAAATTGTCATGGAGGTGTTCATACTCAGAGGTTGAAGACGACTGTAAGATGCTAAGGATCTCATTTAGATCGTCTTAGTTTTTCTTTCCTTGGAACATACATTTCAGTGTTGTGGCTTGTAAAACGATTCAAATTTTGATCATTTTGACAAGTGTGGTTGTTGTGTGAAGTGTTGATTGTGGCTAACTGATCCTTTGGATTGGTTTTGGTCAATTCAATTTCTTGAATACACAAGTTGTTGAGAAATTCTGAAAAGAAACCAAACGATCTATTTTAGATCGTTTTAGTTTTCTTTAAAACCAAACGATCTCTTTAGATTGTTCCAAATTTTACTTGAACATCTCTGGTTTAAGTAATTCGTGAAGAGTTGTGTTTGATAATCATACTACTCTTGGTAACTGATCTTCGTGATTGGTTTTGCTCAATTCATTTCATACCAAAACTCTGCTCAAATCATTTCAGAACTCTTAGATCTTCCTTCTTCTGAAAATAGTTTCAGAATAAATCGTTTCATTCTTAATTCAATTTAGATCGTTTCAATTAGATCGTTTCATTCTACACATTAAGATCATTTCATTCCTGAACATTTAGATCGTTTCATTTACACTTCTTTTACATCGTTTTATTTTAATTCCATTCAGATCGTTTCATTCTTATTTCAAATCAGATCGTTTCATTTTCATTTCAATTCAGATCGTTTCATTTCATTCCAAATTAGATCGTTTCATAGTTTCATACTTTCTTCAAAATCAATTCAATTCTCATTCAAATCATTTCAAATGACTACTCGTGAAGCATTGTCTCTGGTACTGATACAAGACCACAGTTCTTTATCGTGGTAACTATGGACTTTGGAAGAAAGTTTCATGGATTATGGACTTCAGACAATGGTCACATGCTTAAGGACTCAATCATCAATGGACTTGCTATGC